>NW_004567139.1:8068405-8069725 GCF_000260355.1 Condylura cristata | reverse complement strand
AGAAATGGATAAAGATAAGACTGGAGTTTTAGAAGTGTCATTGTCATACGATGTAGAGCCTACATGACTGACAGGCATTCAGTAACCATAACATAGATACATGGGCACTGTCATAGAAAGACATTACCACTACATAAAGAAGTCAGTAACACTGTCAATCCAGTTCTCAGGATTGTGCTACTTGCTAAAACTACAAAAATGAAAAGTGAGGGCCCTCCCTGGTAGCACAGCGGGTTAAAGCATAGCACAAAGAAGCTTAAGCCACTTCCGCATGAGTTCGATCCCCACCTGCCCTGGAGGAGATCCACATGGCCAGGCAGACCTCTGCTGACCCCCCCTCCCCCCGCTGCTCCCCTCAGCAGGGGACTTCATCAATCTGCCTGTTCGGCACCCCACCCTGTCTTTGGCGAAGCCTCTCACCCTCCGCATCTCTGGCCTGTACCCCAGTTCTGTACGAATAAATAAATCTTTAAACAAAAAAAGAAAAGGGATAATACTGACCCTCAAAATACTTACAGGACCATCTGTAAGTTATGTTTATACAACATGTATATAAATATTCAGTGAATGGCCCCTCCCTGGTGCCACAAAGGGTTAAGGAGCAGCATTAACCTGTCAGCAGCCACAGCAGCTCCCCTCAGCTGTGCATTTCTGTATATCTGTCTGTTCTGCTCCCCAATCTGAGTCTGGTGAATCCTCTCACCCCCTGCACCTCTGGCATGTGCCCCAGTTCTATATGCACAAATAAATACATCTTTAAAAAAAACTTTAAAAATAAATATTTAGTGAAGAATGAAATTGTGGCATGGGACAATTCCCTATATTTCTTGCAATACATAGTTTAAAAAGGCTATCCAGGGGCCTCTCTGGAGGTGTAGGGGTTAAGTCTTAGTGCTATCACAGTTGTGGCCTGTGTTCAAGCCTCGGCCAGGGAGCTGACCCACATATGGAGCAGCAGACCGCTCTACTCCCCTTAGTAGTGTATTTCAGTGCCTGTTCTTTTTTTCTAGATTTATTTATTTATGCATATAAGAACTGGGATGCAGACTGGAGATATGGGGGCTGGGGGTGATGGTGAGAGGATTCAGCAGAGGCAGACTGGGAAGGCAGATCCACAAAAACACACTGCTGAGGGGAGCAGCAGGTGAGACAGGAGAGGTCTGCTGCGCCCTGTGGGTCACTCCCTGGCCGGGATAGAACTCATGCTGCAGTGGCTGGAGATAACTTGATTGCACTGAGACTTTAACCCCTGTGCCACCAGGGAGGCCCAATATCTACCTCTTCCGCTCCCCACTTTGTCTATGGTGAATCCTCTCACCC
>NW_004567139.1:8063768-8068285 GCF_000260355.1 Condylura cristata | reverse complement strand
ATTTATTTTATTTTATTTTTTAAGATTTATTTATTTATTCATACAGAACTGGGGCATAGGCCAGAGATGCGGAGGGTGAGAGAATTCAACAGGGACAGAGTGGGGAGCAGAACAGGCAGATCAGATCGATGAAGTACATTGCTGAGGGGAGCAGCAGGCGGGTCAGGAGAGGTCTGCCTTGCCATGTGGATCTCCTCCGGGGCAGGCAGGGATCGACCTCATACGGAAGTGGCTTAAGCTTCTTAGTGCAGTGCTTTAACCCGCTGCGCCACCAGGGAGGACCCTAAAATATTTATTTTATTTTATTATTATTTTTAAAGATTTATTTATTTATGCACACAGAACTGAGGTACAGGCCAGAGGTGCAGGAGCAGTGAGCGGCTTCACCATAAACAGAGTGGGGAGCAGAACAGGCAGATCAATGAAGTACACTGTTGAGGGGAGCAGCAGGCTAGACAGGAGAGGTCTGCTGCGCCATGTGGATCACCCCCAGGGCTGGGAATTAAACTTGTACTGAAGCATCTGCAAATAGCTTCATAGTGCTTCCTTTTAACTGGATGGGCCACTAGGGAGGGTCAAAAATAAATAAAATCTCTTTTTTTTAAAAAGAGCTTACCCAGAAAGTTCTTGGCTTTGACTGTTGGTCCAGTCACAGGCTCCATCTTTGCCTGCCGTGAGGCAGGTATAGAAAGTTAGAAGTTCCACAGCACCATCTAGCTCAGGGTCCCTCCAGTGTTCCTGCAGAACTCACAGGAGCTGCTCAGGTATTCAATTCACCTTTGTTAGAATGTGAAGGCAACTTGATGGTATAAACTGCACACAGTTTAGTCATCTGTGTTATAAATTCAGTTATGTGTTTCTCAGGGTTTTTGGCAAGAATTTAGAACTCTAAACAGACTCTCTCTGTACTGCTTGTTTTCCTGCCACTTTTAGGAATGATGTTTTTTTCTTTGGCACCTGACCCTGGGGAGCACATTCCGGCTGGGTTACCCTATTCTTACCCTTTCCTTCTAACCCCGATGAACACAGTTTAATTAGATTTTCAGAGGACTGGGCCTTTCATCCTACATTCTTTCTTAACCCCTAATGGCGAGAACATCTCACTGTGCAACTCCCCCTCCCTCGTTCCTTCTCATGCCCATTAGGATACAAGCTAGGGCTGAGAAAAAAAGTGCACGTGATAGACAGGTCTTTGCTTTAATGGAACTGCCATTTGGCTGAGAGAGATATGCAAACAAAATTTGAAGTCAAAACAACTTGTGCTGCAGGCATCAGGCACTATTCTAGGATTTTTCCTACCTGTCCTTTCTCTCTACAGCCTTCCATGGGGGCCTGTATGCAGTGCTCAAAAGAGCTTGGGCTCTGGGTCAGAAAGCGTGAGTTTGATGTGACATTGGCTTTGCCATTCAAACTGGGTGGCCAGCTGCCCAACCTCCCTCGGTCTCACTTTCTTCATCTGTAAAATAAAGAGGAGAATAAGAGAGACTTGTGAGGATTAAGAGGAGATAAGAGAGACTCTCCACATAATAATCATTTTTTTTAAAGGTGTATTTATGTGTACAAGAACTGGGGTACCAGCCAGAGGTATGGGGGTGGGAGTGAGAGGATTCACCATTCACCAGACACAAAGTAGGGAGCAGAACAGGCAGGTCTACTGAAAGCCACAGCTGAGGGGAGCAGCGGGGAGACAGGAGAGGTCTGCTGTGCCCGGTGGGTCTCACCCTGGCCAGGGATAGAACTCCCGCTGCAGTGGCTGCTGCTAGCTTAGTAGTGCTGCGCTTTAACGGGTTGTACCACCAGGGAGGGCCCTAATAACCGTTCAGTGAATAGCTGCTTCTCTCCTTTTTTGCATAAACTTTTTGCCCTTTCTTTTTTCCAAGCACCCTCTTCCAGTGCACACTCCCCTTGTGGCCCCCTAGGAAAATGGTGGAAGGAGAAACTAGTGGTTGGAAATTTTGATCTTTGTATATTTTTTCCCCCTGGAAACTGGAAAGAGACTCTCAGTGTACAATTTGAGTAGGTTGTAGAGCCTCTGCCCACAGAATTGCAGTTTATTGTTGGATTCTGTCTATATTGTTCACACACTGAAGTCCTTTTGACTTTTCTTGGGCACTCCTCCTGTGCCTGAAGGTGATTTGTGATTTCCCAGGACTTTGGCGAGGGAGCGGGAAATGATTATAGTCTACACCTGTCACCAGTCACTAGAGGAGGCAATTAAACCATTGGTTGTTGAGACCCTACATATTCAGGGGCGCAAATTTAACATAACATACTCCTCTTTGATGGCTCTGTGAGCTTTAAGGCCAGAAAGGTGTGTGACAACAGGAGACCTGGGTTCAGGAGAAAAGAAGAACATCTCTTTCTTACTCTGCTGTAGCTGGCACAGTACCCAGCATGTTCCTGTGGTACAGGGGGCCAGTAGTCCTCCGGCCTTAGCAGCTGTGGAACTGGGCACGCCGCTACTTAACTCCTTGGCGCCGCAGTGGCAGATGTATACTGCACCCTGTTGGAAGGGTTTGGATAAGGACAAATGTGCTAGTATTAGTAAAGCCCCATCCAGTGCCTGCCACATGGCAGTTACTTCTCTTCCCCTTTCACTTCTTGTGTATTTCCTACCTGCCTCCCCTCCCCCTTTGCATTATTTGAGTCAGAGTTATTTGTCTTTCCTTGCCCAATGCCTAGCACAGGACCTTACTTGGAGTGATTGTTTCAATTATTTCACTTATCCAGTGATTCTTTGCACCTACACTGGACAGAAACTTAGAGCTGGCAGATTCAAGAACCCCAAGTAATGGAATGTCAGAGAAACAGAGGCTTCCAGGAAGAAATGAGCTAGAATGGTTAGTCTGGATTAGATCCCAAAGGGCTTTGTAGGTCTTATAAGCATTTTGGACTTTATCCTGTGAGGCAGAGGGTTGCCACAGAACCAAGGAGTGGCAGGAACTTTTTATTTTAGAAGGGTTTGTGGTTCCCAGACTTGCATGTGCTTAAGAATCACCAGGGAAGTTTGTTTAAAGGGGATCCCAACTGCCACATTGCCCAAGACACACATTTAAACCAGCTCCTTAGGTGATTCTGAATCAGTTAAATATTCAGGCACAAGTGAGATTCACCTTAAAACAAAAGGACCAGTTAGGACGCTCTGGCAGTAGTCAGGAGAGAGCTGGTTGAACTTTAGGCTTGCCCTGCCTCTCTGGATCAGTCCACCTTCCTTGACCTGTTTTACATCTAAAGCCTCTGGGACATCCTAGAAGTCGGTTGAATTTATGGGTTGGAAGCTCAGGACTAAGTGGACTAGAAATAGACATTTGAGAATAGCAAATAGATGGTAACAGAAGTGGGTGAAATCATCCCAGGAGAGGGACTAGAGGGATCATCAGGAAAAGGAGCCTAGACCGGAACCCAGGGGCCATAGAAAGCAAGGGCCGAGGGGAGAAACTGCAAAGGGACCAGCACTGGCCAGTCACAGCCCAAAGTCACTGGATGCCTACCGGACTCAGCTGAGAGGTCTGCGCTGACCTTGGAGAGAGCAGTTTTAGTGGCGATACCGGGACACACCAGATTGCGGTGGATTGAGGAGTGGGAGGTGAGGGAGTGGAGACAGCTGGCATGGACGTTTTTTAAAGATGTTTGGCCAGGAATGGGGAAAGAGAGAGCGAGATGGTGGTAACTTAAGAAGGAAATGGAGGGAGTCTTTTTCCATGCAAACGGAGAAGTGGAAGAAAACACAGGGACGAAGGAAACGATCAATAAAGATGACAGCCAGGAACAAGGGGAGTCCAGTGCCCGGATGTCACCATGGCTCCCTGACACAGGAGGAATCGACTTCCATTTTTTTAACCGGATGGAAGGAGGAAGTAATTGCTTTGGAAGCCTGTATGGGTACTCCTCCCTGACGGATTCTGTTTCTTCTTCGAGGTTGAGTGAGGGATTCACGGGATGAACATTTTTCCTCAGCGCAAGAATAGGGTGACCAGTAAGACGGAAGTAGTCATTGAACTGAGGAAAGAGTCGGGTAGAGAGCATGTTGAGGCTGAAGCTTTAAAAATTCAAAGGCTGAGAGGCTGTCTGAGAGGAAGTGTGGTGTTCCTCTAACCGGGAGGAAAGCTGCATTCTGGGGCACTAAACAAGAAGATTTTTTCCTCAGAACCTCAAGCTGGGGCTTTGATTTAGGCTCCCCTCCCTCGTCTCCTCAATCTCCCTTCCTGGGCCTGTGTGTCACGTCTAGGCCTCAGACCTCCTCGTCCCCACCAAGGACCAGCTGGAAGCCATTTTGATTTAGCTCACCACCGAAGGAGGACAATACAGCCCCGCCCAGAGCCAGGCGCGCCCCCGCGGCGGGCCGGGTGCGCGTGTCCGCGCCTCTTCCCGCCGGCCTGGCGGGCGTAAACAAGCTCCCCGGCGGGTGTGGTTGGGGGTCCCGGGGTGCCTCCTTACCCTCTTCCCGCCGGCCTGGCGCCCGGCGGGGGCTCTCTGGGCGGGCCCCGAGCCGCGCGCCGGCTTCCCAGAGCCCTCTG
>NW_004567139.1:8051974-8063167 GCF_000260355.1 Condylura cristata | reverse complement strand
CCGCGCTGGCCGAGCAAGGGCTCGGCGCGAATCAATGGGCTGCGGAGGGCTTGGGAGCCGGGTGCCCGTCGGGCCGTCGTGAGGGCCGGGGGTAGGGGGATTCCCGGGGAGTCTTTCCCACTTGAATGGCCTCGGGATCCCGAGGGGGGATGGGCAGGGGCTTTTCCCAGGTGCCAGATCACCCCTTCCCTGCGGAGACCATGTGGTTTCGGGAAGTTGGAGGCAGAGGTGCGACCGCGACTTGGTGGGGCTTAACTTTTTAAGGCGGGTTTTGAGGAACCAGGAGCTTTTCCCCGTGTGGACCGGAGCACACGGGACTTCGGGTTGGTTTTGTGACCCCCCCCTTGCCTTTTTTGAAGTGATTGAGCGGGCTGCAGAACTCATCTTCCTTTGGTTTTGATAGATTTAAGATTGGAGAAACCTACAAGGAAGATGAGGAATAAAACTGCGTTTGACCCATGACAACAAAGGGGAGGGGAGAGTCGGAGCTCTTAACTAATATAAACAAAAATGAAGCCTCTGATAGTGGCGAACACGGAAAGTGGTGCGGAGTTGGTACCGCAGCTTCAGAGCTAATCAAAGGCTACTCTCGGGTCTCTGTAAAACTGCGTTGGTAACTTTTTAACAAGGGAATTATTTGCAGTTTTGAATTGCAAGCTCTAGATGGTTTTGCTTGCACTCTGCACTTCAAACACTTTGAAAAGAGAAGGGTCACTTTTAATCTGTTGGGAGGGTATATTTTGAGAGTCTTAAAATTGGCTGTTTTAGAAAATCCAGGCTCCAAAGGGCCCTGGAGTGACTTGAGTCGGACCCATCTTTACAGTTCGATTGTTGCTACCGCTGGTACTGCATGTGGACTGCTTCCCTGTTTCTCTGACAGCTGCCCGATGTGGTTGCTCCCGATTTCTCATCTTTCACATTGATTTCAGCAGTTCAAAACTGCCTTGTTCTCTTGCATCAGTTGGAATGGGAAACCTGTTGATTTCTGAAGCAACTTGGGCTACCGCTGCTTTAAAAGATGTTTGTTTTTCTCCTTTCCAAATTACAATCTTATTTTTCTTTCAACAGGAAGGAGTCAAGACCGAGAACAACGATCATATTAATTTGAAGGTGGCGGGTCAGGATGGTTCTGTGGTGCAGTTTAAGATTAAGAGGCATACACCACTTAGTAAACTAATGAAAGCCTATTGCGAACGACAGGTGAGGAACAGACATGTGCATATCACTGAATAAAAAAGATCCAAACACCTTCTTGTAGAAACTAGATGAGCATAATACAGAACTGATTATTTAGTGGGATGAATATGCACTTATGCGTAGCATTATCAATATCTTTGGTCTATTGAATCTTCATGAAAATCTGTAGGGTGACTTGGTTAGTGTTATGATTCTAGACTTGATGCCAGGAATACATCATTATATTCACAACTTTTGGTTTGATCCCAAGGAGATACAATTTTACTTTTGTAAGAAAGTAAGAATGAACTTGGTAGTTTTTTGTCTTCTTCCTTTTTTATTAATATTTGCTAGTGTCAAAACGATTACAGTATTTTAACCAGTTTAGAAGTAAAATGAGTTAATATTATAATTTTCTTGCAAAATTGTGATAATTTTATACTAGTAACAGTCAAAAACTTGACTGAGTCAAGCATAAACATCCTTGTGTTGTATGGATATTTGCATTTTGCTCAGAAAATAGTAAATAGACACGAAGAAGAGGAAGTAGAAATGAACAGATGCTGGGAGATAAATGCAAACTTAATAAGACAAAAGCTTTCCTTTTGTGATATCTAGTCTGTAACAGCAGAGACATCTTTATAGGTGACTTTTGGAGGGAATACAAAAGTGGCCACTTGGTAACTGAAGTTTTGCTACCCGGAATGTGTAATATAAAGGTTGTACAAATCACTCCTTTATTTGGCAATTTATCTACATTGCAAATTGTCCTTTTCAAAAACAAAAGAAAACCTACTTTTTAGTTCCTTATAAAGATACAATGTTGAGTATAATCTTACTTGATGAATTTTGGTAAGACTCCTTTTAGTGAATAAGTACTGACTAATAGTACTAAGGAATTTTTGCACTTTTGACTTAAACATATTTGAACACTAGTGCCCCTGCAGGTGACAGGGGAATTCTCAAGGTAATCATTTTGTAGATCTTATGTAGCAAAGCCTTATACAAAATAGAAACACATGCTTAGACTTGGCTTTCAGGAGTCTGCATAGCTTTTTTGACTTTTTCCTAATTACCACTAAGTTTTAGTTTTTTAAACTTATATTTTCAACACTTAATTATGAAAACTTCATAGAGCAAACCTGAAAAACTGACATTGACTATCTGGACCCCAACCACCTAGCTTTAACCATGAACGTTGTACTAGTGGTATTTTCAGATTTCCTGTATTCCTTTAGGGGCCTCAGAGTTTATTGATGGAGTGTTGACCACAGGCGTACCGTGTGCAGGGCCAACCTATATGCCAGAAAAAGTGAGCCCACCTAGTACCCAGGCTGCCCTTACGGGAGATTTCTGATAAGGTTGAGTTACTAGGTCAATCAAAACTTCTGTTTCTGTTTTCCTGCCATGTTTGAATAAATTGTGTTACCAAGTGTGAAAGTTTTTCTTGTAAATTTGAGTTAACTAGGTTAAAGAAACTGTAGGGACCACTACAGTACAGGAAAAAGCCTAGTGACCCAAAACATGTAATTCCACTTCTTGCCTGTGGGAATGCAAATATGAAGATCTGACCCAGGAAAAAACTTGGAAAGTGATTATTCACAGTTTACTCTTCAGTTCGGAATAATCTGAATTTTGACTGAAACATGGATTTCTCCATTGAGAAGGCAGTTGAGGTATCACAATTGAGCTGATCCTTTTTAGAAGATCAAAAGTCTAAAATGTCTACTTTGCATAGCCAAACTTTTTGTTGGGTTTTTTAGGGGTAGGGGCTCAGTTGTGAGTTTTTGACCAAGGGTTCCTCTAAGGTTAAGTGAATGTGTATACTTACTTTCTAATAAAAATCACTCGATGGTGTATTTCTGGAGGAATTTCAGTTGATAGCTAGTAGGCATCTCAAACTGAACCTGCGTGGACTTTTGATCTACTTGTAGAAATAATTTTTTCTGGTGCCCTCACTCAGTAAGTAGCACCATTCTGTGTCCAGTTATAGATCAAAACCTCGAGAGGTTTGATGATACTTCGTAATTCAGATAAAAATCCGTGCATGTGATAATGTTCTTTGCCTAAATCTATGGTGTCTTAACACAGCCACAAGCCACATGTGACTGTTTACTACTTAAAATGATCGCACCAAATTGAGAGGTGCTATAAAGTGTAAAATATATATCAGATTTTGAAAGCTCAGTAAAGAAAAAGTGTCTCAATTTTTTAAATGGCTGGTTACATGTTGCAAATGATAGTATTTTAAGTATGGTGAATTAAAATGTTTGCTAGTAGCTATTTAATGTGGTGGCTAGACACAGCTTACATTATACTTGCATTTGATAATGCAGTGCCTTTAACCATTTTCTCTCATTCACTGTTGCTCAGTTAACTTGGAGAACTGATGAATTTATAATACCTCTGTTCCTGTCACCATCAAAACCCTCTCTGGAGGGGGAGGGGTGATTTGTATTGCCTACTGACTTCCTGGGCCAAAATGTAAGCTCCATGAGCCTAGAGTGTTTTTGTTGACCATTTCTCTAGCAGCTAGACCCTATGTTGGCATATAGAGCCTGCTCAACAAGTGCTTATAAAATGATGAATATAAAAACATTCAAAGACCGTTTGTAAATAAGTTTTTCTTAAATATGTGGAAGTGGAATTTGTCCACTTCATGTCAATCACTTTTAGTTAATTAAGAGCATCCATTCCATTGTTTTGTGGATTTACAGATTATTTCATGGAGTATAAATTGGTTTCAGAGAGCACAGAAAATGGTTTAGTTCAATTCATTTTTGTGCAGCGGGGAAATGATTCAAAGAACAATGTGCAACTCTTCAGGGTTCACAGCTCTATAAAGCTCAGACAGTGGTTTATACAGCAGAGGACCCCCAAATACAATTCTGAAAACTGAATGTGGTTTATAAAATTTTAAAAGCAAGTTCTCCGAATTTTGGACTTTTCACTCTTTTTGAATTTTTCACACTCTAGTGAAATTGAGAAAAAAAATTTGTTTCGATAAGTAAAATAGAGAAACCAGTTGCAAAAAAGGAACAGTTCGCTTGTGTTTGGCTTGCCTTTCTCTGCCCTTGTGTTTTGAATTGGACTTGCCATCGACTTTTATGATCTTGCCAGTAGAGGTAGTAAAGAAAGAAAAAGAATATGCTTAGTATTAACGGAGTGATTACAAAAATATATTAATATTAATTAGTGAATTGCCATTCAGTTCTTGGTTGTGCTCTGATCACAGATTTAAATTTGTCATGAATGGACTAAAGTTGTGGATGATGTCTGCCTGGTGGGGGATTACTTGTCCTCTTCACAGCAAAGTTGTCTGGTGTCAAAGGAAAACAATGTGACCTTTGGGTTTTGAGGATTGATTCAGTGAGCCCCTTGTTAAGGGAGGGAATACAGGTGTTAGATGAGCACTTCAATATTTTTGTACTTCAAAACTAGGGTTAAATTTTCTCTTAAATACTAAACGAAGGAGTTTGTGTGATAATATAGTTTGTAATTTTGAGCGCAGCTCAGGAGTGATGGTTTGTAAGATGGTTCCTAGAAAGCAGTTTTTCAAGGTAATGTTTCACAACACACTTGGATGTGTACTTTTCTCTACATCTTCATTCGACTGCAGTTTGGAATTGTGCTCTTGCTCCGTTAACCTTCACATCCGTTTCAAGTAGGTAATACTGATAGAGAAAACACTGGAACGAAATGAAATGTGTGGAAGGGACATGTTTAAGTTTACTTATCTCCTTAGTTGAAACTAAACTCCAGTAGTATAGATTTTCAATTCCCTCTGTAATAAAGCTCCCCAACTTAAGTTGTTTTAGACTTAATTTTAAATTTAAAAAAAAAAAAAGCTTTGGTAGATGGGCATTTTATTTGTTACCCCTTCAGAATTATATGCAAGGGAAATAGTGTAACTGAGACAGCTTGGATTCCTGTCCCTCCTGGGGTTTATTTTCTAGTGAGAAGTTGACAATAAATAGTTACTGGTTCCAATAAATACTGAGAAGCAAATTAAAAGGCAGGTGCTTCTTTTGAGCTATTCTAGGAATTTCAAGAGTATGGATTATGGTCTTAGGGTTTCAGGACAGTTAATGCCTTGTGTTCTGTTGGGAATGTCCTGACTGCCGAAGGATAAGAAGTTGAATACCTGTGGTTTGCTTTGTGCTGGGTGGGACATAACATTACTTTTGCATGGTGATAGAAGTGAAGGTAAGGTAGTTTCTCAGGTAGTTTTACTTATTACACTTCTCTAGGTGACTTACTGTTTTTGATGGTATTAAGGGTTCCTTTTGGAGAACTCTTATATATACTGTTAGACCCCAGGTGTGGTCTATTCAAGCTTGAAGTAAAAAAGACCTTTTAAAACATTTTTCTAAAGAAAATGTTTTGTTCTTACCTCCTTTACCTATAAAATGTTCCCCTCCACCCAGTTTTATTGAGGTAATTAATATATAGGAGCACTTGATTAAAGATAGTGAAAGTGAAAAGCAGGAATTTATTTAGGTGTCTTTTAATATAACTATGTACTTAATTTACTTGAAGTGAAGTTCTTAACCTTTTTTTCTTCTCCCCACATACTACTATTAAATTCTTGTCCAGGGTTTGTCGATGAGGCAGATCAGATTCCGATTTGACGGGCAACCAATCAATGAAACAGACACACCTGCACAGGTAAAAAAAAATCTCTATGCTAACTAGAAAAATCGAAACTTTTTTTAATGATTTTCCCAGTAGCTTAATGAATTTATGAACTTTTGGCAATGGAATATATACCTGTTCACCAGGCTTTAAAACTATGTAATCGGGCCTCCTTGGTCGTGCAGGGCTTTAGCGCTGTCAAGCTATCACCGGCCACTGCAACATGAGTTCATTCCTCAGCAGTGTACTTAAGTAGGTTTGCCTGTTCTGGTCCCCACTGTCTGGTGAATCCTCTGTCACCATCACCCCTAACCTGTGGCCTACACCCCAGTTCTTGAATGCATAAGTAAATAAATCTTTTAAAAAGCTATGTAATATATGATCACAGGGGAACAGAAGACAGAAAACACTAACAGGGTCCAGAAATGCCAGTAGTTTAGAAGTTCTAGTTATCATTTAGTAGAGATAATAGGCCATTTAGTGACTTTAACCCATTTTTTTCCTGTTGGCCAGCATTTTTGGAGAAAATAAAACTTTGTTCAGAATGTTACTATTTTTCTGTTGCTTTTTGTTACTACAGCCCTTGAACGTGTGCAGAGTTCACACAAGTGATTGTTGGGCTGTTTGTGACCATTTCTCTTTGAGCTTTTCATACTGAATCCCCAGGAACTGAAGGGAGCTGATGACATTAACTGTCAGTCTCTTGGTAGTTTAATTTGATGGGGCAAGTTCTTGGTAATAGATGCCTTTTCCAAACCCTTTACCGAGGGAAATTATCTGATCCCTTAATCTTTTTACACATCACTGCTGTTACTCTGTCACTTTGTAATTGGGCATGTGACTGGGCAGTTGCTATGGCGGAAGCTTGCTTCCTTTTACTCTTAACTTTTATTTAAGACTTCCAATTTTGGGGAAAATACTTAGAGGAGAAAACCAAATTTAAGTTGGAATCTCGTATGTTTTATATTCTAACACCATTAAAAACTAGAACGTAATATGGTATCAGTGGAGCACTACATCCAGCTTGAGGTTTTGTTGATGATCTTCAAAATTTTGAAATGTCTTTGAGTTGTTCCTGAGGGGAAAATCTTTTGATGAAATTTCCATTGGCTAGAGACTGCTTAGGAAGCAGTCCACTACAAACCCCAAGGAAAGAAGCAATTATAGTACATAGCCACAAGGAGGAGCTGAATTCTCTTGATGAATGAGACACCACGTCCTTTGAAAACATACTCAGGTTTTTAACTTAAAAAGCAAAGTTTATTGTAATTAGTAAAAAGGAATACCAAATGGAATATTATATAAACCCAAGTCTGGTTTTACATTAAGGTCTGGGATGCCAAAAATAATGAACCCTTGACTTTGAGTTTTTTCAGGATGATTGTTTGATGGTTAAAAATTTTAAGTTTAATAATCAGTGGTTTTTCAGTTTACTTTTTCTCTTTTATGCTAGTTGGAAATGGAGGATGAAGATACAATTGATGTGTTCCAACAGCAGACAGGAGGTGTCTACTAAAAAGGGAACCTGCTACTTTACTCCAGAACTCTGTTCCTCCAGACCAAGAAGACATTCTCAATTAGAAAACCGCAATTTGGTCCACCACATCCTGACTACTACAGTATAGTTTCTCTATTCTTTCATTTTCCCCTTCCCCGTTCCTTTATTGTACATAAAGTAACTGGTGTATGTGCACAAGCATATTGCATTTTTTTTTTTTTTAACTAAATGGCCAATGGTATGTTTTGATTGACATCAAATGGAGATGGGTTGGGGAAAAATATTGGTTCTGTGAAAATACCCCCTTTCTCCATTAGTGGCATGCTCATTCAGCTCTTATCTTTATATTCCAGTAAGTTATTTTGCTCTCAATGTTTAACAAAAAAAAGAACAACATAAAAATTCTTGCATACCTTGTTCGATTGGAGAATTTTAATGTTTTTCATTTATCATTGTAAAACCAAGGACAATTTTATAACTTTTTTGTACGTAGCTGTTACATGTAGGGCAATCTGTCTTTAAGTAGGGATAAATTACTCTAAAAGAAATGAATCCTAGATAGTTTTCCCTTCAAGTCAAGCGTCTTGTTGTTTAAATAAACTTCTTGTTTAAAATGAGCTGTTTTCTTTATTTTGAGATATATTGAAGTAGGAAGTGGAAGCTTAGGGAAAAAACATGACATGAATAGGCCACTCTGTTCAAACATTTCAAGGAAGAAATAAAGCTACTTTGCATTTCTGAGGGACTGCAAAACAAAGATAAAGTTATAAATGACTAACAACTGGATATTCCAGCCTTCTCTGTTCAGAAAACTTAAGCGTTTCCAAGTGTGCACCCTTATTAGCAAAAATTGGGTCATAGTGTTGTATTGTTCTTGGTAAAGTTTCTGTTCTCCGTCAGCGTTACCTTGGCAGAGTGGGCTAGTTGGTATACGCAGCCAGGAGAAAGTGTAAATTTTGCTGGCTGCTGATAAATCACTAAATATTCTGACATTGATGAATAAATACTTCCTAATGTAAATAGTAGTGTAGAGGTCTAAAGTATTCTTTCTTCCTACCTTGAGAATATGGAAGGGCAAAATAAATGATACAAAATCTTATCTCCGTATGTCCATTCTTAGCCTTGAAGATACAGGGCATAAACATTGTAAAATTCAAATGTATGGGAAAGGTTGTAGATAAAGGTCCAGTGAACAGGATACTAGAATTGGAACATGTTCTTAATCTACTTTGATTTAGAGATGAAACAGGTCCAGAGGGTTTATGTCATAGAGCTAGAACTTAACAGAACTGGAATTAAAGTTTAGATTTCCTGGTGCCCATTTGTGTTCTCTTATACCAACTCCCAGGTGACCAAGTTTCCACTCCTGTCAGTAGACTTTCTGGGTCAAGTGCCCTTCTGTCATACCTTGTCATTCACTTAATTCATATTACCTCTATTGCGATGTATTTGTTTTATCTAGTTTTATTCACTAGATTTCATTTATCTAGTGAGTGGGCTTCCCCAGAGAGAGCAAGAATCCTGTGGACTTTTAGATCTATATGTATAAATTCATCTCGAATCAACTTTTCCTGTATGTATAGAGCTGTACCAACCTGTTGACAATTTATATTGTGAAACTTAGAAGCCAATCCCCCAAGAGTTCTCAGAAGAGGTCACGTAAGTATACTTCTCTTGACGTAGGTACTATTTAATAGTGGAAATGTGTAATGCCCACAAAGTTAGGATTTAAGTTGAAGCCAGAGGACTTACTTATGGAAGGGGCTCTTAAGTGAGGCATTTGTTTAATGATAATATACTAATCAGGATTTTCTGGTGTCATATCTGAGCTTTTGCCCGTGTTAGAGAAACGAAATTCTTTTAGTTGAAAAACTTGGTAGAACAAAGAGCCACAGGGAAATCCATGGAAAAGGCACACATCTCATGAGTGCATTTACTTAGAATTTATCTTATCTGTTCTTTTATGTGTAGAACAACTGGGGTGTAGACCAGTGGTGCAAGGGGGTGAGAGGACTCACGAGAGAGTGGAGAGCAGAATAGCTGGATTTACTGAGGTACACTGCTGAGGGGAGCAGTGCGTGAGTCAGAAGTCTGCTGTGCCCTGTGGGTCAGTTCCCTTGCTGGGATGAAACTCAGGCCATCTCATTAATAATCCTGAGACTTAACCCCTAGGCCACCAGGGAGGCCCTTATTTCTAATTTTTTCTTTTTTAAGATTAATCCATTTATTCAGACAGAACTGTGGTACAGGCTAGAGGCACAGGGTTGGTGAGCAGATTCCCCAGAGACACAGTGGGGAGCAGAACAGGCATATCTACGAAGCACGCTGCCGAGGGGTACTGGGGTTGAGGTGGCTGCTGTGCCATGTGGGTCAGCTCCTGGGCTGGGGATGGAACTCCCACTGTGTGGCTGCGGGAAGCCTTGTAGTGCTGCCACCAGGCAGGGCCCCCTTATTTCTGTTCTTGAGCTAACTTTTCTTTTTTGATTGTTGCTTTCACTCTATTCACATAAGTTTGAAAGAGGCAGATAATTTATGGAAAAGTTAAATAAACACTTTATTTTTTTAAAAGATTTATGCATACAGAACTGGGATACAGGCCAGAGGTGCTGAGGGTGAGAGGATTCAGCAGAGACAGCTGGAAGCAGGACAGGCGGATGTACTGAAGTACACTCTGAGGGGAGCAGCAGGGAGACAGGCTGTGGCAGGGGATCGAATTTGCTGCAGGGCTGTGGCAGCTTTATAGTGCTGTGTTTTAACCCATTGCACCACCAGGGAAGGTTCTCCCTTTCATTTTAAACAAAGAAAGATCTTTGCCTTACTCTCAGAGGTATTTACTAAATGCTAAGTACTAAACTGGTGAATCTTTAAGGAAAAACTTTAATGATTCTCTAAAACTTTAAGAACCAAAGGAGTCGTCTTATATACTGTTTAGCTTTCTGTCTATACGGTTAGTCCTGGGTGTTCCAAGTATTTCTTACAGTGAGACTTGAATCTGTATAGTGATAACCTAATGAAAAGAGTTCCTCAGAATAGAGTATAATTGGGAGTATTTAAATAGGTTGAAATTTAATCTGTTTGGAATGTGGAGTGTTACTTCTAAGTGATGACATGTTTATGTATGAGATGGAATTAGGATTTCCTACCCTCTTGGGGCCTTTGTAAATCAATCTGAAGTCTGGGAATTCTCATGTAATATTTATTTTTCTCTGCAATTTGTTTTTAAGGTATATTTTATAGCTAACTTTACCACAGGTTATAGATTTTAGAATACTAAGGGCATACCCTTTTGTGTTTAGAACAGCAGTCTTTGCAAAAAGGTAAATTCAGGGCCCTCCCTGGTGGCACAGTGGGTTAAAGCACAGCACGGTGCAGCCACCCACAGCCACTGCAGTATGAGTTTGATTCCCCACTGGGGAGTGAACCACAGGGCATAACAGACCTCTTCTGCCTCACCTGCTTCTCCCCTCAGTAGTGTGTATCAGTACATTTGCCTATTCTGTTCCCCACTCTGCTCTGGTGAATCCTGCTGCCTCCCACATCCATGGCCTGTACCCCAGTTCTTGTGTGCATACATGGGTAATTTTTTTTTAAAGATTTATTTTTTTATGCATATGAACTGAGGTACAGGCCAGAGGTGCAAGGGCAGTGAGAGGATTCATCAAGGATAGAGAGGGGAGCAAAACAGGCTGACGAAGTACACTGCTGAGGGGAGCAGCAGACGGGCCAGGAGGGGTCTGCTGCACCATGTGGTCACCTCCGGGGGCAGGGATTGAACTCATGCTGAAGTGGCTTTAGCTTCTTAGTGCTGTGTTTTTTTTTTATTCGTACAGAACTTGGGTACAGGCCAGAGATGTGGAGGGTGAGAGGATTCACCAGAGACAGAG
>NW_004567139.1:8043601-8051874 GCF_000260355.1 Condylura cristata | reverse complement strand
GGTGTTTTCCAAAAGCTACCTTCATTAACATAATGCTGAAGTGGCTTTAGCTTCTTAGTGCTGTGCTTTAACCTGCCCTGTCACCAGGGAGGGTGGATAATGTTTTTAAGAAAGGTAAATTCACCTCTAGGTGAGCATGACAAATAGGATAAGGGAGGGGTTTTTGTTTATTCAATAGAGAAATAGCATGGAATTGATAAGGCAAATTTTTTTAAAAAGATTTTATTTACTTTATGCATACAAGAACGGGTATAGGCCAGAAATGTGGGTCGTGAGAGGATTCACAAGAGAATGGGGGGCAGAGCAGGCAGATCTACTGAGATCCTTACTGGGGGGAACAGTGAGGTGAAACTGCTGCCCAATGTGGGTCAGCTCCCTGGCTGGGAATCAAACTCATGCTGCAGTGGCTGCTGATAGCTTGATAGTGCTCAGACTTAACCCCTTGCGCCACCAGGAAGGACTCAAGATAAGGCAGATTTAAACCGCATAGTCTTACTCAGTCTGAGAGGAGCAGGAAATAAAGGGGCGATGTAATGATGTGTTCCAGCTCTGCAGTTGAGACTAAAAGGACCTGACGGGGGAGGGTGTGTGTATCACTGTTTCTCTTGACATTGAATAAAGACAGGGTAAGACTATTTTCCATATATGAAGCTTTTGGCAAGTGAATTTGTTTTGTTTTGTTTTGTTTTTTTAAAGATTTATTTATTTGTACATACAGAACTGGGGTACAGGCCAGAGGCTCAGGGACGGTGAGAGGCTTCACCAGAGACAGAGTAGGGAGCAGAACAGGCAGATTGACGGAAGTACACTGCTGAGGGGAGCAGCGGGCGGGTCAGGAGAGGTCTGCGACGCCATGTGGTCTCCTCCGGGGCAGGTGGGATTCAAACTCATGTGGAAGTGGCTTTAGCTTCTCAGTGCAGTGCTTTAACCAGCTGCGCCACCAGGGAGGGCCAAATTTGTTTTGTTTTTTAAAGAATTCCTTTATTGTAATTCTTTTTTACATTTTTTTGTGTATAAGAGCTGGGGTGTAGGCCAGAGGTGCGAAGGGTGAAAGGACTCACCAGAGCCAGTGGGGAGTAAAACAGGCAGCTTTACTGAAATCCACTGCTGAGGGGAACAGTGGGAAGGCAGGAGAGGTCTGCTGCACCATGTGGGCCCTCTGGATGGCTGGGGATGAACTCAGACCATCCAGGTAACTTTCCAAAGCGAGGGCAATCCAGGTGGTAGCTCTCAGATTTAACCCCCTTGGCCATCAGGGAGGCCCATTTTTGAAGATTTATTTTATTTATGCATACAGAGCTGGGGTACAGGCCAGAGGTGCAGGGGTGGTGAGAGGATTCACCAGAGACAGAGTGGGGAGCAGAACAGGCCAGCTGAGGGGAGCAGCGGGTGGGTCAGAAGAGGTCTGCTGTGCCATGTGGATCACCTCCGGGCGGGGATCGAACTCATGCTGAAATGGCTTTAGCTTCTCAATGCTCTGCTTTAACCCACTAGGCCACCAGGGAGGGCCTGGTTTTGTTTTTAACGACAAATGGGTTTTAAGAGAAAATTAACTCCTTGGGCTGTGTACCAGTAGCTTTGATCTCCCCTGTGTGTGAGGATAGGCTGGGGAAAGAATGAACAGATGCATACTAAATTTGGCATTAGGAGTGATGGATGCAAAACGCATGTGTGATGTGTGTGGTAGAGTCACCCAGCAGTGTTGGGGTTGGCAAGAAAGCTTGCTAGAATTCTCGGCCAGTTCAGTTGCTTAACCAAGTCTGATAGCAAATGACCAGCATTTTCTTTGAATAATGAAGTGTAGAATGAATAGAAAATATTAAAACTGTATTAAGCTGTGTTAGTAAGTAATTGCTGAACTTTCAGCTCCAAATAGTCAAAAATTGCAGATTCATGTGTCTCAACCTAGCAGTTGTATATTGGATTGCAGCGGGGACACTGATGGAAGAGATAGGCTCGAATCTGATTGCTGCATCTAGAGCCAATAAATCCCAACAATGAGGCTGTAAATACTACCTATTTCCCCTAGCATTCTGGAGTAAATTAATGCAAGTTGAAAGTAAGGGGTTCAGACTACTTGCCCTGATAATGGCAAAGCTGGTCACATTCAAGGCGAAAGCAGATGTTTAAAAGCCAGAAGGTGTCAGTGCATAGTTTTATGTTTGTTTAAAATTTAGTTATTAATAGGCACAACTGATAAGGAACATTTCCTGATTATTCTGTTTTGAGTAACTTGTATATTGCATTCTTGAATAAAACTTTCTGTGCATTGAGCAACTAAGTACCAACAGTATTCCTGTCCACGTTATCTTTCTTTTTAAAAGATTTTATTTACGCATACAAGAGCTGGGGTGCAGGCCAGAGGTGCAGGGGGTGAGGAAGACTCACCAGAGACAGAGTGGGGAAATAGAACAGGTGGATCTACTGAAATCCACTGCTGAGGGGAGCAGCGAGAGGTCTGTTGCACCCTGTGTGTCACTCCCTGGCTGGGGATGGTGCTCCTGCTGCAGAGGCTGCAGAGTCTTCTTAGTACTGAGACTCAACCCTGTGCGCTACCAGGGATTCTCAACTATTACGATTATCACTTGAGGAGACGCCAGTGGAGGAGATGCATAAAGCCAAGGTATGGGGGAAAGGTACTGGGCTTCATGGCCTCAGGCTCCAGTCTCCGAATCATACGCAGACCGATCTGGAAAAGTGCTCAGAAGCCCCGCCTTTCTTTATGGGGGCTTGATTACATTGGCTGGTGATGCACTGACCATTGGTACTTGAACTCAACCTCAGAGTAAGAAGGCAGGATAGATCGTTCCACCCTTATTCCAGTTAGTTTCCCTGGCAACCACCCATCATCAGGTGTTTTCCAAAAGCTACCTTCATTAACATAATGAGATACCTTTAATGTTCAGATTTTTTAAAAATATGTTTTTATTTATGTATACAGAAATGGGGTACAGCCAGAGATGCAGGGGTGGTGAGAGGATTCACCAGAAACAGTGGGGAGCAGAACAGGCAAATTGATGAAGTACGCTGCTGAGAGGAGCAGCAGGTGAGGCAGGAGGGGTCTGCACCATGTGGGTCACCTCCAGGGCCGGGGATCAAACTCATACGGAAGAGGCCACGGCTTTGCTTAGCTTTGCAGTGCAGCGCTACAACCTGCTGCGCCACCAGGAAGGCCCTAATGCTCAGATTTTATGAAAGATAACTTAAAATCACTGTGGAAGGTTCAGGTATCCTGGGCAAGGCTGGGGGCGGGAACCTTGCATCTGTTTCTGTCACTCTCTGCATGCCTGGAGCCTCCTAACCTGAAGCCTCAGAAAGTCTGGAAACTGCCTGCCTTCTGGGAATCCACTCTGCAGGGCTGGCATTCAGATAAGTGTGGCTGATTAACTGTCTTGGAGAAAAGAAAAGCAAGCAGCTTCCCTACCCTATAAAAACTTAGCTACTTCACTGACCTCTCCTCTGTCTTTGGGGTCCCTGAACCTTGCCCGGGTGCACAATAAAGTTCTTACTTGTTAGAAACGTGGCCTGACCTTCCATCTTTAAACTGTGCCAAGCCTACCGATCCTTTCAGAAGGGAGATAACAGTCTTGAAGTACAGAGTGAGGAGTCCCTGGAAGGAAACTTAGCAGGAAAGGGATAGTGTTGGTACAGGCAGAAAACAGTTTCCCCAGGGATGTGTTAATTCCCAGGCAGGAGGACATGCATGCTTTATAGTATCTCTGGCACATGCAGTCTACCTCAGGAAGGCAAAGGCTTTGAGAGAAACATCTACCTTGAGAAAATGCTTGATCTGGTTGGGTCCTGCAGGTCACTAGGGGGAGGGGTGTGCCAGACTTGAGCCAGACTTCAGCTGTCTACCAGCCAGAAGGTAATCGGGCTTATTGTTGCTGGCCCAACATGTGCCAGTGACTGTTTCCTTTACCTGACACTTGGTGATTTTCCTTCATACTCCTAATACAGTGTATGGTTGTACTTATTTTATTCTAGTTATGGTTCTTAACCTTACTGTGTCTAATTTAGAAATTAAACTTGGTCATAGGAATGTATATATAGAAAAAAATGCATATATAGGGTTTGGTACTTCTCTGACTTCAGGCACCCACTGGGGGTATTGGAATGTACCCACTGCAGATAAAGGGGAACTGGTGTCTAAAAAAAGCAGGTGAAATTGCTGTGACTTCCAAGGTGACATTGGAGTTGTGCAGAAAGAGGACAATGGCGAGTAAGGACAGAGAGACCAGCATTCGGAATCCTTTGCCCAGCTTCTATGACAGCTGCCCTACGTTATACACTTTGTCTTTATGTTATGCATACAAGAACTGGGCTTAAACCAGAGGTGTGGGGGTTGGTGGTGAGAGGATTCCCCACAGACAGAGTTGGGGGGGGGGTCAGGCAGAACAGTCAGATCTACTGAAATACACTAATGAGGGGAGCAGCTGGCAAGACAGGATGGGTCTGCTGCTCCCTGTGGGTCACTCCCTGCCGAGGGATTGAACTTACACACAGTGGCTGGTGATAATTTGATAGCGCTGACATTAACCTAACCAACTGTGCCACCAGGCAGGCACCACCAGGCAGGCCCATGGATGCTTTGTTTTAACCTCTGTTGAATATATAAGTGTTTTATAAACTTGAAAAACAGATAAAGGTATGGAATAGCTGTTAGACTGTTTCTTGGTCATAAAATTCCTTCTCTCTTCTCTTTAGGTTTATAGGTTACACTTTTGTTTTTTATTTATTTATTTATTTATTTTGTATTCAACAGTGTCTTGAGATGTTTTCTGAATCAGTCAAACCGTGTCCGTTTTGTTTTTTTGTTTGTTTTTGAAGATTTATTTATTTGTGCATACAGAACTGGGGTACAGGCCAGAAGTTCAGGGGCGGCGAGAAGATTCACCAGTGACTAGTGGGGAGCAGAACAGGCAGATCGACGAAGTCCACTGCTGAGGGGAGCAGCGGGCGGGTCAGGAGAGGTCTGCCGCGCCATGTGGTCACCTCCGGGGCAGGCGGGAATCGAACTCATGCGGAAGTGGCTTTAGCTTCTCAGTGCTGTGCTATAACCCGCTGCGCCACCAGGGAGGGCCTGTTTTTTATTTTTAAAGATTTGTTTATGCATCTAAGAACTGGGGTACAGGCCAGATGTGTGAGAGGATGAGAGTATTCACCAGAGGCAGTGGGGAGCAAAAGGTGGAATGGCTGCAATCCACTGCTGAGGAGAGCAGCAGGCGAAACAGAAGTCCGCTGCGCCCTGTGGGCTATCTCCCTGCCTGGGGATAGAACTTGTGCTGCCGTGGCTGTGGATAGCTTCATAGTGCTGTGCTGTATACCTGTTGCATCATCAGGGAGGGCCCTACAGGTTACACTAATTGGAACACATATTGATATAGAAGCCTACGTTTAGAAATCATGAGGAGTCTTAGTGCTTGAAAAAGGGATGTTCACATTCGCCCATCCTTCTGCATTTCTTTTTATCCTGTTCTGTGTTGGTGTTTTGGACAAAATTTTATTAGTGTACCATTTTCAACTGAGTTGGTCATCTGGAGCAAAGATTGTTATAGCAGAACCACATGTCATATTTTTTACCCCTAAATCTCTATCTTGCAGCAGAAAGAATACAGTGGCTTTAGTCAAAACTATAAAGTGAACAAATAAAAAGGAGGGGAAGTTATTCTAGAAATTTCTGGCATTTTGCTTTAAAATGTAATGCATATGCCAAATGCCTAAGATATCCTGAGTCAGCGGTTTTACCCTTTTTCATAAATCAGACTAGATTAAAGGGGTTCTTCTGAGACTGATTCCTTATCAGAGGTTATCAGACCAAGCTAGATGTATTACCTGTTTAACTTCGTAAAGATATCCATCACTATACCTTGTCTGGAAATTCCAGTTCTGTAGATTTCCGGGGAAGGCCTCAGGGCCTCACATTCATCTGTACCCTTTGAAAGTCTGTGAGTTACTCTGATGTGCGATCAGTGTGGGTACCTCTACCAGAAATCTTGCTTACCTAAGTACAATATATTTTTAAGGTTTTTATTTATTTATGCATACAGAACTGGAGTACAGGCCAGAGGTGCAGGTGCCGTGAGAGGCTTCACCAGAGACAGAGTAGGGAGCAAAATAGATCAACGAAGTACACTGCTGAGGGGAGCAGCGGGCGGGTCAGGAGAGATCTGCAGTGCCATGTGGGTCACCTCCAGGGCGGGGAATCCAACTCACACTGAAGCGGCTGTGACCAACTTGCAGTGCTGTGTCCTAACCTGTTGCGCCACCAGGGAGGGCCTAAAGTATAATATTCTAAAAATTATCTCATTTTAACTGTTAGAGCAGCTCAGAATAGCTGTTGTTAACCCTATTTTACAGATGATCTGGGCTTAAGAAGTGCCTTCCATTGGAAGAAGCAGAACTAGAATCCAGGTTTTTGTTTTCCAGTCCAGCCCAGTTGTCCCAAGCCAGTCTGTCTCCCTGCTGCTTTCCAGGGCGTGGGGGAAATAATGAAAGTCAAAACAAAATAGAAGTTTAGGCCAAAAGGAAACCTTGAGAGTTAAGTTCAAACCTTTCATTCAACACAAAACATTTCAGATTTGGGGCCTGCCTTAAAGGCAGTGATATCAAATTATCAACCACTGCAGCATGAGTTCAAAACCTGGCCAGGGAGGCGACCCACATGGCACAGCAGACTGTCCCCACTCTCTCTCAGGTGAATCCTCTCACCTTGCTCACACCTCTGGCCTGTACCCAGTTTTTGTACACACAAATAAATCTTCAAAAAATTTTTTTCAAGTTTTTTTAAAAAAAGTGTGGTTAGTTCCTAAATAGATCTGCTAGTAAAAATGGCCATTACCATTTGGTGACTTCTATGTGTGGGGCCAAGTACCTGACACCATCACCTCATTCAGTCCTCATCAAAAGCATGGACTTTAGATACTGTTCTGTCCCGATTTTCCAGTGCTCAGGAAGGGTTAAGAAACAGGTTTCTCCCAAGGAGCCTGAGCTAGCAACTACCGTGCTCCCATACCTCCTCGGTCATTCCATGACTTCATGAGGGCTTGTATACTCACTGCTAGCTTGGTCTGAAAGGGTTGAACAAGTGTTGTCTTTTTTTTTTTTTTTTAAGGCTTTGAAAATTAAGCTCAATTTAAAGAATGGAAAGATTCTAATCCAAACACGTGGGGCACCTCATGCTTTTGTGCTAAGCGCTAAGCGCATAAACATGTATGTGCCTTCTACAGTAGAGGAACTTATCTTTGACTCTTCCTGAAAGTCCACCAGAGTAGTTAACATGTGTACAAACTTCTAACTGCCTGGAAGGAGGGGGCCAGCCAAAGAGGAATGTAGTTCATCTTTTAGGGAAATACTGAAGAAGAGATCTGCTTTGAGGAAACATGCATGACATCAGAAGCCTCCTCAAGACTTTCCTTTTATGATCTTGTAAATGGTCATTCCTGAGCCCTCCCAAGTGTGTCTGCATTTGTTGTAGGGATAGATTTACACAGACAGGTGGAAGGGTCCCGACTTTAGGGTTATAAACAGCTGTGGAGGCCTGGGCAGCTCAGTCCCGATGGCCAAGGATGTGGCGGTTCCCCACAGTAAACCAGCCTTAGAACAGGCCCTCAAATCGGAACGACTGTAATTTTGGTCTAGTGCACGCACCACTCATGATAACCAAATAGTAACATTAAAATTAAAGAATTTCCCTCTCTTTAAAAGGGATTATGTCAGCGTGCTTCCCTTTGCTGACTCGTAGTGTTTTAGGCTGTCGGGTTTTTAAACGAGTCACACAGTAGGTAGTCAAATAAATGTGGAGTCGTAGCACTAATTTTCACCCCTTCAGGAGTTTAACCTTACTATCCCACTATGAATAAGGCAAATAAATGAATGGTAACCACGACAACTGCCCACGATTTGTGCACTCCTACTCGCCCAGATCAAGCTTTTCCCTCTAGCAGGTAACTTTTTTAAGTGACAGCGAGCACAACTTGTACCCCACGCGGGGCAGGTTTGTCCTTTGTCCAATCATCTCCGAGATTGGGGGCTGGGGGAGGGGAATTTCCCTAAACCTTAGCGGACCAGGAAGGGGGCGGGCTTAGGGTAAGCAGGGGCCTTCCCAGCCCGTAGTGACGCCGCACGGTGCTTGGCACTCTAGGGAGCCAATAAGAACGAAAAGAGCCGTTTGAATCGGCCAATGCAGGCGGGGTGGGGGCGGGGTTTGAGAGTCTATAAAGGCGGTGGCCGGCCAGGCAGGCGGTGGCGGAGGCTCCGGCAGCGGTTGCGGT
>NW_004567139.1:8026034-8042515 GCF_000260355.1 Condylura cristata | reverse complement strand
CCAAACCCTTGTCTAACTTGGAGGAAAGGGGTGGAATTCTGCGGGAGATGTCCACATTGTCTTCGCTAAGTGCACACCGCTCTTTGAGGTGGGACATCGCTGGGGTCCTCGTCAGGAAGCTTAGTCCCCACTTTTCCTGGCATCTATTCTTCATTGACCAATCCCGCAGTCATTCGTATGTGACCAGCCTTGGGGTCCTGGGCAAGTGGCACAAAGGGAGCCATTTTGTGGGGCTAAGAAGACAGGCGAGAAATAGCCTGTTTTACAGGGGTTGGAGAACTTGGGGACAAAAAGCAATCCTCAGCAGAGAGTGAGGATGGGGCGCTGGAAAGGGCGTTGATTTTTTATTTTTTTTGTTATCATTTTTTATCATTATTCTTTTCCCTTTCACAAGGTAGGAAAGATCAAAAACTGTGGTTACTGGCAGGAAAGGGGAACTGAGTACAGGTTACAGACCTGGTCACTCCCTCTTCTGTTGTCATCCTTACAGTGAGATCATTATTTTCAGAGGACACTGGAACAAACAGAACTTTGGTTTTTCAGTTTGTGCTGTGAGGTTAACTTTCTACTGACCAGACCGTCGTCTTTGGGATGTTAATGTGTATAAAGGCTATGGTTTTATGCTTTGGGGGTGGTGCAGTTGTCTGCTTCATAAGGAGTCTCAGTCACCGGTCTAGGGGACCCCACACACTAGTTGTTTTTGATGAGTACATCAGAAATTAACATAAGTGATGTTTGGTTTTGCAAAAGAAACGCTTTTGTCACCCTTTCCTGTCATCCCCTCCCCTCGGCTGTTTGCAGTCTGGCGACTGGCAGACTGGCGTGTCCTTTTGCTTCCTGCCCTGCCTTCTTAGCCTCGCCAGTTCTCCTGAACTTCTTTCCCTGTAACGTCCTCCTGGCTGCCAAGCACATTCTACATTTGGTCTGGTAGAGAATGATGGGCAAGGATCGTATGGGAGCTCTGGACTTAAGAGAGAAGAAAGTAATTTTTAAAAAATCGCCATCTGCCACACATGGGCACATTTCTTTTAAGTCTCAAATATAATCCTGATTTTGGGCATCGTGTGTGTGGTTCAGAAGAACAGTGGGGTCTTAAAAATAAAACGGAAGTAATCTCTGGCTTGTGCTCCAGATCCTTTGTTTGGGATGTGTCTGCCTCGCTGACGTCATCGGAGTAGGTCTCACCTGCTGTTGCAGAGATCCAACAAAGTTGGGTGATCAGAGCTTTGACTTTGTTTTTAAAGCTGTTTGGGGGGGGGGTACTGTGTCTTCCCCTCTGCTTTTAAGACCAAGAATGTTCTGTCCTGGTCATTTGGGTTCTGAATGTCTTTTAGCCAGCTAAAATTGTCCATAAGGGGTGTAATGATCAGTAAGGAAAGCATCCTAATCTCTAGGGAATGAAGGGAGTGACCATGACGCAAGTTGATTTTGATTTCAAGTGTCTGTTGATTTGGGGTGCACATGATGAAGACCTAGGTGCCTGCTTCAAACTCTTAACATGAGAGAACGCCCATTAAGACTTTATAACACCTTTAATTATGATTTAAACAGTTTAATTATCATCATTTTAAAATATATGCCTGAGCACACTTAGCTTAATTCATATAATGAATTTAATCTTAAGTGGATATTTAATGTCTGAGACTTTATGGGGGGTATATGTTTTACACGTTCTAAAAATTCAACAGGGTCTTTTCCTCATCTGCTGGGGGATATTTGAGTTTTACAAAGGGTGTGGAACTTAACAATGGAGAGACACCAAGTTAGCTCTCAGAAGAACACCGGAGGGCTGAGGACCAGCGATCTGTGGTAGAGAACCAGAGTCAGGCCTGTAGATTGGGAGCTTAAAGGGGAATGTGAGGCTGTATGGACCCCTCACTTACTGTACCACTTAGGTGCCAGTGGGCACCAGAGAGCTGCGCTTTGGTCCTGCCTGTCACTTGACTAAAGTTGGGCAGTTTACTGAAAGCTTCTCAGGGCTTTTGCTCGCCTAAAAATGAGGCTGTTGAACTGGGTGGAGCAGAACCCAGCTACCTACTACTGCCTGGGGCCAAACCCAGCCCTCTGCCCGACTTCGTGGAGTTTGCAAAGATTTTTACTTTTATAAATGGTGAGGAAATAACATGATTTCATAACTTGTGAAAATTACATGAAAATTGGATTTCAGTCCATAAATCATGTCTCATTGGCGCACCGCCACGCTCACTCATTCCATACGGAGTGTGGCCGCCTCCGTGCACATTCCGTGCGCATGATGGGGTCGAATCACAGGGAAAGGCCCCAGAGCCAGGATTACCTACTGCCTGGCTGCACCTTGGAAGGGTCCAACCTCCTTTCCGCTCGGGTTTTCAGGCTTGAGCTCAGCTCTCCAGGCAGCTCCCTGCTGGAAGGAGCTGGAGGTTGGGCAAAGGGCTGGATTTTGAAAGCGTCCTGAGCTCTCGAGAGTGGGGAGTGCTCCTTCTGGAGGGGATGGGAGTACCTGCCCCAGGGGGCGCTAAGGCCACAGACTTTCCCTTGGGGAGAGCCCTGATGGATGGAGAGGGTTGAGGCTGCCATACAGATACTGGCAGTCTGTCAGATTCCTTCAGGTCTGCCTCGGCTTGTGCTTCTGGCTCTGGGTGGCAGAGACAGGGCCACACGGCGAGGGCCTCTTGGACAGGAAGACGCAGTGTTGGGGGAGATGAGACCTGGGAATCAGTCTGCACCCAAGAGGGCCAGAGAGCAGGGACTTCTGTCTGGAGATCCCAGTGGGTAGACGCAGGACAGTCACATGGCCGTGGCCAGTGGGGCAAGTGGCGGCCAAGGAAAGTGGTCAGGGGTTGGGGCTGGAACCCCCCTCTCAAAGAATTTTAGATGATCAGTAGCAATATGGAAAATAGGCAGTGTAAAACAGATACTTCGGGTCACCTGAACTCCCACCGTGAGAGCGGACCCTGGGAGGGGTGAACCGGGTGTGGGGGTGATGGCGGTTGCTTGCCTGGTGCTCTGGCTCCAGGGTTTATCAAGCGCAGTATAGATGATGCTCTCAGATGATGCTTCTTCATTGTTTTGTTTTTAGTTTCCTTTTTATTTTTATTGACGTATCATTGTTTTATGTCTTTGTTAGTACTTTCTTTTAAAGATTTATTTATTTAAGCATATAAGTACTGAGGTGTAGGCCAGAGGTGCTGGGGGTGAGAGGATTCAGAGACAGAGCGGGAAGCAGAACAGACGGACTGATGAAGTGCACTGCTGAGGGGAGCAGCGGGGAGACAGGAGAGGTCTGCTGAGCTCGGTGGGTCACTCCCTGGCTGGAGATCGAATCTGTGAAGCCCCTGCGGCTGTGGCTGCTTTCATAGTGCTGCGCTTTAATCGTTGCACCACCAGAGAGGCCTGTTAGTACTTTTTTTTAATAGCTTGGTTTATTTTTGCACAGTACTGGGGAGTAGGCCAGAGGTGTGGGGTGGGGGAATGAGAGGATTCACCAGAAACAGTAGGTAACAGAACAGGTGGATTTACTCGAATACCCTGCTGAGGGGAGCAGCAGGTGAGACAGGGGAGGTCTGCTGTACCCGGTGGGTCACTCTCTGGCCAGGGACAGCACTGAGACTTAACCCTCAGGCCTCTAGGGAGGCCCCGTCTTTGTTAGTACCTTGACATCATGTCTTTTAATAGTCCTGTGAGGCAGTTGCTATTCACGTATGGAAGGGAAAAGGGAAGCATACAGAGGTTGAACTACTTACTCAGCTTACCGCAGAGCAGACACGTACGAGAACACGCACACTTTGATACCCTGGGCTGTCATTGGGCTCATGAGTGTTTTCTGGTTCTTCTCATTCACTGTGTTTTGGTAACTTCACATCCACTCACAAAGGTAAATTAACTAATGTAGAGTGTGGTAGTGTGCAGGAATGACATACTTTGATAACTGACCCATACTAATTTATTTATGCATATAAGAGCTGGGGTGAGGCAAGAGGTATGGGGTGGGGTGAGAGGCTTCACCAGAGACCGAGTGGGGAGCAAAACAGGCAGATCCACTGAAATCCACTGCTGAGGGGAGCAGCGGGGAGACTGGAGAGGTCTGCTGTGCCCTGTGGGTCACTCCCTGACCAGGGGTGGAACTCAGGCCTCAGTGGCTGACAATAGCTTGATAGCACTGAGACTTTAACCCCTGCACCACCAGGGAGGCCCTTGTGAAAATTCTCTTGACAGAATATTGAGGAGAAACAGACAAATCCACCATTATAGTAGTTAATAGATTATTTTAATGATAAAACATTTAAAAAGCAGAATTTGTATGATTTGATTATCAACTGGTTAGTAGACATGCAGAATATTGTGGGCATATATATCCTCAATCACATATAGAAGATTCCCAAAATTGACCATATACTAGACCAAAAGGCAAAGCTTGTCAAATTTCAGAGCATCAGTGTCTTACAGGCTCTGTTGTCTGTGTAATAATTAAAAGCTAGAAATCAATTAAACTGGAAAGATCTGCCCCTCCTCCCATATTTGGAAACAGCAAAATGCATTTCTGAAAGAGAATTTGTGGTATAATTTACTGTTTAATCATCAGACTTTTCTAATGTGAACAGATGATGAGTTACCACAAAGCAACTGTATTTATCTGGAAACTTAGGTGAAGTGGACATAGTCTCAGGAGAAAGTTTAAAGCTGGTTTAGGAAGAAAGAGAAACCCAAGACTACTGCCACTGTTAGTGAAGGAATCGAAGCAGTACTTGGACGGTCTCCCAGAAAACAATCTCTGTTTTCTCTCCTTTTTAAAAAAAAGTTTAATTTTATTTGGGCATACAGAACTGGGGTACAGGCCAGAGGTGCTGGGGCAGTGAGAGGATTCATGAAAGACAGAGCGGGGAGCAGAACAGGCAGATTGGCAAAGTACAGTGCTGAGGGGAGCAGCGGGGAGACAGGAGAAGTCCCCTGCGCCCTGTGGGTCTGCACCCTGCCTGGGGATCGAACTCGGGCTGAAGCAGCTGCAGCTGTGCACAGCTTCACAGTGCTGTGCTTTAGCGCACTTGGGCCACCAGGGAGGGCCCACAACCATCTCCGTTTTCTGAACTCTGAGTGGGGCTCAGCTGAGTGCCCCGCCAGGGGCCCCGGGCGGCCGGTTTCAGGAAGCTGCGAAAGCACCGTGTGAGCAGGCAGAGGCCAGCCAGCGTGGGGTGACCTTGCACTAACGCTATCCCTGCACAGTGTCCATTACAAGAGCAAGGACTTAAATGGGGCTAACCCATGATGTTCAGTTAGGGGAGACTTTCTTGGTTAGGTTTATTTATGTATGTATACAAGAACTGGGGTGTAGGCCAGAGGTGCGGGGATGGTGAAAAAGGGTGGGGATCACAACAGGCAGATTCACTGAAGTCCACTGCTGAGGGGAGCGGCGGGCAGGTCAGGAGAGGTCCGCTGTGCCATGTGGTCACCACCCTGGCTGGGGATCGAGCCCATGGTGCAGCGGCCTTGGATGGCTTCATAATGCTATTGAATCTGTTGCTCCACCAGGGAGGGTCCAGGACAGACTCTGTTATTAGCCTCCTTGGGCTTCTTAATTGGTCAAGTTAACTTTTATGTGTATAGTGTCCTCTTTTTTATTTAGTTGAAAGTAAAAATGGAGCCTTCCAACTTTCAGCAGCAGGGCAGGAGGAAGTGCCCAGGTGCCACCCCCTCCACCCACCGACCCGCGCAGCCCCCAACCTGCCTCTTGCCCTGTCCACTGCTCGTGCAGCATGGTGCCCCAGGTCCTGCATTCAGACTCCCGTAGGCGGGGCGTTGGCGGCCAAAGTGCAGAAAGAAGGTGAATGTGGAGAGTATGAACTGACCGCAGACTGCTCAGACGGCGCGGTGGGTGGAACACAGACTGCCGCCACCTGCCCCACACTGGCCGCCCAGAGTTGCGAGGAGGGCAGAGATGACTGGCGCCATCGGCCATCGGGGAGGAGTGGGAACGGGGGAGATGCCCAGAATAACCATGGCTTTGGCCCTGACTCTGACTGTGACCGAGGGGGCTCTTTAAATCCATCTGCTGCTGCGTGGACACAGCTAAGACCTGATTAGGACAGTGAAGTAACCATTCTGAACCGGTGAGAACCTTCTGGATCACCATTGAAGTAAAACACAGAGCAAGAGAAAAACTCTTTGATGTAGAAAGTTTGAGGACTTCACTCAGGAGGTAATCTCAGCTGTGATCAGCTGGATGGAAAACGATCACAGATGCTGAGCACCAGAATGGTAGCATCACTGTCGCCCTGAAGCACATGCTTCTTAGTAAAATTACGGTGATGTGGACATGGCTGATGTGGCTTGGTATCTTGAAAAACATGTTACAGATGACTCCTTGTTTCTTTCCACAAAATTGGACCTAGCAGTGAAGGGGGAGCAGCTGCATCTGGATGCGGGGAAGCATCGCGGGGAACCGCCTGGATTTCCAGCGCAGGCTCTGCAGCTGGTGTTGCCGCTGCCGTCGCAGTTGTGGCCACTGCAGCACTGCAGGACTGTGCTGGTTACCCCCTGAAGAAACAGGACAGCAGAACACGAGAAGGCTGAGATAAAGGAGATGGGGGGTTGCAGAGACACCCCATGCGTAACCGCAAGGAGGGAAATTGGTCCTCAGTTACAAGTGTGTGAGCGTGGGGCAAGAAAAACCCCTCACAGTTCTTCTTTTTTAGCTTAACATTAAGCTTCACTCTACTTTTAAAATAAGCAGTTTGAAATTGCTTATCAAGCTTAAAATTTGACCACATGTGTTATATATATGCAGATCTGATGTAAACCCAGCACTTGTTAGGCATGACATCAAATAAAGAGTGTGCATTAAAGATGCTTCCACAGTAGAGTTTGAAGACATCTGTCTCATCCATTTGTGATTAAAACCTGCCTCTTTACTTTTAGCCCCTGTACCTATACTTTCTTTTATGAACTGTGAAATAAAACATTCCAAAAACTAAAAAAAAAAGGAAATAAAAAATTTTTTTTAAGTTATTCATGTATGCACGCAAGAACTGGAGTACAAGCCAGGGGTGTAGGGGTGAGAGGACTCCCCAGAGACAGAGTGGGGAGCAGAACAGGTGGATGGACTGAAATACACTGCTGAGGGGAGCAGTGGGGTGACCGGAGAGACCTCCCATGCCCCGTGGGTCACTCCCTGGCCGGGGATCGAACTTGTGCTGTAGGGGCTGTGATAGCTTCACGGTGCTGTTCTTTTAACCCCTTGCGCCGCCAGGGAGGGCCTGGAAATGTGCAAGATGTGCTTCTAAACTTGAAGGTGACAGGCCCCGCCTAGCCCAGCAGGCCAGTCTGTTCAGGCCTTTGGCCACTGCCTGGAAGGGGCGCCAGCCAGCCCGTCCTTGCTGACGACGTCGGGCCAGTTGAGCTTCCTTGTGCGGTGGACACTGACTACAGGCATCTCTGCAAGTACGGAGCAGCGTTTTGTACCTTAGCACCCACTGTGTCTTTACGCCTTTCCTCGTTAGCAGCTCTCCCTCGTGAGGGCTGGGGAGGAAGAATGGACCAGGGGAACGCTGTGACAGGTTTGAAATGTCTTTGCCAGGAAATACTTGGGCACGATCTGAAATTGGTGTTCTGCATTATTCCTAGGGTTTTGCGGCCTCCAGGTGGTGGATCCAATTTTTCACTAGGTTTTGATGAACCAACAGAACAACCAGCAAGGAGGAACAAAATGGCCTCTAGCATCTTTGGGACCCCAGAGGAAAACCCCCCTTCTTGGGCCAAGCCAGCAGGTACTGCTTAGATCTGTGCTTTGCTAGTCAGGAGGCTGGGCGGCTGCCCATGCTTGTCACTCCCTGGAGGAAAGACTGGGTCTGCAAAGTGGGAGACCCTGATGAGTCAGGTGGGACTGCAGTGGGTGGCCTGGACCCTCTCATAGTCAGGCACTCCCTAGCACTGTCCCCATTTTGTAACAGGAGACAAACACCTTGAACATCCTGCTGTGAAACCATCCCCGTAATAACATTTACTGAACGTCAGTTAGTGAAAACATGGTTTGCTCTAGGCTTTCTGTGATTTTGATCAGGTGCCAAGTCCAGTGGTGGCAGAGAAGATCCTGAGCCGTCTGGAGCCCAGAGAAGTAACTCGTCGGAGGCAAACTCAGGAGACTTCATAGACCTGAAGGTCAGTGTGGTCACACGGGCAGGACCGGGCTCTGTGGCTGATACAGCTCAGTCTGCCCATGTACTGGGGGCTTCACCCTGCCGGGGGTCTCCCCTGGCGGTCACTGGGAAAGGCGGGGCATGGTGGGGCAGGGCCCCTATCAGGGAGCCGAGGCAGAGGGAGCTATGCGGACTGGGTCTGCGTAGACATCTGGCCCCTGTCCAGCCGGTCAGTCTCGTGTCCGTCAGTTTCAGAGCTTCTGGGTGATGTGTGCTTCCTTTCTCTGCCTCAGTTGTAGCTGCACTTCCTTCTGAGTTCACATTCAGTCTCAGTGGTTTGCAGCCTGCGGGTTTAGGGTTGAACTTTGGAGATCGAGGGACCCAGAGCCCCAGGCACAAGTCTGCAGGGCCTGCCGGGAAGTCCCCCTGCTGGATTGCTGGTGGGAGAAGGGAGCCATTTACCGGCTTCTCATCTGGACAGAACAGCCTTCGAAACGCAGTTGATGACAGGAAAAGTTTTCGGTGTTTGGGTCTTACTGGCCCTGGGCAGTTTATCTGGCAGCACTTTTGTTTGCTTTTGTATAGCCTTGTGCGGTGGATGGAGGCTGCATGTTGTGGTGCGGCCTGGCCCTGCACCCTGAGCGCAGGCTGAGAAGCTCCCCTTGGCCGGGTGGATGCAGCTTCATGAGCCGCCAACGCTTTATTTGTATGTGGCAAAATTAAAACCTGAAGTTAACTATTCTTTTCTTTTGCAGGGAGAAGGTGCCATTCATGGTGAGTCCCAACGCCGAGCAGTGGGTGGCTAGCTCTGCCCATGAGTTTGGAGTGGATCGCGGTTTGGTTCATATCACATCTTGGGGACAGAGGGGAGTGAGACCTGGCTCTGCCCCTGGTGCCAGCTTGCCCTGGGTGGAGGCGAAGGAAGACTGACTGGCTGGCTGTCGGCCAGTGGGGTCCGCGAGCCCTAGCACAGAGGAGCTCGCACAGACCCCTTTGCCCGAGCACGCGCGCCCCCAGGGTGGTGCCAGGCCCTCGGGAAAAGGCCAGGGTGCTTGCAGGGCAGCCCGCAGCATTTCCTGCCAGAGCCTGACCCAGCTGCGGTGCTGACCAGCAGGCAGCGGCAGCCTGTGCTCTGCTCCCTCAGCGGTGATTCAGGGCAGATGTAAAGCGGGACTTGCGTGTGTGAAAAGCAGCTACAATCTTTGGCTAATTTTAGACCTTGGAGTGTTTATTGGCGCGTCCTTAGCAAGTGTCAGAGAACTGCTGCTGGGTGGGAAGAAAGGTTTACGCGTGTCACTGGGGGCACGATGTGCGGGCACCGGGCCCCCCAACCCAGGAAGTGGCCTGTTCCGTCCTTCTCTTCCCTCCCACCTTCCTCCGGGTCTCCTAGTTTTCACACCTATTGTGCCCTGAATTCGGAGGGGAAGGTCCAGCCGCTCAGCTCCTCCCCATGGTCCTCACAGAGGGTGGTGCAACAGGAGCTGCCATTTCAGAGGAACCCAAGCACCTTTTTTCCTGACCATCTTTCACTCTGTTCAGGAAGCTGTCTGGGCCCTTCGTGGACTTCCTCATCCTGGGGAGAATCTCACTCTTGTTTGTTTACGGCAGTGCCAGCAGCATGCTGGGTAACGCCAGAGCAGCATCCAGTGTTGCCATGGTAACAGCACCAGCCCCTCCCCTCCGTGATGTCACCTGTAGCCCCCTAGTCTGGCTGCAGGAGCAGCTGTGTTTTCTAGAAGCTGCGCCTCTCGCCCTGGTCGTGTCGGTCACCTCAGGTAGTGCAGAGGTGACAGCCCTGGTGGAGAGCAGCCCTTCCTTCCCCTTCCTGCGCTGCCCTGGGCACCCAGGTCGCGGCGAGGACAGAACTCTCCCACTGGACTAAGGCCTCTTCGTTGCCATTTGTTTCCAGTTTGTTCCATTTGAAAAATCGTTTTGGAGATTACAAAAAACTCCTAGGTTTTTTAGTTCTAATGCTGTTCATATTCTGCAACACTTCCATGGTCAGGCCTGAGTCAGCAAGACTCAGCCAGTGTTGGTTTGCTAATTTTGGCCAAACAGTGATTGGAACGTTGGGTGACTGGAGACACAGTGGAGCCATGCTGAAGCTGTCGGGAGCGTGGCCTCGGTCTGCTGAGCCACTCGCCTCTCCTGGTCGCCTGGGCAGGGCCTTGGGGACACACTGGGGGCTGCCGGCTGGTGTGGCAGGCCCTGGGTTTTTAAACAGTTGTCTGGTTTTTGGCCCCTCATGATTCTGTGTTTCTGACAACCACTACTTTCGGTTCATCTGTCATAAAATGACAAAGGACATGATCGTCGAGAGGGAGGCTTGGTGAGGTCAAGGTCAGCTCAGTTCTATTACCAGGTTCACCTCAGAGCCGAGGACTCTGCTTGGTCTAAGTAAGTCAGATTTTGTTTAGGTTTAAGGAAAACTGCCTTCGTCTTTTGGGTAATTAAACACAGGAACAGCTGCCGGGGAAGCTTGGAAATTTGTAAGGAGGTCGGACAAGGAGGCTGGGCAGACACGCGCGGTCCCTCATGAGGGCGGTGAGGACACTCTCGCTCGGGGACGGTCCCGTTCTCCCTGACCTTGCCTCCCGTCCTGAGAGGGAAGGATTTTTTTTTTTTTAATAATAGTTTATTTTTACATCCTTTTGTACATTTTTTTTTTCATCTCGGTTGTAATCCCCGTGGGTTTCCCATCATCAAGTCACCATAGTCCAGTGCATTTGAGGGAAAGATTCTTTTTTTTCTGAAGTTTCTGTCCATTTACCTTATTGATGTGGTAAAGAAGAAAGACAAATTGGGAGTTTAAAAGATTGTTTTGCAGTTGTATTTTTGTTCAAGGCCCCATTTACAAAAAATTACTACATTCAACATACAAAAGCTTTCTCTTTCAAGTTGCTACAAAAGTTTCAAAATCCTTGCTCTGGACTCTCAAGCCAGGAGCCCAGGGGACTTCCCTTTTCTCTGCTAGGAGCACTTCTGATGGAGGGGGCATTTAGGATGAGGCCTGCTGTCACTTAGTGACCCCACTCCCTTTCTCTTGGCATGTGGCTGTCTGTGAAAAGCAAGACAGTTCTGTTAAATTAAAAAAAAAAAATAGAATCTGGGCATGAGCTGAATTTATCTAAAAATTGTTTTCTGGACAAAAACTCACGGTTGAACTGCCAGACAAAGCTGCTTGGGGCGGGATGGTGGACAGGGAGAAATGGCGGCAGCTAGGCCTGGTGGGCCGGATCAGGCTGCCCCCGTGGGGTGCAGTCATCGCTTGGATTTTATTTGATGTGGGGTTTTGCTTGTGTTTCAGTGAGTACAAGATAGTTTCCCCCGTTACTTCAGGGGCACTTGAGCTTGACGTTGGTCATTTAACCCTGTTGTATTTCTAAAAGTATTTATTTATGCAATTGAGAACTGGGGTACAGGCCAGAGGTGGGGATTGAGGGACTTACAGGGGAGCAGAACAGGTGGGTGCACTGAAACACTGCTGAGGGGAGCAGCGGGGAGACAGAAGAGGTCTGCCGTGCCTTGTGGGTCACTCCCTGGCTGCATTGGCAACGGACAGCTTCATAGTGCTGCGCTTCAACCTGTTGTGTCACAAGGGAGGGCCCTCGTCCTGTTTCTTACATAACAAGAGTGAAGCAATAGGAAACTGGGAAGCCACTCTGTCTTTCCAAGTGTTAGCTCTTAACTGATAGCTTACACTTTGCAAAGCTTCATACTAGATTTTTACTCGTACTTAGAGTATAGAACATTAGATGCTTTGCAAGTTGCCTCTAGAGAATACTCCAGAAACCCACAAAGTGCACTGGTAAGAGCAACAGTAGCCTATTTCACCCTTTATCTGGTGCTGGTTTAAGACCTCTTCCCCTCAGACTTCTTGGTTTTAGTCAGCTAAATCAAAACTTGCTTTAGGAACATAAAATGTTACTATTTAGTCTTTGAGGAACTTAAAAAAAAGGACACTTTTTTAAAAAGTAGAACATTCCCTGGGGGCTGTATGAAGTTCTCACAGGGTGTCTCACAGTGTTCTGCTGCTGGGCTTCCAGGGTTTCCAGCTCCTAAAATGGGAGCAGCAAGGCCTGAGGTCCTGAAGGCCTGCGTTCCCCCAAGTCTTAGGCCCTAGCGTCCAGCCTCTCACAACCAGCATTCGGGGGTGTGTGTAAGAGAGATTATCCTACGGCAGGTTTTCGAATATACAAATCCCGGCCGCGGATAACCTCTGAGACCGGCCTACTTACAGAAATAAAAAATAGATCTAACACACCTTAAGCTGTTAAAAGTCTTCACTCAGTCTTGATTTTGAATCAGTGACTTTTCTAGCCTTAAAAGATACTTGCTAACAAGACAAAATAAGGTCCTGAAGGGTTTGTTGCCTGTGACACAAACAGGAAGGCGCCTGCCCGGCCTCTGGCCCAGGCGGGGCTTCTGTGCCTCTCAGGGCTGGCGCGGGGTCTGCGCCGTCTGCAGGGTGCCCGGCACAGTGCCAGCGCAGGTGCCCGCCAGTGCGTGTGCTGCCCTGTGTCAGTACCCCGGGTCTGCTCAAATCCTATAGAGCAGTTGAGGGAGCGAGGACCGTGTGGGTGAGTACAGGCGACTGCCCAAGAGCATGAAAGGAAGCGGACACATCTGCTAGGTGCTGCGCAGACTAGGTCCTGTGTTGCCCGTGAGAGTAACTTGGACCTCTAGAGTGCAGGTAACAGTGGCCAGGGGCATGCTGAGCTCATGAGGCCTGGGGTGGAGGTGGAGGGCCAGGGGAGGCGGGTTGTGCTCCGTGGCCCACAGCCTCTCTGTGAGGCCTTAATTTGAGTGATTTTTGTTACAGGGTCACCCAGAGTGGACTGGGCCGCCTGTCTGTGGGGCCTCACCCGTGCTCACAACCCAGTTATACTGCAGGCGCACACAAAAAAGTCAATAACGGGTTTATTTACAAAAGGGGAAAGGAATAGGAAACAACCCAGGGAAAGAGAGGGATACAGAGTAACTGGAACACCTTAGGGCTGGCTGAGTCACCAAGCAGGCCGCCCAGGAGAGCCGGTTCTGGAGCTCAGCTCCGCCCTGGGTCCTGCTGCTCTCCCTGGTGCTGCTGGGAGTTGTGTTTCCAGTCGCTGAGTGGGGGCGGAGTCCATCAGACTGCAGAGTCCTTTAGGACGGCCTTCCCCTTCACAATCTGACTTCACGTGGTGCATCTGTCTTACCAAAGGGCGAAAGGGCGCAGACAGGGAAGGGCCTGCGCACGCCGCGGCGGCTGGCTCTGCCCAGGTGGGCCGTGGGACGTCGCTCCCTTCTGTCTGGGGCTGTGTCTCGTCAGCCACAGGCACAACAACGGAGACGTCCTCTTAGCTGGACTGGTTACTGACCTGCGCTTTGTTTTCCTAGAACACGTGGACACAGACTTGCAGGCCAGCCTGGGGCAGAGCGAAGAGAAGCCGGTGCCCGCGGCCCCTGTGCCCAGCCCGGTGGCGCCCGCCCCGGTGCCGTCCCGGAGAAACCCTCCCGGCGGCAAGTCCAGCCTCGTCTTGGGTTAGCTCCGCCGCCGCCCGCTGTCGTTTTGTTTTTCTCCATGCTTGTGAACTGCACAACTTGAGCCTGACTGTACATCTTTTGGATTTGTTTCATTAAAAAAGAAGCACTTTATGTACTGCTGTCTTTTTTTTTTTTTTTTTGGAACAGGTTTCTCTTTACCGCCCTGGTTCCTCGGGTCTGTAGCCCATGGCATGAATGTTTTCTAGCAGTAGTTTGGAGGGAAAGCTTTGTGACAGTGCTGTGTTTCTAAGAACAGACAGTTTGGTTCCAAATGTGTTAGAGGGTCTTTTGTACCGCAATTTTTAAAACCCTTTTCTTGTCAGCTTTACTTGGGTTTAGAGGCCTGGATTGGACAGCCCAGTGAACCGTCCGCAGGCACCCCCTGTGTAGACCCAGCCTTGGGGGGCCCAGACTTGTCAGTGCTCTTTGCTAAGAGCATCTTCTGTGCCATGTGGGACAATACAGAGGCTGGGGCCTCGTGCCTTGCTGCCTGCAGAGCGCAAAAACTGCCTTTTCTTGAACCGTCAAACAAGCCAGGTCCTACGTGGATGGGCAGATGGGCAAAGCCCTCTGCTTCCGCGCAGCGCAGGCCGCGGGGTTCACATGCACTGGCTGGTGCCGGGAAGCGAGCAGGGGTGACCACATCCCCAGGCTGCCTGGCAGTGCTCGTCCGAAATACCTTGAAGCTGTGTGCATGATGCTGGTGCTTAACCTGCAAGGAAAGTCTCATCCTTACAATGTGTGTTGTTCTTTCTCAATCCTGGACTGTTGTGTATAGTAAACAATGTACAAATTTTGAAACACTGTGTCCTGTGTCATCTTTTTGAGCTGGTTTCAGTGTCTAACCTTGTTTAGTTGTTTTTTCTTTTTGTTACTGGCAGCCCAGCTGGATGAGTCCTGAAAGTTGCAACTGTTGGGCAGGCCCAGAGAGAAGTGGGCACCCCACTAAGTTAGCAGGAGTTTATTGGATGGGGGGGGGAGTGGTGTTTGACTAGGGACATGGGAGACAGAAGAAAGAGCACCCTGAGTTCTAGGCAGAAAGTTCCAGAACATGCTAGATTAAATGTTGGGCATTGTTTATACCTGGCTTTGTTCTTGTGTGTGCTTAAGATTTATCTATGCATACAAGAACTGGGGTCTAGACCAGAGGTTTGGGGGTGGGGGCAGTGAGAAGATCCACCAGAAACAATGGGGAGCAGAACTGGCAGAGGGACTGAGATACACTGCTGCTGAGGAGAGCAGCGGGGATGCAGGAGATGTCTGCTGCTCCGTGTGGGTCGCTCCCTGGCCAAGGATCGAACTCCGGCCAACTCAGCTGTAGTGGTTGGTGATGGTGGGAGAGTGCTGAAACTTTAACCACCAGGGAGGCCCATGACCTGGCTGTATTCCTTTGGCTTGTCACTTGGGGCTTGGTTTTCTAACGTAAAACAGGCTTCTTAAGAGGTTGCCACCAAGCTTGCAAGGTGACTGCGATGATGGGGCTGGTGTGACTATCGGCAGATTTGAGGAAACGGCAAACATGTTTGCCACGGGTGTTCATTTTTCCAATTAGGAAGTTTGGGGCATATAAAGAAAGCAAAGGAAACTGAAACTTCTAGCTGGGGAGAAGAGATTGGCAGTTTCCTGGGGGTGGGGACTAGGGGGAGAGGGGGTCAGTTTCTGCAGAGTGGAAATTTATGTTGCCGTGCCTTTAGCGCCCTGACCTCTTGGCGCAGGTGTGCACACTTGCACATGCACGTACCGGTGCGCAGGTGTCCATAGTCAGGCAGTGGCGCCCCACACCTACGCAGCCTCTGTGTTAACAAGACCAAGGCCACTGGTGATAGCCACAGAGCCGGGGACGACACAGCCTTATCAACATTTACCCTACGTTGCCATCAGAACTTTTCACCCAATTGGGGACCAGAGAAGGAGCAAGGAAGAACAGTGGAGAGAACCCAGCGTTCTTAAGCCTTTTTGTCTGTTAATACATACAGAACCGGGATACAGGCCAGTGGTGAGGTGAGCGGATTCACCAGAAACAGCGGGGAGCAGAACGGACAGACGGACAAAGTATACTGCAAGGGGAGCAGTGGGGAGACGTCGGCTGCGTCATGTGCATCACTCCGGCGGGGATCAAACTCGGCCACGGCTTGACTTAACTTCGTGCAGGGCAGCGCCGGCGGCCAAGGGCCTCTCAAGTTTTTGAAATCAGAGCACTTTAGGAGCCGCCAGGCGCCCCTTTGTAATGCTCGTTAACACTGGCTTGAAAATACTGGGGTGTCAGCTGGGGGGCAGGGAGATGGCTCACTGGCTGGGCTCTGAGCCAGCAATGTGTAGAGAAATAAGCTGCGTGTAGTCAGGAAGTGGGAGACGTCTACGAAAAGCCAACAAAATGCAACTGAGAGCATCGCTGTCCGTTCAGTGGACAGCCGCCCCCACCGCCTGAGCTCGACGAGAGCCACTGTCCGGGTGGAGCTGGCGCTTCAAGCAGACGCCCCCGCACCCCATAAAGCCGCGAGCCAGTCTCCTCTAGGAACTCGCACAAACCCAGCGTCCCCCAACGATCTCGTGGCTCCGAGACGCCGTCAGGATCGGGCTCTTGGGTGGGTCTACTGCGTGGGGGGGCGAGCTCTGGTTCCGGGCCCCGCACCCCATCAGCGGGGAGAACAGAGGGCCGCCGCCCCGGGATCAGAGCCGCCCCGGGATCAGAGCCGGGTTGTGGGGAAGGTGCCGCCGGGCCCCAGACTTGACCCTCGACCTCTCGTTGGAGAGCCCGCCCAGAGCGTCGGGGGGCCCCACTGGGGCCCAGGGAGGTCGGCCGCCGGCGCCACCTGGGGAGAGCGGCGTTGGGCGGCTGCAGCGTGGGCG
>NW_004567139.1:8005688-8025011 GCF_000260355.1 Condylura cristata | reverse complement strand
GAAAAAAAAAAAATTTACTTTCCTAGGCTTAAGTCCTGATTTAAAAATAAAGCCCAGTAGAAACTTTAAGGGAGGGGTGGGGCATCTCTTAAGGGACCCCCACCCCTACAGCTAGCTGGCCTTGAATTCTGGGGTCCCACAAGCCCTGCTGACAGCCTGTGCCCCTCACCAGTTCCGCTGGGTAGAGAAGCATCTGGGGCCCCAGTTCGTGGAGCGCATCATCCTGACCAGGGACAAGACAGTGGTCTTAGGGGACCTGCTCATCGATGACAAGGACACCATCCAAGGTTGGACCAGTTTTCCCGGCGGCCTGCAGGGTCAGGGAGGGCAGCAGTCACAGCGGACACGCGCAGCCTTTCTCTCCTGTCCTGTCCAGGCCAAGAGGAGACCCCGAGCTGGGAGCACATCTTGTTCACCTGCTGCCACAATCAGCACCTGGCCCTGCCCCCCACGAGGAGAAGGCTGCACTCCTGGGGCGACAACTGGAGGGAGATCATAGTCAGCAAACGGGGAGCCCTGCAGCTGGACCCAAAAGGCCAGAGATGATGCAGGAATAAGCCAGGGACACTTGGTGGGAGGGGGCAGAGCAGCGTCTGGCAGGCTAAGAGGAGAGATAGGAGATAGTGTCGGGAGGGCTCACAGGCCAGGCCAGCGCAGAACCTGGGGGCAGCCCTGGGGAGGGGGCGAACCAGACCAGAGGCTTTTAATAAAACACTTTGGCCCACTGTTTTTTTAAGGCCCTTTATTTGGGAAAGGAAAGGGATAAGGCCCCTGGGGGGGTGGAAGGAGGGAGTTGGGACTGAGGCTGATGAGCTGGCCCAACTCCAGGCCCACCTGGATGCCATTACTCTGGCAACCGCTTTACTTAGCCCTAAGGTCAAGCTGAAGGGAGGCTGGACCCCCACTGCTCTGAGCCCCAACTTTCCATGGGGTCCTGTCCTTGTTGGAAACTGCATGCCGGCACCTGCACATCCGTGTGCCCAGAGCATCCTCTTGCCTGCATCCCTCAGGCCCTCCCGAGCCAGAGACGCACTTCTAGGGGCAGCTGACCCTCACCAACCCTGATGGCAAAAGAGGCTCAGGGGGACTGTGGGGCTGTGAGGGGAGAAGGGTCATTGCCCCCAGGGCCTTGGTCTTAATGTCTAATGGCCATGCTAGTCTTGGGGCCGCCAACCAGAAGTAGGCCCTAGCTCACGTGAAGCCCTAACACGGTGCTTGGCAGACAGGGCCCTACAGATGAAAAGCTGACAGTGGGCACCCACCACCTCCAGTGGCCAGCCTGGAGAGTCTGGAGGGCAGGTGGCCAGTCTCAGAGCCCCAAGAAATGTTTTAATTAGGTCTCTAGTTTCTGGTCCTAAAAGACTCCAGGCCTGGGTGGTACAAGGTAGTCCTTAGTTCCTCAAGTGCAGGCAGGTCCTCTGAGCCCAGGCCCAGCTCTGGTGAGCACCGCCTCTCTCAGCCTCTGATGAGGGAACCAGCTGCTTACAGGAGGGTGAGTGCCTGCAGGGGGTGCCCAGAGGGCTCTCCATCTCCACCTGCTGGCTGACAGCAGGCCCCCTGGGGCTTCCCTCTCCCGCCTAATACCTGGTCCTCACGGTGTAAATACCTGTCACTTAGGCAAAACTCACCTTTGAAGTGGCTGGAAAGGTGCCATTTGGGAGTGTGTTCAGTGGGAGCTCGGCTGAGCCCCCAAGGGAACTTGGGCCTGTCTGGCTTTGAGGCTGCCGAGGCCTTGAGGGCTCCTTCGGTCAGGGCTGCTGTGGGGCCTCAGTCCTTGGCAGCGGAATGCCCAGGGCAGAGTGAGCCTGCCAGCTGCGGGCTTCGGCCACCTGGCTGGGGGAACAGAAGTCTTCCAGGAAGATCCGGGCCAGGTTCTGCAGCCTGGTGTTGGCTGACAGAGAGAAGCGCAGCATGCACTGCACCACGGGTGCGCTGGTCAGCTCAGGGTGGGCGCCGGGGCCCGGCGAGCTCAGGTACATGATGGTGGTGACCGCTGACAGCACAGTCTCCTCGTTGGGGCTGGACAGGCAGTTGATGATGAGCGGGACGCCCCCCGTCTGCAGGATGTGCTCCTTGTTGGCCCTGTCTGAGCACAGGTTGCAGAGGCCACCTGGGGAAGAGCAGCATGTGAGGGCCGCGGCTGCGCCGCCTCGCCCCTGCCTAAGAGTCCCAGGCCTTCGAGGTCTCCTGAGGACAGTTCCTGCTCCTTTGGAACTGGCCACTAGTTCCTTCTTGGTTAAGCCAGTCCAGTAAAAAAACAAGATCCATGTGCCCTCCCTGGTGGCACAATGGGTTAAAGCGCAGCACTAGGAAGCTGTCGCAGCCACTGCAGCACGAGTTCAATCCCGGCCAGGGTGGGACCCACAGGGCGCTGCAGACCTCCCTGACCTGCCTGCTGCTCCCCTCAGCACTGAATTTTAGTGGATCTGCACCATCCAGCTCAGCCCACCTCCCGTTCCCTGGTGGTCACCAACCGCCGCCCACCCCAGGGCCTTTAAGGTCGCACCTCCCATATGCTGCCACCCTTGTGCTGGTAGCCAGCACTTCTCTGCCCTCTGTAGTCACCCACATGCCGCACCTGCTATGCCAGGGCACTGCCCCCCTCGCCCCAATTCATGTTCTGTCTGTGCTCAGAATGAAGATCATCTGGCAGGTTTGTTTCTGCCCAGCAGCAGCGAGCAGATAGAGGCTTGTCGTTCTCCCCCCCCAGTCCTCAGTGGCTGGCATGTGAGGCATTCAAGTACCTGCTAGAAGCATTTGCAAGCCACAAGCAGGGGCTGCCAGAGCTGCAGAGGGCTGGGGCCAGAGGGAACAGCTCCCTGAGATCCTGTCTGCCTTGACCTCTGCATGGGAGCCCAGGGTGGCCGAAAGGACACCTCTGAGGCTGAGGAGAGGGAGACCCAGCACACTAACTGCGAGGACACTGTCTTCAGGTGGAACACTGGAGACCCTCCCTTCAACCTCCACCTCAGCATTGGCCACCCCCGTGGGGCCCTCCTGTCCACTGCCCCACCACTGGGTACCATCTGGCAGGATCCTGCTTGCATATTTACCTCTGCGCCAGGTGCCCGCAATGTGGATACTTACTGGACACATGTTGAGAACAGGACCGAACCCCACAAAGTAAGATTTACTACCCCCATGGAAGACACTGAGGTTGTTGAGTAACTTGTGCAAAGTCCCAGATGCTGGAGAACTCTTTACCACTCCCATGGAAAGTCTCTCCAGAAGCCACCAGGACAACTAATCCTGCCGCGGGCAGATGCCAGGCTCAGCCAGGAGGGACCGTGAGAGGCTCTGGCGCGCTTCTCAGACACGTCCACACCTCGCATGAGCTGTGAGTGGGGAAGCAGCTTCCCAGCGCAGTGCACACTACTCTCTACTCGGGGTGGGCGAGGGGCCTTATCTCTGCTGGGAGGAGATAAAGTAAAGCCTGAGTCACTCCCTGGCAGGTGAGTCATCTCACCCAGGTGTGCCTAGGTGGGGCACTGCCACCCAGGCCAGGCATAATCTGCTGGGGGTGGGGCAGGAGGAGGCCCCAGCTGCTCCCCTTTGGAGACCTGACATGCCCCCGAGGGTGACCAGCTGCCGGAACCCCCACTGCAGGAATCTCTTTATAGCCCCACCTCTCTGAGTGAGCCTCAGAGAGGAAGAGTGAGGACTCGGGAGAAGGGCCTCAAGGGGCAAGAAGGCCGAGTTGGAGAGTCTCAGATGGAGGGAGAGGGCCCACGAGGAGGGCTTTCCCTGCCCTGCCCCTTCCTGCGAGCTCACCCTGGAGAATAAAGGAGGGTGAGAGAAAACCACCACAGCGCCCGGGAGCAGCCTCCATATTGCCCAACGAGCAAAGGCTGGTAACTACATCAGGCGCATCTGTCAGGCAAAAAATGACACAGCTCTAAAAGTCGTAATTTCCCACAATGTTTTGCGGACAAATGCTTGCATTGTAAGGTTAGGGGGAAAAAAGAAAGTCAAGTTGTATGTACAATAAAGTTGCAGTGAAAAAGGTCCCATAAAATAGTGGCCTCCAAGAGCCTTCCAAGTGCCCCCTAGCCAGCTACTCCTGCTCAGCACCCCTTCAGTGTGCCCCGACTTCTCAGTCTTCCTAGCTGTCAACACCTTTAGTGGCTGCTGTCCACTGAATCACAAAGTTCACAAGACAGAGGACTCGGTCTTGTCCTGTTCCGTATTTCCAGCCTGGCATACGGCAGGTACTCAAGAAGCAATTGTTAAATAGATTCAGTTTTTTAAAAACAGCCTGGAAACCTATCCAAATGGTAGTGGTTATTTCCATGTAGTAAGATTCGGGGTAATTTTAATTTTCTTTATTATTCTCCTTGTTTTCCAAGTTTTCTTGGACGAAAATGTTGCTTTTATAACCAGGACAAAGAAGGTATTCTTTTTTTTTAAATCTGAATGATACTCATAAGGGAAATAAAACATCAAAAGACACCATTTTAAAAAAGCAAAAAGACAAGGGCCCTCCCTGGTGGCGCAGCAGGTTAAAGCACTGCACTGAGAATCTAAAGCCACTTTCGCATGAGTTCAATTCCCGCCTGCCCCGGAGGTGACCACATGGTGCGGCAGACCTCTCCTGACCCGCCCGCTGCTCCCCTCAGCAGTGTACTTCGTCGATCTGCCTGTTCTGTTCCCCACTCTGTCTCTGGTGAAGCCTCTCACCGCCCCTGAGCCTCTGGCCTGTACCCCAGTTCTGTATGCACAAATAAATAAATCTTTAAAAAAAAAAAAAAAGCAAAAAGACAAAAAGGAAAGATATTCATAGAATTATCTGCTAGAGAACTTGCACTGAGAATATAAAGAACTCCTTCCAGCATTCCAATAAAAGGTAAAAACAATTAAAAAGTAAAGAAAAATATTTCAACAAACTTTCACAAAAAGGTCAATGTAGACAAACAAATGAAAATTAAATCGATAAAAAGATGGCACCCACCATACACCCACCATGATGGCTGGGACGAGGAGGGCAGACAGTGCCAAGTGCGGCCGTCAGGTGGGCTGTGTGCTGACGGAAGGCGAGCCTCGGCGTGACTGTGTTCGAAAACTATTTGGCAGCTATGTTTTTTTTTTAAGATTTATTTATAGATACAAAAACTGGGGTACAGGCCAGTGTTGCAGGGGGTGAGGCAGAGTGGGGAGCAGAACAGGTGGACCTACTGAAGCTCACCACTGAGGGGAGCAGTGGACAGGTCAGGAGAGGCTGCTGCGCCCTGTGGGTCAGGTCCCTGGCGGGGATCAAAATCCCGCAGCAGCTGCGGACAGCTTCATAGTCCTGCGTTTTAATCCCTTGCACTACCAGGGAGGCCCTGTTGGGCAGCATTTTACTGTCTGGTACTCACTCACCCTATTTCTCAGCAGCTCTCCTCCTACAGGAACTCCAGAAAAGTGAGTTCATACGGGTACAAGAAGACCGATATCGAAAAAGATCACCACAGCCTCGTTCATACAGGTTCCCAACTACAACGAACGCGAATCTCCACCACGGATGATGAGCAAACTACGGCCCGTTCATTCAAAGACCTGAACTGCTGATACTTGCACAATTTGGATGAGTCTCGTAACACTGAGAGAAAGAAAGCAGACACAAGAGTTCGCCTTGTGTGATTCCCTGTACCTGAAGCTCAAGATCAGATATGGGAGTGGGGGACAGAAGTTGGAAAATGGGGGTGTTGGGGTGGAAGATACTAGCTGGGAGAGCCTGTAAGAGACATTTCTGGGGAGGTAGACACATTTTATGTCTTAAGTGCCAGGTACATAAAACCTTACGAGTTAAACCAAACTCATCAAACTGACACTTGATATGTGCATTTTACTGTCTGATGATCACGCTGTAATTAAAAGACATGATTACCAAACAGAAAGGGCAAGCTCTGACTGGCTGATGAACATGTTTTGGGCAAACCAGACGCAAGAGAAACAGAACAATAAGCAAAAACCGGGCCTTCTAGATGCAGGAGCCACAGGGGTCTTCAGTAGAGGCAAAGAAAACTCAAGTGCTCCTGGGCTGAGAAAGCCAGAGGTTCAGAGAGGTGAGGCGGCGGACTCTGGATCACACAGCAAGTGGAGCATGGGGTGCTGGGAGATCAGGTCACACAGACCTGGGGCCTGGGCAGGGCCGCCCCAACTGAGGGCACTGGCTGGCTGCAGTCCATCCTCGGGTGCCAGCCACTGTGGGGTGGGGGTGAACAGAGGTGTAGGCATATGCGCACCCTGGGGGCTGAGGAGGAAAGGCCAAGAATGGAAGTGAGCGCTCTCTGAGAAGACCTTGTAAAATGGGTCTGACTTGGGGCCTTCCTGGTGGTGTGGGGGTTCAAGACACAGCACTACCAAGCTATGGCACCGCAGCAGACCTCTCCTGCCTCCCCGCAGCAGTGGATTTTGGTGGATCTGCCTGTTTTCTGCTCCCCACTTCTGCTCCCTACTTTGTCTCTGGGGAATCTGCTAGCCCCACCCCTCTGGCCTGTATGTACCCCACTGTATGCCTGAATAAATAAGTAAATAATAGCTCTGACTTAAACTGATGCCGCTTTCAAATGATAAAAACAGCAAACTGTACCAAAAGAAACAACATCACGGCTGTCCCACAGCAGCCCGAGACGGCGTGCGCCCGCAGGCCACTCCCAGCAGTGCTGCGGCAAGTGCGCACTGACGTGCACGTCCCGGGCTGCACAGCGGCGAGAGCCGCCGGACAGAAGCTGCACTCTCGGCCCAGCCGGGCGGCCGCCGCCCCGGGCAGCCAGGCAGCTGTGTGTGGGCCGACGCGCACGGGCGCCGACACAGGGCATCGGAGAAGTGAATCAGCAGCAGGACATAGCGTGGTCTAGTGCTGACGCTCGCAGACCGTGCGAAAAGCAGAAGCGTGAACATAACACGGATTTGCCTGGAAAACTCAAGGTGTCCCTGGGAGGATACCCAAGAAACGACAAGAAACGTGGCCGCGGACTGCTCGTCACATACGCTGAACACTCTCTCTCGCCATGGGGCTAGGACAGGGAGGTCGGTGAGGCCAACCTGGTCCAAGAGAGGGTGCCCTGGACTCGGCCTTCTGGCGAGGAGGGAGGAGCAGGGGCTAAGAGCTGATGGTGCCACCTCCCGGTCGGGGGGGGGGGGGAAGACCCCAGCCTATCTGACCCATGAGAGGAGGCAGCGAGGAGCCCGAGTTTAGAGGTCAGCGCGGGGGCTGTGTGGGGCCCCAATCCAGGTGACCACAGCAAGTTAACTCTGCTTCTCGAAGTCTCGGTTTCCTCAGCAGTCAACGGGGCAGGAGTTTAAAAGGACAAAGCTCCTCCCTGGCACACAGCAAACGTGGGCCAAGCACACCTTGTTAGAGCCCCAGAGGCGGGCACAGAGCCGCGACCGCGACCCACACATACGGAAACACAGAGTGTAACCGACAGACGGCAGGTGCCCCGGGCCGGTGCAGAGGTCAGGCACCATGACGCTGTCAGCACTTCGAGAGCTTCTGAGGACCCAACTGTCTCCTTCCATCAGAGATGGACAACTTCCTGATCTGTAACCACTTAATAAATGACAGTGGATCAGGAGGAGCTGGGAAATTTTTAATTAAAACATGTTACTGTTCACACGAGTGGAATCACGTTGCCTCTTACGATGTGTCTGGCACTGTTTGCCAACGCTGCTCGCAAGACCACCGCGGGGCCTGTGACGCTCACCTACGGTCTCCCACAGCACTGGCCTCCACTCCAAGGCGGCGGTCGTCAGTGTTACAGCCTGTGTTTGGAGGTGCATGAGCTCTTAGCTTATCATGGAACTGTTGGGGAGGCCACCTTCAAACGAGCTAAACACTCCCTCCCACTGAGGGAGTGTTTCTAGTTTGTTTAGGGGAAAGCTGACCAACTTTAAAAATGTGTTCATTTCCTGCGTCTGAAGTATTCCTCGAGGATGTCCTCGGCTGGCCTCTTTGCTGCAGTCCGAGTTACCCCCCAGCTGCACCCTAAGCTTGGGTTTCCCTCTCAGTTTTAGAGGAGTCCCCGTCCCCTACTGTGCTGCCACTGACCAGAACTGGCGTGATCTGGTGTTCCGCACAAAAGGCGTCGCCAGTCCGACAGAGACAAGCTTACCAGCTGCACGTAGCACACACGGACAGCTTGGCGCTGGGCTAAGATGCTCAGCTCCACAAATTCTGTGTGCTGGGCGGGGAGGGGTGGCCTTCAGTACCTCTTGCCAGGCAGTATTGACCAGCATTACACTGCAGCAGCAGTGACTTCCTCGGCGTAGCAGGGGTTACAGATGGGGAGGATGGGGTGGAATCCTGAACTCACAGGGGCCTCCACCTTCACCCACCTCAGCTGGGGCTGAGGCTTTACCAGCTTTTCCTGTGCACCACCACCATCTGGTGGCAGCTACGTGTATTGCAGGAAGCAGAACACAAAAAGTCAATCTGGTCTCAGAGGCCATCTACTCAGAGGCCAAACTCGGAGCCAGGACTGACAGTGAGCCTGGGTCAATGGACCTAAGCTCACTGGAGTTGCTTCCTCCAGTGGAGACAGCCCAGCACTTGCTGCCGGTGGGTGGCGAAGGTTCAGACCTTGCAGGCAGTGCCAGTACAGGTGACGGGTGCTGCCTGTGGTGGGCATGGTGTAAGCATCAGAAGAGGCAGCTCGGCGCTAACAGCTCCCAGCCCAGAGTCCTGTCCCTGGTGGAGGAGGCCACCAGGAACGCAGCCAAAGGGTACAAAGACCCTTGTTCTAAATTGCTCTAAATGGGCGTGTCCACGAGACAAGGCCGACAGGGGAGGGGGCAGGAGACTGGACAGCCCGCATGGAGCTGCAGTCACCACAGCTGGAGTCTTCTTTGGGACTACAGGTCTGGCGAGCAGGGCCCTGTGGAGGGAGGACCCCACAGAGACAATGGTCAGGGAGGCCAGCTCTCACAACGTTGCTCACCATGTCCAGGCCTGCCGCCACAACCAACAGAAGCCAAAGCAGGGCGCTGGGGAGACGCAGCCCTGAGAGGGCGCAGAGACAAAAAGAAAGCAGGTCTCACCTCGGGCTGACCACATGGGAACCGGCGAGGAAGGGCGCTGAGACAGACGCAGCCAGCCCACTGTGGCCCGCCGAGACTCACACTCTACTGTCCCAGACCATTGGACACTGCGGGGGGGCACGGAGCTTTCATAGCTTCCCCTGCCACTCAGGGATGTTCTTCACAAAGAAAGGAACCAGCGCCCAGAGTGGGGGACCCCTTGGACATTATCCCATCACCTCACCTCTGGGAGAAGAGGGAACTACTGACCCTCAGAGACTTCGGATACCCGGTTCCCAGTGAAGGGTTCCCACAGCTGCAGACGCTCACGGGAAAAGAGCACCAACTCCCTTACCCTCACCAGCGTGCTGATGCTGCCCACCAGGTCGATGGTGGGGGAGGGAAATCACAGCCGGGGTTAAGAGTGGGGGCCAGGGACTTCAGCCTGCCTGCCCCCAAGGGCCAGCTCTGAGCACACTCACTATGCACCCTATCAACAAATGGATGTTGGTTTTGGTCCCACAAGCCACGGCCGTGAGCAATCTACCCAGCTCTCCTCCTTGCCAGTTATTCCAGAACCAGCCCCACTCAGGTGACAGCAAGAGATGCCAGGACCCTGTACCCACGGGCCCACCCTCCATGCCTCTTCTCTCCCCCAGCCCTGAAGCCTGGGCCTTCAGGTCATCAGACACGGGCCAGGCTGGGCTCACTCTCAGGGCCGCCCGCTAAGTGCCAGAGACATTATAAGAAAGCAAAAGCACCACTAAGTTCCAGAGGGCCTCTCCCTTTAAGTTATGTTCCACGGAGGAATTTGGTGTTGAGAAGCTACGGCTCTTGGCACTGGGGAAGTGCCATCTTGTTCTGATGGGAAGGGGAGGAGAAAGCAAAGCAGCTGGGAGAAGGACAGAAACTACCAACTATAGACAAGTGCCTCAGGAAGACCCAGATGCGGGCACACACACCTCACCCTTTGATGGTCCTGCGAGGTGCACAGGGAAACCAGGTGCAGAGAAGATGCAGCACTGGGCCACAGGAATCAGCCAGAAGGGGAGAAGCTGGGACCTGGGGATCTGGGTGCAGGACTCGGCCGCCCACTCTGGAAAGCTTCTTGGAGAGCAAGCGCCCACGCCTGGCCCAAGCCTGGCCCCCGCCTCTCCCACAGTGGCCAGCTCGGCAAGCTAGAGTGTCAGAATGCTTCCGCCTGGGGGAAGTGATTTCCTGGCCTTGCAAAAGCTTTTCTTGGACGACTGTTCCTTTTCAGCAGAGTCAAAACCTGGACTTGGAAGGACTCTATCATTGTCCCTGGAGGTTTAGCCCCACACCCTGCAGAGAGCTGTGGGGCCAGGCCACAAAAAGGGAGTGATGGAGACTGACACCTGAGGAGGCCAGTGGGCGAAGGCACCGCAGTGACCGCCTGTGAGGAACACTGATAATCATCTCCCAGAGGGGCAGAGACACAAGTCGCCATCACTCCAGGCCTGGGCAAATGGGGCTCCTGCCCTGGTTCAGCTTTAGAGGCCCCCACAGTGGCTCGTACCCTAGGACCAAGTCCAGGGAGTCCCAAGCCCCAAACCTGCTCCCACAGCTTCATGAGCCTCCTCTGAATGCTGGCGGCCAACATGAAGCCCACATCTCCAGATCCAGAAGATGGCTACAGGGCAGCTGTGTCCAAACAGGGCTGGGATGTCCACAGTGTGTGAGGCCTGTTGTGGTGAGAAGAGGTGACCCTCATTTGTACACAAACATCAAGGGCAGACTGGATGGTGTCTCGAAAATTTCAGTCACACTGTGACACAACCAATGACAAAAAGTTGCTCGAGTCTATCAAGTCTTCCCATCTACCATCTAGGTCACAGAGACAGCCTGACAGAACAAGCTAAACAGCAACACAAAGGCAGCCAGATAACCCAGAAGGCAGGACTTTCCACAGAAGGGGGCCGGATTCCTCAACAATGTCTGTTATGAAGAAAGGGCCCGATAACGATTAAAGAGATGTAAGATAATATATGTAGAAACCTCCTGCCGAAGAGCACAGAATGGAAAGGGGGGATAGCGGAAGAGGAACTTCTCGGTGGCGACCCCCCTCAGGCACTGCCTCAATGAGGTGTTCCGGTCATCACCCGGGATCCTGAAACAGTAAAAGGCCATGAGGGGGAAACTAGGGACCAAGTATGAACTTCAGTTAATAATAATGTGTCCACACTGGTTTGTTAATTGCTAACAAATGTACCCTATGAGGCCAGTAAGAGAGGAAACTGGGTGCGGAGTGTATGAGGACTCCGTTACCTTGCACTGTTTCTAAAACACAAGGTTTATTTTAAAAAGAGATAGTGAGGTCTCAGGAACAGCCACGACTTGATATGCATGAATCCTGGACTGGATCCGGACTTATTCAAACCAACAAAAATACTCTTCCAGGAACTGCTGGAGAAACGGGCATTCCCAGATGCTCACGGCTGTAACACTAAAGGCTTCTTTTCCCCAGGCAGTTACGGTTCCTTTCACTGCAGTGAACTTGGCTCCTTCCAGTGATCTAGCTCCTTTCACCCTGCGGGGTGTTACTTTCCAAAGTCGCATGCTAAAAAAAGCTTTGTTTCTGGTTCGAATGTCAAACTCTTTTCAAGGCCTCTATCTGGGCATCTGTAAGTTCTGGGACTGCTGACCTTTGACCTCACCCCCAGCCTCGCTCTGCTCCTCTCCCCGGGGTGGCGCTGGCCCAGCATTCCTCCTGGCTCGCTGGCTTTTGGATCTCTGCCCGCACTGTGCCTCTGCCAAAGAGCGTGGAAGCCCCTTCTCCTACTGCTCCGTCTCACGGTTCTGTTTATCCCTTCAGAGTCTTCACCTGTCTCCCCAATCAGGATGGAAAGCTCCTTGACGGTGCAGCCATCCCCCCAGTTTGTTCGCCTTCTCTCCAGCATTTACAACGTATGTTGCTCACACAGTACATGCGTAGCAAGTCAACAGGTCCCAGACCACACCAATTACTGGAGCCATCAGCTACATATCCCGTACAAGTCACCTCTACGACTGCTGATATTAAGCATTTAAAGTAAGGGATCTCCCTGGCGCAAGGAGTCAAGTCTCAGCACTAGAAGCTATCACCACTGCAGCCTGAGTTCGATCCCCGGCCAGGCAGTGACCCACAGGGCACAGCAGACCTCTCCTGTCTCGCTGTTGCCCCCAGCACCTCCCCCTTCTCCCCAGCAGTGGATTTCAGTGGATCTGCCTGTTCTGCTCCCCACTGTCTCTGGTGAATCCTCTCACCAGAGGATGAAGGTGAATCTACCCCCCTCCAGTCCTTGTATGAATAAATAAATCTTTTTTAAAATTTTAAAGTAAAAACTTTTTTTTTTTTTAAGAGCACTAAACATTTCCCCTCCAAGTACCTTCAACCTATTCCTTATTTATGACTTCTTCCCTAAGCAGGGGGAGAGCCTGGGCAGTGAGCTCCAGAACTCTCAAAGTAGCTAGCTGGCCATGACATACACAGACACTCGAAGGTTTGCAGCTGAGGAGCTGCTTCCTTTCTGACAAATCACGTTTAATCTCCCAGACCCCACCGGCATGTGGGGGGCCGGTCCCATTCTTACCAATAGCAAACTCCACGAGGGTCTCATTCTCCTCCGACAGCGAATCGAGGAATAAATCCAGGACCTGCAGCTGCCTTAGATACTGGTAGTTGCTGGGGTCATAGGCGAAGTTGGCTAGGTTGGCCAGGACTTGCTCCTTGGCGTCTGCACCGGGAAAGCGACACTGGAGCCGGGTCCTGGGCGACCTAGCCCCGGCCGGTCCCCTGACCCCCGACCCTGCCGCTCTCACCTTGGCTCTCCGTCTCCTGGAATTCCGTGACCAGCGCCTGCAGGTATCCCAGCCGCCCGACGTGGGGGTCTACCTTCGGCTTCTGGGCCATGGGTGGGGCGGCGGGATCCCCGGGAGAAGGGCCAGAGTGTCAGATGAGGCCGAGCGTCGAGCTACCCGCTCACCGGGCCCGGGCGGGCCGGGTCGGGCAAAGGGGTCTTTTCCTGGGTTCGGGCTCCGCAGGGACTTGCAGCTATGAGCGGGATGTGGGGAGAGGAGTGGGCCTCAGGGTATAGTAAAAGTTGGGCGTCAAGTCTCAACTGGGGCGCCCGAGCCAAGGACGCGGCCGTGAGGCAGAGAGAAGCGCGCGGTCCAAACTAACATCTGATTTTGGTTTTCGGCCGAGTTCCGGCTTCCGGCGGAAGCCACGCCTGGCCCCGCCCCAGATGCGGAAGGGGCGGGGTCTCCCCGAGCTCCGCGCGCAGGCGTAGCCCGCTGCGCTCCGCGCGGCTGGTGCAGAGGGAACTCGCGTCTGCAGGGAGGGCTGCCCGGCGCCGGCGCTGCGCGGGTGTTACCGAGGCGCCCGCCCCCTGGCGGGAGGGGTGTAGTTCATCTCTCTCAACTCAGGGACACCCCTCTGCAGCCCGGCGACACGGGTTCCTTGACACGACCTCCCAAAAGGCCGGTGACCCCTGCTCCCCAGTGTGGATCTGAATCCCCGAGTCCAGTCGAGAAATCCCGGGAATGGGTCAGCCCGGGGAACCGGAGCGCCCGTGCTCGCCGTTGGCCCTGGAAGGAGCCGCGGTTTACACAGATATTTCACTTTGGCAGCCTTTGAGTCGAGCCCAGGATTCAGGAGCCCTTCCGCCCACTTCTCAGGAAGGTGATTGACTGAGACCTCTTAGACATGTGCCGCACAGCCATGAGGTGGCCCTGCCTCGCTCCCGTCATGCTTGGGGTTCCGAGACTTGGGCTGTGAATTTCTTGAGGGCAAGCACCCCATGCCTTTGGCCCTGGGCCTGGCAAAGGGCAGAGTAGCCGCCATACTCCAGCTGATACTCCAGCTGACTATGGTGCCCTTGGGGGCAGGCCTGCCTATATGGGCTCAGGTCCCTGGGGCAGCCCCTGCCCTATGCACAGCCCCGAAAGGGAGTTAGTACCTTAGTGGAGCTCTGGGGAGCAGTAGTTCTGTGGGGAGCAGTACAATAGTCGGGCTCTGTGGGGAGCTGATGAGAGCTGGGATGTACTTCTTAGCGGGTGTGGGAGATGGAGTTGTGCATGGCTTCCCTTTTGCCTCTGGCTAGACAGAGCAGCGAAGGCCTGGGGACCAGGAGCTCAGGGCTCAGAGACAACATAGAAGTGCATTTTGGGGCCCTCCCTGGTGGCGCTACTGGTTAAGCGCAGCACTATGAAGCTACCCGCAGCTGCTTTAGCATCAGTTCAATCCCAGGCCAGGGAGGTGAACTGCATGGCCAGGCAGACCTCTCCTAACCATCCGCTGATCCACCCAGCAGTGTACTTTGTCAGTCTGCCTGTTTTGTTCCTGGCTGTCTCTGGTGACTTCCCTCACCACCCCTGCACCTCTGGCCTGCACCACAGTTCTGTATGCATAAATAAATGAATCTTTAAGAAAAGAAGTGCATTTGGCCTGTGCTGGTTAGGAACTGCCCCACACTATAGAACCCAGCCAGGTGGGGATGCCGAAATCAGATGGCCTCCTCCTGGGGAAGCACTTTGTCCCAGGATTTGTACTGAAGGCAAACAGTGCCTTTCTCCAGTCGCCTCTTTCCAGTCCTCGGCACACAGTGGATGCCAAGCTTTGCACTCAGCAGCATGTCTTGAAGGGCTACTGTCTAGAGATTATTGTCACTCTCACCCAGAGAGTGAGATCAAAGATCCTTATACTTAATGTTCACTGATTATTTTTTTCCTTAAAAGGAATGTTTTCAGAAAGTGACATTTAGGAGATGCACATGTCAAAGCCTGGTGACCAGCACCAAAAGCATTCAGCTGTCCCAGCCCCAACTCCCTCCTTTTCCATTCCATTAAGGTGGAGGTGCTAGAACCTGGTGAAACAAGTCCAAGTGATGAAGGATAAGAATAGAAAAACTGGGGGGAAAAAACCCAGAAACCTGGCTCACACAATGCCAAGAGATGGGGTAGAAGGGATTATCTCTAAACCCATCAACTCCAAAAATGACATCATAAGCATCCCCCCCCACCACCACAGTACTTAAACTGTACATAAACTCATCCAAGCACAGACCTGGGTGAGGAGCAGGAAGGCAATCCCAGGCCTCGGGAGGACACCTCCCAAGCTGGGAGAGACTGGCTTATCCAGGCCAACCTCCTTTTGAAAGGCCTAGAGATGAACAGCTTGCCAAAGGCAGGCAGCAGCAAATGGTGGTTTGCCCTTGCGATACCGCCCTAGGCCATGTGGGGGCACTCGTGGCAGGGCCCTGGGAAGACAAGGCGTCCCCAAGGATGTTGACGCTGCCTGCTGAACTTGGAGGGGACGGAGCTGCTGTTGGGTCATATAAATAAAATGGATCCTCTTGAGAAGGTTTTCTTGTTGGAGCCTGGTTGAGCCTGAATCAACAAACAAAGCTCCGGGCAGACCTGCCCCTGCTGAGCTGCAGACCTGAAGAGGGAGGGAAGGAGAAACACTCCAGGCCTGTTCTCCAGTTTCACTAGCTCACAGGCTTTATAACCTGCTGCAAGAAGCATTTTTCTGTCAAATTCAAACAAACTCTGTTTTTCCATCCCCATTCCTGAGCCAATGACAGCCAGCCCCCGGATGATGAACTCAGGGAAGGGCACCCGCGAAAACCTGCGTATGGGCGAGCTCTGACCTCCAGGCCTCAAGCACAGGCCAACAGCTACTTTCTCTAGGGTTGACACTCCGACAAGGCAGACAGGGGAGGTTCACTGCCCTGGTTCCATTTCCATAGAGGGCCTGGGGCCTGCCTAGCACCCCTCACCCTACCTCACTACCTACATGGCTTTCCCTCATCTTTTCTCCAAAGATGCAGAGAAGAAGGTGCTGGACCAGGGCCCGCTGAGTGTGCAGGGTACCCCTCACACTTGACTGATGCTGGGACCCAAACTGGGGCTCCCCTCTGATTCTCCGCCCAGGGGATAAGATGGGGATCCACCCAACATTTAATCCTGATTCTCCAGCCCGGCCCTCCACCACCACAGGTCACGACTGGCTCTCACAAGGCCCTTCTTCCCAGAGTTCTAGTCGGTGTGTGGCCGCCAAAGCTCCAGCCTTGGTTGCCCTAATGACATGGGCGGGGTGGTCTGGGAATGGGGGCGGCAGAGGAGGGGTGAGCTCCTTTTGGAACCATCTGGAAGCTAGAGAAGGACAAAGAGATCACATGGGAGGCAGCCGGCTGGACTAGAGGGCCAGTGTATTGAGTCATAGCAACAGTTGTGCTGGGGCAGCCTCCAGCAGGGCCTGACCCACACCCCAGGAAGCTGGTGCTCAAGCAACACTGTCAGGAGGACCAGCTCCTGGATTCCGCTGGTCGGCAGGAACTCTGAGTCTTCGGAGGCAGCCTCCAAGGCCCCCGCTCCTGGCTATGTCCTGATGCAGAGGGCCTGGCCAGCCTGAGGCCTGGGTCTTCTGGGCAGCTCTCCATCCCAGGCCCTGGTGCAGCAGCAGCAGCTGGACACCCACTCTGGTCCGAGGCAGAGGTCACGCACTGACCTCAGGACTTAGACGCTGGTCACAGATGCGGCCTCCACGCACAGCCGTTTCTCGGAACTGTCTGTGCCCTGCGGGGGGAGACCCCTGCTGGCCGCTTCTGCCTCGGCAGGCTTGCCCTGGCTCTCCTTCTTCTGCAGGACACAGAAGCTGCCGCCCATGAACAGGGCAGCTGAGATGAGGAAGAAGCTGGACATGTAGAAAACGTAGCTGAAGTTATGGGTGGTGTCCAGGAGGAAGCCTAGGGGACACGAGCAAGTCAGGTCACTGCCTCAAGCCACCGGGCTCTCCCAACTAAATGGCTTTCAGCCAGGCAGGGGTTGTAATGTTGCTGCCTGACCCCAGGACGGGAATTGTGGTCACACCTAGCAGGCAGGCACTCGGCGACATCTCCTGAATAAGAGCAGGAGCGGGAGACAGGAAACCGGCTCTGGCCTTGCCAGGAAGCAGCCTCACATGGAGGAGGCTTCGAGGCACAGCACCCCTGCCCTTGCCGGCGGGAAGTCCAGGACAAGGGCATCGGTGGAGTTTGGGGTCACTGCTCAGCCAGGCTCCGGCCCCACCTGCATTTTCTCCTGGATCGCTACCCCCACTTGTTGGCTTGGGAATAGCCTTGAGACTGGGAACTCCTTGCCAGCCCTGGAAAAGTGCCCGCTGTCTTCCTGTAATATCCACTGGTCGTGACTGCCTGCAGCCCGAGGCACTGCCAGCCTCCCCATGGCCTCCCCATGTCCTGCTCTCATGTGGGTTGCTGCTTCCCGGCCCGTTGCCCTCCAGGCACAAAGCACCGCTGGGAGCACACAGGGGTCCCCCCTTTGATTTCTAAATCTCCCGCCAGGAGAGGAAGGAATTCCCCTCCGCCTTCAGCCATGCCCACCCAGTGACTGGCATGGGGGCATGGGGCTGTGGCAGGTTCTCTTCTACATTTTGCAGATGACACTGTGGCTGAGAGAAGGTGACTTGCCCAGTCCCCGGCAGACTGTTGGCCAGGTGGGGGAGTGACAAAGCACTTACGAGCCTTAGCTCTCTGCTGCACAAGCCTCCCAGGTGGACTCTAGTGTCACCCCCACTTCACTGACAGGGAGACACAGGTGTAGACAGAAAGATGAAGGACTCAGGTAGGTCTGCTATGCAAACCCTATTTTGAACTCTTCACAGCCCTCATGCCAGTTGGGAATCAGGCTGTAGCCAGTCCCCAGAGGTGCTTCAGGAAACCCCAGATTCCAGTCCCTTGACACTGAGCTCCACCTGTCCTGACGCTTCTCCTCCGCCCCACCCCAGGTTCGGCCCACCCGCTCACGCCCAAGCCCACCAGGTCGCCCTCCCTCCCAGGGCCTCACCAGCCAGGGGCGGGGAGATGAGGATGGAGATGCTCTCCAGGACGGTGAAGAGTCCCAGGGCACTGGAGAAACGATCCATGGGCACGAGGTCCATGAGGACCTGGAAGAGGAGGGCGCCCACGCCACTCATGGACACGCTGTACACCAGGCAGTAGCCCACCAGCACGCGGAAGTCGGCCGACATCGTGCACACCAGGTTGGTGAGCCCGTTGAGCAAGGTGGCCAAGGTGAAGAGGTACTTGCGGTGGCTGGCAAGTCTGGGCCGGCCGGCCAGCAGCCCCGCCAAGGGCCGCAGGAAGATGTTGCTAAAGCCGATGATGGAAATGAGCAGGGCCGCCTTGTGCTCGTCCACCCCGTGCCTCATGGCGTACGGCACCAGGAAGACGTGTGGCAGCGGGAATCCCAGGATCATCCACACGACGCCCAGGGTGTACACGCGGTAGCCGGTGTTGTGCAGCAGGATGTCGAAGGCCAGATGGCGCTGGATGGTCTGGCCACACGCGGCCAGGCAGCCAGGAGCGGGTGTCTTGGAAGGCAGGTGGGGGACGTCGCTGGTCTTAGCGGCCGCCACCCTGGTGGCCACGGGCCTCAGGAGGGCCCCACAGACGCAGCAGTGGAGAAAGACCCCACCGAAGATAAGGAAGGTGCCCCTCCAGCCGAGGTCCTCCAGGAGGTAACGGGACAGCAGTGGCCACAGCGTGATGCCCAGGGAGACACCCACAGACGCCAGAGCATTGGCCAGCGGCCGCCGGCGGTGGAAGTAGAAGCCCAGCACGGTGATGCTGGACTGGAAGCTGAAACACAAGCCCAGGCCTGTGGGGGTGCGGGGGAGAGGCCAGCTCAGGGGCGGCCTAGGCCTCCCATCGCCCCCAAGTGGGGGCCCACACAGCCCTGCCTCCGTGCTAGCCCGGACCCACTTCCAGGTCCTCAGGGGCATAGGGTGAAGTCAGCCTGCCTGGCCACCTCCCTGACCGGCCTTGTGAGGCTGCCAGGGCCACATCCCCCACCTCGGGCGCAGCACCAGGGTCACCCGACTGCGTCTCTTCCCTGCTTATCACCTTCCAAAGACTCCCCATTGCCCTGGGAAAAAATCCAGAGTATTTACTCTGCCCTGGACGACTGTGCGTGAGCTGGCTCCTGGCCACCACTGGGGTGCCACCTGGGGCCGCCGCGGGCACACGCCCTGACCAAGCTGCATCTGCGTCTCCTCCTCTGGACACCAAGCAGCCCCTCCCTTGGGACACTGGCAGTCGCCTCTGCTGAGAACCGGGACGTCTCCCCCCACCTCGGGCCAGTGTACCCTGGCTGCGCCCCCTCGTTCCTGCCCCCACAGAGCTGCATTCTGGGGAGGAAGTTCACGCAAAGGCCAGGAGCCCTGGTCCCAGGTGCCCGTCCAGCCCCTCTCCTGGACGCCAGACGAGCACCTGGCCGTCTTCCTCCGAGCACCCCAACAGCCTCAGGCCTGCTCCCTGCTTC
>NW_004567139.1:7997069-8005240 GCF_000260355.1 Condylura cristata | reverse complement strand
AAATCTTAAAAGAAAGAAAGAAAGAAACCCCACCCTGGGGGCTGCCCAGCGTTCTGGGTGCTCGTCCCTTTCATCTGTGCGCCTCCATCCAGCGGCCTCCTCTGCTCTCTGAACCTGTCAGACTTTCACCCTCACCCTGCTCCAAACTGCCCTGTCCAGACCGCCAGTCTCCCTGCTACCAAGTCAAAGTTCAAGCCTGGTCCTCTGCGCTCGCAGCAGCTCGACACAGCCAGCGTCCCTCTGCACGCTTCTTGGCTCAGTTTCTCAGAGCCTGGGCAAGCGGGGGAGGGGGGGGCTCCTTCCCGCAACACTGGGCATCGGGCTCAGCCAGGCCCTTCCCCCGACCTCTCCCCAGAGGAGGTATCTCATCCTTCTCATGGTCCCCAGGCTCCCCGCCACTCCGGCCACGGCCTGTCCCACCGGACCTTCCCACGTCCCCCCAGCTGCTCACTCCGTCCCCCCCCCCACGTCCGTTCCAGCCACCCCATTCCTTTGGTGACTCAGCGCCACCCGCCTCACAACTGGGGTCCTCCTGCTTGTCTTTGCGCCTCTAGTGAGCCCAGCCTGAGCCCAGCCATCCTCACAGCCTTGGTCATACCCCCCAGGGGTGCAGCTACCACCCTCACCCCATCCCCCGCCCCTTGCTGGCACTCACTAGTGTTGTCAACACCACAGCAGAGGGGCGCTCTACAAGTAAGGGTGGCATGAGACGAGACCCCCCTATTCACGGCCCGCTGCCCTCTGGCCCCCTCCTCAATGTCCCCTGACAGTCCTGGCGGGTCCCCTCCTAAGGTGCTCTTCCCCGAGACCCCTGTGGCAGACTCCCTCGCCCGTTGGGTCTCTGGCAGCTTCAGGAGCGCCATGTGGGGACACGGTGGCCCCCAGGCCTGCTTCCCTGGCTGCACTTGGTATCCTCCTGGCTCGCTCGGTCTCTGCCGCCCTCCCCCGAGCCGGGCACCGTCACGCCAGCGGTCCTGCCTTGTCAGGCGCTGGTCATGAGCAGAAGCCACCCTCCTTAGCAATCTGTTCACGGCTGCTCACCCTCCCTCGCAAGACCACTGTTGGCCTCACAAGTAGGCGCTGTGCCCGCCCGGTTCACCTGCACCTGGCGCCCGGGGAGCCTTGGCATGGAGCAGCAGTCACCTGTGATGAATCCCGCTGTGATGTAGAGCTCGCTGAGGGTGCGGCAGAAGGAGCTGGCCACCATGCCCAGGCAGGCCATCGCGCCGCCCAGCATCACCGTCACGCGGCAGCCAAAGTGGTCCACCAGGATGCTGCACAGGGGCCCTGCGGAGGGGCGGGGAGTCGCCGGATGACTGCAGAGGCCTGCGGGTAGGGGCAGGTTCCAGCAGGAACCAGCCAGCTGGCTTGAAGGGCACCAGCCCCTGGAGGCTCCAGGCCTACATTCTTTTTTTTTTTTTTTAAAGATTTATTTATTGATGCACACAAGAGCTGGGGTGCAGGCCAGAGGTGTGGGAGATGAGAGGATTCCCCAGAGACAGTGGGGAGCAGAACAGGTGGATTGATTGAAATCCACTTCTGAGGGGAGCAGCGGGGGAGACAGCAGAGGTCAGCTTTGCCCTGGGGGTCCCTCCTTGGCCGGGGATCTAACTCCTGCTGGGTGGCTGGGACAGTCTCATAGTGCTGAGACTTAACCCCTTGCGTGACCAGGAAGCCCTCCAGCCTAGATTCTGGTCTCTGACCCGCCATGACACGCGTCCCAAGGAAGGCTGTCTCTGGGCCTCAGTTTCACCCCCGACTGAGAGAGATGAGCAATGGTGAGGTGAGGTGCTGCAAATCTTCAGTCTTACCGGGCAAGGATCCCCAGGGAGACGAGGGCTTTCTCTGCACCGACCTGAGGCCACCTCCAGCCTGAACCAGATGGTTCATGACCTCAACGGACACATCCCAGGGCATCTAAATCCTGGTGAGCAGGGTCCACCTCGAGGGACAGGCATTAAAATCTCAGCGCTATCAAGCTATCCCCTGCCACTGGGAGTTCGATCCCCGGCCAGGGAGGGACCCCCAGGGTGCAGCAGACCTCTCCTGTCTCCCCACTGCCCCCCTCAGCAGTGGGTTTCACTAGACCCTCCTGCTGTTTCCCTACTCTTGCTCCGAGAAATCTGGTTGCTGGTGGGGGGTCCGGGACCTTGCCCTGCTCTCTCGCTGACAGTGGAGGCTGCTGGGCGGGGGCAGTCCTTGCTGCGCTATTCCACACACCCCAAAGGGAGGGCCCAGCCCCCCAAGCCCACATGGTGGAGTTTCCCTTGAGTTCCTCTCCCAGAGTGAGGCGAAAGGGACAGGGAAAGCGTGTGGACACGTGGGCAGCGTGTGAGCCACTGTGAGGCCAGATGGCAAGGAAGCCAGTGCCCATGCCAAGAGAAGCAAGAGGCTGCTGACACACTGTTCCTGTGGCAGCAGAGGGAGAGGTCAGCCCTGGAGGATACACTGATCCACGCTCGCGCCTGATTTAGCAAAGACGGACACTGGGGAAAAGCCCTGAGTCACTGAGTTGGGTGGGAGCTGGGACACTCCCAGTTTCACTGAGATTGGAGGTTGCTGGACGGGGGAACAGCTAGGGGCTCGCCCTGTCGGCTGCTGCTTCTGCCGTCACCAGGGTGGCCCTCACACTTGGTGCTTGCTTGCTCTCTGGGGCGCGGTAGAGTGCTTGGGACCCGTGATACTTCTAGGTTTAAAATGCCCATGATAGGGCCCTCCCTGGTGATGCAAGGGATTAAAGCGCAGCACTATGAAGCTATCAGCCCCTGCACCATGAGTTCGATCCCTGGCCAGGGAAGGACCCCCAGGGTGCAGCAGACCTCTCCTATCTCCCCACTGCTCCCCTCAGCAGTGTATTTCAGTCAATCTGCCTGTTCGGTCTCTGGCGAATCCTCTCATCCCCTGCACGTCTGGCTTTTGTATGCACAAATAAATAAATCTTTAAAATAAATACATAAGTTAAATGCCTATGATATTCAGAATGAACATGGGCAGAGGTGTGTGTGTGGGCATGGGAGAGAGGCAGAGAGTCCCAGGCCACCAGAGAGGTGGAGTACCTTGAGGGCGAGCCTAATGCTGGCCAGGGAGTGGACCGGCTGGCGACCTCTGGAGGCCTTGGTTTCCAGCCTGGCCCAGATCCTTCTCTGACCTAGGGGAAGAGTCCCACGTCTGCCCCAACCTTGAAGGCCCAAAGGGCAAGTGGCCTGGGCCAGGTCTGGCCTTTCTTTTTGCCCTAAGCCCACCCCTTGGGTGGCAGGTTTTGGGGTCATCTCAGCCAGGTGGCAATCTACCACAGCCCGGCCTGCTCCTAGTTGAGGGAAGAACCTGGAATAACAAACAGGCTTCTGGTGCCAAGAGAGGGAGAGTGGCAAGAGGTAGGCAAGGAGATGGAGGCAGCTGAGGGCAGCAAGCACAGCGCGGGGAGAGCGACGTGTTCTGCCGTCTGCATCCAGCTGACCAGGCCCTGTGAAGTGGCTGTCTGTGGAGTCTCCTGCGAGAACTCCCAGCAGACGGCCGGGGCCCAGGCTCCTCTGCAGAACCCAAGGGTGGGTGGGGGTGGTGAGGCTGCTGGAAAAGTCATCTAGGAAACGGGGAACCAGAGTGAGGCCTGGTTTCCCTCTGTCTCCCAGCCTCACAGGGCCCCTCTCCTTCAGAAGCTCTAAAACACGAGGTCTCATGTGATCTCCCCTGTCAGCCTGTGTGGGAGGCAGGCAGGCAGGAAGCCGGATGGAATCCCCAGATCTAGAGGAAAAAGCTGTTTCGGGGAGGTGATGCAGCTGCTTTCTGACCGCCAGTCACTCCTGGGGCTGTGCAGACACCCAGCCTGCCTCCAGTTGGGATGGGTCCTCCCACCCGCCCAGCACAGGGCAGGTACCTCCCCCAGCTCGCCTGGCCCAGCCTGGTTGGCCAGGCCCAGGTGTTCCCCCCAGGTATGGGGATTCCAGCCAGGGGACAGGCCCCGCTGAAAGCAGGTGACTAGGAATTCAGCCCTGGGCAGAGCTTCCAGCTGGACCACGAGGGCCCTTCCTCCCCAGCCTGGGCGCTCCCATCCCACCCTGGGCCCCCTAGTTGCTCACCCCCTGCGTGGACCATGGCTGTCAGGATGGAGGGGAACCAGGAGGTCTCGCTGTTGCTGGCCTGGAACTCACGCTGGAGTTCGGTGAAGAAGATGCCGGCGCAGGTGGGGAAGCCCAAGGTGAGGCCCTGGGTCACCATGGAGGACAGCAGCACCACCCAGGCCCAGCTGCCCTCGGGCCGCTCCAGGGCCTGGGCCATCCTCTGCTAGGAGTGTTGCCGCCGCCTGGCCACTGCGGCTACCACGGCTCCGGCCACCTGGGGAGGACAGAATGGAGCCAGGTGGGGCAGGATGCAGCCCTCTCCCAGCCCACCTGTCACCTCCCTGCCTCTTGCCCTGGCACCAGATATCACAGAGGGGCACCGCCCCTGGGAGGCGGCCAGAGGCCCATACACTGGCCTTGGCATCTCCTTTCACCCACTTCCTAGAGCCAGGCTGGCAGGAGGCAGAGGAGGGGCTGCCAGGTGAGCAACCCTTGGGATAAGGCAGGTGGGACAATTCCTGAAATTCTTTCTGCTGGTTGTGTCACTCAGCAGGCAGGACTTCCTGGCCTGGTCTGGCCCCCGGCACGCACATGACATTCAATCCTCACTGGCAGAACAGAACCGAGCTGCCCCAAGCCAGGGCAGCCCCAATCCCCCACAGGCACACACAGCACGTTTCCGTTCATGACCGGGCTCCCGGCTTTTGCAATGCCACGTTTCCAGCAAAGTTCACCGTCAGGGCCATCGTGAAGCGCCAGGCGGCCAGCCTGGACGGGTGCAGCCCAGAAGTGGGCAGCAAACACCGAGGGAAGTGCCCAGCAGTTTCGGGAAGGCACAGGTCTTGTCTGAAATCGCCCTGCAAACTAGCCCCCTGGAAGCCCCCATCGGGTCCAAATAAAGCTCGCTGACCCTCTGCCACCGGCCAGGGTGTTGCGGGGCCCCTGCCACCCACAGCTGGCCCAGCCGTCCCCGGGCACTCGGACACAGAGACCGACTCATAGAGACACAGACACCCGCGGAGGAAACCCAGGCATCACACAGGTCGATAGGGACTTAGCAACACACGCACAGATGCACACACGATCCGAGGCAAACCCAGAGATACTTAAACGGATGCACGCGGGCATGGTGCACAGATATGCAGCTACACATAACACGCACGGTCACGCACTGGGCACTGTGTACTGGGCGGGCAGTGTCCCCCCCACCACCCCGTGTTTTTGGCTCAATTCCGGGCCACCATCAGGCCGCGCTGCCCCCAGCCCCGAAGCTGCCCTAACCGGTCGTCCCAAGTGCCAAGGTCCCCTCCCCAAATGGACAGCCGGGGTCCAATGAACCCCCCCGCTCCCCTGCTCCCTGAGCGACCCCCTCTGAAGACCTCACCTGTACTGGGGGACCCCAGCAGCGACAGGCATGGTGGGAGCAGCCTTCCTCTTAGTGAGCGGCGTAGCCAGTTCCCACAGCCTCCCTCTTTTAGCCCCAGGTCCTGGGTGCCATGGAAACTCAGGAAACTCTCAGAAATATGAAACCCCCTCTTCCTGCCAAGTCCAGCACCCCACACCTTCCCCCCAGGCCCAGGAGTTTTGAAAAAGCACCCAAGCTGCATCCACCCTACCTAGACTGTCTCCTTCCCAGGCGCCACTTCTGCCTCCCCAGAGGGCCCCCAAGAGCCCAGCCAAGAAGGGTGTCCCATTCACCCCAGCCGAGGGGTGAAGGAGCGGCCATGCGTGTGTGCGTGCGACCTTGAGCCCTGCTGTGGCAGGAAACACCTCCTGCCCTTCTGGTTCCCACAAGCCACATCTGCCCCAGTGTCCGGCCCCTGGCTCCCCAGCCCAGCCCGTCCTGCTGGCCCAGCTCTAGGCTGAGGGCAAACCTTGGACGCGTGCTCCTTCCGCGGACAGGTTCTGACACACCTGGGAGGCCCCTTCAGGTCCTCCACTCTCCCCTCTCGCTTCCAGAAGGTCCACCTGCCTTCCTTGGCTGGCCTCACCTCCTCCTGCCCTGCCCTGCCCTGCCGCCCCACCCCTGGTACGCCCCAGCCCTGGGAGGCCGGTTTCATTTTGAAGCAGCCCCTGTCAATGGACCTGGAGATGGCAGGGAGACAGAGAGAGCCGAGAGGAGACCAAGGGGGGTCTGGAAGCTGGGCCCCCGCCCAGCTGCCCACCCTCCCACCCCCAGCCCTGGCCCCTTTGTGTTCATCCTGTCCTGCTCCCCTCTGGAGCACGTCTCAGGCAGGCCTTGGGGACTTTGCCCAGTACTCTGACCTTCCCGCTGCACCTGCCGGCCCCTCCAGAACCTCTCAACGCACAGGTCCCTCAAGGCTTCTCTCTCCGGGTCTTCTGGGGCATCGGAGCCCCAGAATCAAGCGCTCAGCACCTGTGTTCCCTCTGCAAGCGGCGAGCCCTGTCTCCCAAGCAGGGGGACCCCCGCCCCGCCCCCTCTGTAGACTCAGCCCTTCCACCAGGGGCCATCTCCCCCCAGACTCCCCGTAACACCAGGTCCCACAGTTTTTATGGCCAGTAGGCCCTCAGGCTGCGTCCCCATGCAGGCCGGTCCCTCCTCAGGAATTTAGTTCCAAAACCCACAGCCAGAGAAGTCCAATTGTTCCTTGAGTTTCAGCTCTGACAGCACTCCAAGGAAGCTTCCACAGCCCCACCCAGGCTGGGCTGGGCCCCTGCCAGTGCTGTGGTGGTTTTCGCCCCACTTTGGGGTGGACCATTTCCTGGTTTCTCCTTGCAACTGCCACCTCCTTCCAGGGTGGGTGCAGAACCACCCCCACCCCCCCACCCCCCCGCCGGCTAACAAGTCCCAGTCACCACCCAGCCGCCAGCAGCCTCAAACGATAACGTTAATGTGACCTACCTGTGCTCCCGGGGAGGGCAGGCAAGTCCAGGGGTCACCCCGCTTCTTGACAGGCAGGTCCGCTCCCGAAAACTCAAGGGGGACAGAGAAGCCATGGGACTGGGGGGCTCTGGGAAGTGGTCCTTCCTTTGCACCGGGAGCTACTGGTGCTGGCACCCACAGGAGACCGGGTGGCGACACTTGGCTCTTACTTCCTGGGACTGGGACAGGGGTGAGCAGCCGTCCAAGGAGCTGCGGACCTCAGCCCGCAGGGATCCCAGCCGAGTGCCAACACCCTCAAGACCCGGTGGACTCAAGTTGGATTTGTGCAAAAATTCAGGTGCTACTTCCTGCCCTTTGCCCATAGTCCGCAACCCCCAGGCTTTTCGGGGCTCCCAGCTGATGACAACGTCCTCTTTAGATGCTCAGCACCCTCCCTTTGTGGGCATGGTCACCGGAGAGCTGATACTCTCACGCCTGAGATTTGGAGTTAGGGGCCCTGTGGCCAGATGCAGGGGCCTCCCTTCACCGCCCCCCCTTTCCTGGCCCTTTTCCACATGGAGGGGAAGAGGAGGAGCCACCTTCCAGAAGCAGAGAAAATATGGGCAGCAGCCCCTCCCCCAGGCGGGAGCCCCTCCGTCTCCATAGCTGGCAGGGTGCAGGGCCTGGAGCCCAGGAGGCACTGAAGGGAAGCCCCAGCACAGCAGCCAACTTGGGGCTGACGCTCAGATCTCAGCCTCTGGCCAGGCCCCTGCCCCCACCAGGAGGGACTAGCTCCTGCAGTCGCCAGCAGGGACCTGTCGCCCTTCTCCCTTCTTTGACCAAAAAACTGACACCCACCCCAGCCCATGACCCACCCCCAGGCAAAAGGACCAGCTCCAGGGCCTCTCCTCACCCTGGCCGCCCCTGCCCTCCCCAGCCTGGCTTCTGCGGGCTGGCTGCCTCCCCCAGGACCAAGCTCCCCTGGGTGGGGGTTCTGGGGCGCCCAGGCGGCGCCAACAGGAGATTGCGGCCGGCCAGGCCTCGCTCGGGTGGTGCCGGGTCCCTCCCACGCCACCTGCCCCAGGCCGTGGGCGGGCAAGAAGTGGCTCCGGAAAGCCCCCCTTAGGGGTGGGGTGCCCACCCAGCCGAGGCGGGGGCGGCGCAGGACAAGGACAGGAAGACTTTTCTGGATCCTCACCCCAGGGCCCATCCCCGGCAGGCAGGGGCCCGGACGGCCCGCAGCTGGGCGCGTCCGCGACGGCGCTGGCCGGGACCAGCGGGAGGACGCG
>NW_004567139.1:7993900-7996799 GCF_000260355.1 Condylura cristata | reverse complement strand
CAGAGTCTGCACAGGCCCGGAGCCCCCTTCCTGGTGTCTTATTTTCCTGCAGGGGCGCCTGGGGCTCCGGAGCCTGAGGGAGAAAGCGCGAGATCCAGAGACTCCACCACCCAGCGGGTGTGGGGTGGGAGCTTGGAGAGCTGTGCCCCAGGCCGGCAGCTTCGGGGGAGCCGGAGAGAGGATGCCCACCCGTGGCCTCCACAGGAGCTGGTCAGCGTGGCTCTCTTCCAGCGTGGTCCTCACCTAGCCAGGCCCCGGAGAGCATTGCTTGGGGTGTAGGAACTACAGAGTTACAGTGACCGCGGCAGTATGGCACACGGGGACGCTCAGTGGCATGACATAAACCCTTCCATGTACCATCAGTTGATTTTCCACAAGGGCGCAGAGATAATCCAATAAGGATTATCTCATAATCCTTATCTCATAATAATAGCGCCAGCGAAAGGTGCTGGCACAACTCTAAATCCACGTGAGAAAGGATGATGTTGGCTTTCTACCACGCATCTTTTTTCACAATCGTAGATGAAGATGTAAGATCCCAGATGAGAAAACACGTGTGTTAGGCAACAGATTCTTGGAAACGTCAAAGCACAAAATAACAAAGGGAGGAAAACCCAAAGAGCACATCGTCGAAGTTAAAAACTAATTTTTTGTGCCAAAACACCACAGAGGTGGTGAAAAGAGAAGCCTCAGAACAGGAGGGAATATTTGCAAACCCCGTCTGTGAAGGACTCTTCCAATGGGGCGATACAATGGCAAAAGAACTGACGAGACATTTCTTCAAAAACCGGGCGCAACTGGCGGAGAAGCCCTGCAAGATGCCTCACAGCGTTAGTCATCAAGGAAATCCGAATCAAACCCGCCGTGCCTAGTGGGGGAAATGTCACCCCAGCCCACGCGGGTGGCTTAACTTCTGGGCGAACTGTGGAGGGGACACTTGCGTCAAGTTGTAGGCGCACCTCAGACATAAATCACACTGTGCTCGTGATTGCCCCCCCACCCATTAGCACACAGCCAGTTTATTGAGAAAAAGAGAAAAAAGGAAAGAAGCCTGCAGGAAGAGGTGGGCGGGAGAGTGCTGACTTATTCTCTTCGGGCTTACCAGGCCTGGGCTGGGCTCTGACAAGGGGGGTTATTCAGCTTAGACTGAGGTCCCCCCTATAAAATTGGAAGTAGGGGATGGGATCCCTTCAGGTATATTCCACTGTCCCGGTAGTGGTGGTCCTGGATCTTGGGAGGTCCCGTGTGGGGCTCAGCAGGGGTCTGTACCTCTCAGCACCCCTTATGTCAGCCTGACCTAATCCTGTGAGCAGCATCTCTTCCTGCTCCTCAGGTGGATTCAATACCTCAGGGCTCCCTGGAGGTCTCCCCTGGTGGCGCAGGGGTTAAAGTCTCAGCACAGTGCGGCCTGAGTTTGATCTTGATGCTCTCCTGAACCAGCCCACAGCAGTGTGATTCAGTTGATCAGCCTGCTCCCCACTCTGTCTCTGGTGACTCCTGTTACCCCCCTCCCTGCACCTCTGGCCTGCATCCCAGCTTTTCTCTGCATAAATAAGTGAAATAAATCTTCAGAAACAAAAACAGGGCGGTTCCCCAGGACACCACCATCCTCTGGGGCCATGCATCCTAAAGCTTCAACCTCTACTTCCTCAACATGAAATTAGTGGCATCTCCCACCCTTGACTGGTCCCCGAGGCTGGACGGGCCACTGTGCTGAGACTCTCAGAAACGGATGACGGATGGGGACCCGCCACGGGTCAGGCCCAGAGCCCCCCAGGTTTCTGCTGTCACTTTGTCCGAAGTGCGGGTCTGAGCCCCCAGCTTAAGTCACCAGATCTAACTTTATTTATTTATTTTTTTTAAAGATTTATTTATTTATGCAGACAGAACTGGGGCACAGGCCAGAGGTGCAGGGGTGGTGAGAGGCTTCACCAGAGACAGAGTGGGGCCAGAACAGGCAGATGGACAAAGTGCACCGCTGAGGGGAGCAGTGCGGAGATAGGAGAGGTCTGCTGAGCCCTGGGGGTCCCTCCCTGGCCGGGGATCGAACTCGTGCTGCAATGGCTGCGGCCAGCTCTGTGGTGCTGCACTTTAACCGGTTGCGCCACCAGATGCAGTTTTATTAGAGCCTTATGACAGCTGTCAGTGGTGACGAGGGGCCGGAGTTAAGGGCAGCATCTTACACATAAGGGAACTAAGACACCTGCCCAGATCATACATCTTTGAAACGAATAGCAAGGAGTTAGAGGACAACGTGGTTGCCACTCATCACTAAAAGTCACCTCCACAGCCATGTCGTTCTGTGTGTGGTCTGCAGATTCCAGAGATCTTTGACCTGCTGGTTGCTCCCTTTCCCGGAACTTTCTATCCTGGTGATCCTCCTCTTTACCTGGCTGGCCTTCAGGTGTCAGCTTGGAAGCCCCTTCCTCCAGGAAGGCCTCCCAGACTTTCCAAGTTGTGGCATTAGTCCTGCTGAGTGTTGTGCATTTCCCCACTCAGCCCCCGAGACCCGGTGTTTCCCCAGAGCTCAGCACACTGTGGGGCGCAGAACTGAGGCGCCGTAACAAGGGTCTCTGGGCACTGAGCACAGTGCTAAGGGCTGTTTACTTGCTGACTTGTCGCTGAGTGAAGGGGTGGAGTGTTGCCCAGTCCAGTCGCTTCTCCCTTCCCGGGACTTAACACCCTAAGCCCAGGGACTGCGAGCCTTTAAAAATATTTAATTCCAGGCCCTCCCTGGTGGCGCAGCCGGTTGGGGCACAGCACTGAGGGGCTGGGGCCGCTTCCACATGAGTTCGATCCCCGCCTGCCCCGGAGGTGACCACAGGGCGCGGCAGACCTCTCCTGACCTGCCCGCTGCTCCCCTCACTTGTCGCTGAGTGAAGGGGTGGAGTGTTGCCCA
>NW_004567139.1:7985174-7993555 GCF_000260355.1 Condylura cristata | reverse complement strand
CTCTCGTTCCCGGCCACTTGCCTTCTCTCCGTATTCCAGAGCTTCTCTGTCCCTTTTCCACATCACCCTCCTTCGCCCTGCTCTGCCCAGGGAATGTGGCAGCTTGTCAGGTGACCCCAGAGGACAAGGTTGCATGGCCCGCCAGAGCCCCTGAACTCAGCTCTGGTGGGCCGTCTGTCTGGGGCTGCCTGTAGAGGGTGGCCCTGGGGTTGGGGCACACGAAACCCTGTCCCACGCGCCAGGACAGCCCTGGGGCAGCATCTTGCCTAATGGGGGAGTGGCTGGGGAGGAGGATGAGGAGCCACAGGTGACCTCATACCTCCTGATGTGGGGTTGTCCCTGAGCTGAGCCCCACCTGATTTTGGGTGTGTGGGCACTAATCAGGCGGGTACTCCCAGAGCGCCACTCTGGACACAACCCTGGCCTCAAAGCCCCCCTTGCCCTCTCCCAGTCCAGGAAGGTGCTGCTGGAGTAGGGTCCTGAGGTTTTGGGGTCACATCCTGAGCCTCTGTATTGTTTCGCTTCCTCCCTGCCTCCTAGCAGCCTCTGGCCAGCCTCCTGGAGCTGTACCCCATCTCCTGACCGTCTCACTTCCGCCCCAGCTCAGCCTGTCCCATCCCACCCTCACCATCTTCCTCAGCCCAGGCCCCACCTGACTTGGGGGCCTACTTCCCCCTGCCCCTTGGCCTTTATCTTCTCTGCCAGCCGTAGCTCTGCGCCTGTCTTCGTCCTGGCTCTCAGGCCTTTTCTCTTCTGGAGGCGGGGCCACTGCAGGCCCACCCCGCCTTCCAGCCTGAACCCAGTCTTCCAAAAGCACCCCACTCCACTGGAGAGCCTCCCTGCCTTTTGCGTTTCCAGAACACTCCACCCATGCGGGGGCCTCCAGCCTATTCACCCATTTCCAACCCGTCCAGCACAGCACCTGGCAGCTCCCTGATGGGTTCATTTCCTCACCCACTGCCACCCAGAGTCGCCTAGCTCTGGCACCCTGCTCTCACCCCACTCAACCTCAGGAAACATGGGTGCACGGAGGAGGGCAAATGCTAAGGCTTAATCACTTCCCTGGTTTCTGGAGATGGCACCGTGGAGATGCCAAGGCTGGTGTCCACTGTTTAAGTTTCTATCTGCTTCTTCCGTCATTTGTGGGGTGAAAGGCTGGCTTCCCCGCAGGCAGTAGAGTTTGTAATGCATTCACAGAACGAGAACAAGGAGCCAGTTTTGGCTTAAAAGGCTCTGCGGAAGCTTTGCTCTCTAGCTTGCAGGGCCGAGGAGGAGGGTAGGTCTTGTTACCATGTTTTGCAAAACGTTCACACCCAGACAGTCTATCTTCCCCAGCTCTAAGCCCCACCCACTCCAGGCTCCAGCAGCAGGGTCTGGGCAGCGCTGGGTCTGCTCCACACCCCTCTCCCCTGCCCGGACCCCAGCCTGCCCTTATCACTCCACTCCACGGCCTGAACAACTCTCCTGCTCCATCACTCCACGTCTCCACGTCCAATGGCAGCGGTCAGTCCTCATCTGACCCCACCGACCCCGCCCTCCTTAAAATGTGCTTGCTGGGCTCATGGGGCCTCATTCGGCCTCATTCTCTCTGGGTTCCCTCCACTGCTGGCCACTCATTTGCTCTTGACCTTGGGGGCGCAGAGCCCGGAGGCGCTCTCTGTGAGTCACCTCTTCCTCACTCTAGCCGCTGGCTCCAACCCTATTACCTGTGACCCCAGATATTCCACCCAAGTCCAACATCCACTCACACCATTGCCCACCCTTCACCCCATCTTAGTCCTCCTTAATGCTCCCTGTTGCAGTAAGTGGCAGCCCAGAAGCCACTTCAGTGCCAAAGCCCACAGATTTCCTTGACCTTCCTCGACTGTCTCACGGCCCATGTCTAACCCATAGCCAGGTTCTGCAGACGATACTTCCTACTCATTTCTCCAGCCTGACCATTAGCCCGTTGGTCCCCTGCCAGTGCCCCAGCCGACCTGCCCGGTCATCCAGCATAGACTGCATCCCTTTTCTTTTCTTTTTTAAAAAAAGATTAATTTCTGCATACAGAACTGAGGTACAGGCAGGGGCAGTGAGAGGATTCACCCTCTAGAGACATGGTGGGCAGCAGAACAGGCCGCCTGACGAAGTCCACTGCTGAGGGGAGCAGCAGGCGGGTCAGGCGAGGTCTGCCGCGCCCTGGGGTCACCTCCGGGGCGGGGGGTCAAACCTTGCATTGAAGCATCTGGGGCCAGCTTCGCAGTGCTGTGCCTCTACCTGGTCCAGGAAGAGCCCCCCACGACGTCCCTTTCAGCAGCTGACTTAGACTGATCTTTCCGAGACATCCGTCTGGGGCTCATCTGGCCCCACGGCTCCCCTGCAGCGGGCTCCCCACCGGCAGGGTGAAGATGAGCTCTTGGTGTGGTCCAAGCCCCTGATGCCTGGCTCTGCCCGCTCTTCTAGCTCAGATCTGTCCCCTCCCTTGCTGTCCTCCAGCCACGAGCCTGACCGCGGTTCCCAGCTGCAGCGCTGACACCCTGTCCTCACGCTCTCTGCCTGGACGGCTCTGTTGCCTCAGATCACAGCTCAAACATCACCCGGCCAGAAAGTCTTCCCTGAGCCCCGGGGTTAGAATGGCCCAGAGAATCCTTCTAGCACCGTCTACCTCTTTTCAGGCCTTTCCACCACTGTGTTGATATTCACTTAAATCAGGAACTGGCACATTTTCCTGTAAGTGGTAGACATCTGGGCTTCGCAAGCTGGGCAGACCGTGGCCCAACTACTCAACTCTGCCGCTCTGGGCCGGCAGACCTCACGAAGCCAGGGGTTGGTGGACACCAAAGTTTGAAGCTCATGTTATTGGCAATTGCACAGAATCTTATTTTGATTTTCCCTATTAAAAAAAAATGTAAAAACCGGGCCACCCTGGTGGCCGAGGGGTTGAGTCTCAGCGCTGTCGCAGCTATGGCTTGAGTTCGATCCCTGGCAGGGAGCCAACCCACCTGGCGCAGCAGACCTCACCTGTCTCCCCTCAGCAGTGTAGTTTAGCAGATCCACCTGTTTGCTCCCCACTCTGTCTCTGGTGAGTTCTCTCACCCCACCCCCAGCATTTCTGGTCTGCACCCCAGTTCTTCTATGCAAAAAAAAAGAAAAGAGGTATTGGTGCTTGCTGCAGTGAAGTCCCCCTCCTGAGCTGTGACCACAGGCAGGGCAGGCTCAGAGGCGGTCCAGGGAGCCCCTCTTACCCTCTGTTCTGCTTCTTAAGGAGAAACTAGGGTCACTAATTCCTTGGAGAAGTGCCAGGCAGTTCGAATTCCAGGACACCCAGTGGGGACTCCGACTGGCTGGTTCTGGACCACCTTGCCCTAGGGATTTCCCCTTGGTGACTTTTATCTTTCCTCTTCCGAGCAAATCATTAACCTTACAGCCTCCAGCCCCGGCCCCCAGAATTCACAGGAGTGGGTGGTTGAGACTGGAATCGCCAGGGCTGAGTGGGGCTCAGTTCCCCAGGCTTGCTCCTGCCAAGGTCAAGGACTGTGACCAGGTGGGGCCCAGCTTCTCGCTGAGTTGCACGCGCCCGGCCTGGCAAGGTCAGAAGGCAGACAGCTGGGTGTGGGGTGTCCCCTGGGTGCAGTGCTACCTTCCTGGGTTGAGTTGGGTGAGTCTTTGGTCAGGGGGCTGGCAAGCAGCTTTCCAGAACATGGCAAAGGCCAGAATGCTTCAAGGTGTACTCGCTCTGCACCCTGGGGCCACTCTGCCCCTCCCCCAAAAACCAGCCAGCCATGACCAGCTCTGCTCTGAGCTGCTGTGGGTCAGTGGCTTCAGCCCACCTGGACCCAGGTCTTCACCCCTTTCACATTTCTATGGGAGATGGGCTTCTTTCCTTCAGCGCCATTAGGGTTTCATGAGGTCCCATGAACCCCTATCCCCATGGGACAAGTCCCCTTCTCAGCTGAGCCAACTGGGGAGGAAGAGGCAGACAGGCCTCCACCCCCATTCTCAGGCCACGATGTTGGTGGGGTCCTCCCTGCACCCCGGTACTGAGTGGCCAGATTCTGGCCTACAGAACCCTCTAGGGAGGCCTCTTAAGGATGGGCCCGGGAAGTTAGGGGGTCAGGAACCCCACGCAGGTCTGCTCCAGTCCCGCGGGGGACCCTGGCCTGTTTCGGAGGCCTGCGGGGCTGGGCTCTGGGAAGCCCAGGGAGCCCCTGATGCCTCAGGCAGCTGGTGGGGAGCGGGGCCTCCGCCCACCGTCCCAGGGTCCGCAGCCCCCCCCAGTCTCCCCGCGGTAGCAGCCGCTGCTCCAGTCCAGCTTTATTGCCGCCCTATGCCTCGGGGCGCTGCTTGAGCATGACCGAGGCGCCGCTGCTGACCATGACGGCGGGGTAGAGCGGCTCCAGGAAGGCGTCGAGGAAGCGGTAGATGAGGCTCACGCCGCCCGCCACGCCGTAGAAGGACAGGCAGCCCGCGGCGCAGTCGAGCGCCACGCCGAGCGTGCGGTGGTATCCGCCGAGCAGCACCGTCTGCGTGTTGTTGTGCCACACGGAGAACTTGAGCGAGTCCCACTCCAGGCACCACGAGTAGGGGTTGCGGCCCAGCAGGTAGGAGATGCTGCGGCGCCGGCGGCCGCTGAGCGGCGGGCTGCGGCGGTACGTGACGCCCAGGCACACCCACGAGTTGGACACCTCGGCCTCCCAGTAGTGGCGGCCCTCGGACAGGCCGAGCGAGCACAGCACCTGCGGCCACTGCTTGAAGCCGGGGAAGGGGCCGCCCGAGGCCAGGGGCTCCAGGAGGATGCCCAGGTTCAGCGCCGAGTGCGTCTCCTTGAAGACGAACAGATCCTCGCTGGCCGTGGCGGGGTCGAAGTTCAGGTTGCGGTAATCTGGGGGGGCAGAGGGGGCATGAGGGCCTATCCGTGGCCCCCAAGGGGCAGCCCTGGAGGAGGAGGGTGTTAGGTCGAGTGCCAATTGCAAGGGAGTGACCCAGGGCACCCCCCAAGCTCCCCGACGCTCCCCCGCCCCCTCAGAGCCCCTGACTTCGTCTGCAGGACGGGAGCATTAGCTGTCATCCACCGCCAGCCAAGAGGCCCCTGCCCTGCCCCTCCAGGCCTCCGGGACCTTCAAATGAAAGGGAGATGGTCCAGGAAGAAAGGGACAGGGCCATCCTAGTATCGAGGCTGACTTGGAGGGCGGATTGCTTGACAGCACACGGGCCCTGAGAGGGCCACCGAGCCCCACCCACAGGGCGAGAGCAGGGGACGGGCTGGAGCCTTCTCCCTTCCTGTCAGGGCCTTGGACTCTCAGCCTGAGTCCTTAGGTCTTCAGTCCTGAGAGGGCGATTAGGGCAAGAGAGCAGGCCTTCCCCTGGAACTGGGCCTGTGTGGCGGGGGGCTAGGAACATGGGGCCCCAGGGCTCCTTTCCCTTTCCTTCCCAGCTCTGCGCCCGGACCCGTGTTGTTGAGGACTCACACTGGAGAAGTGTTTTCCTGTCCATAACTGGGGGCAGCACCTCATAGGAGTTCATCTTAATGCCTGGGAGAGATGGGGGGCGGGCCTTGTTGAGGATGCTCTTGCAGCCCGGCATCCTTCTGGGGCGAGGCATGGGCTGCCAGGAGGCTGTCACCTGGGGGTGCACATCGGCCGGCAGGCAGGCCTCTTTGCAAGTGCCCAGAACCTCAACCGCTGCCCTGGAGGGCGGTGCAGGCCCCCGAGCAGGGAGATCTCCAGCAGCCCCAGGCCACCAGGTACTGACCCTTCAGGAGGAGCTGATTGATGAAGCTTAGACCAACGTCCCGCAGCCGGGTCCTGAGCTCTGCCAGGGTCTCTGGCGGCTGGAGGAAGCTCTGCTTCTTGTCACAGTTGGTGCCCATCAGGGATTCCGTGCAGGCCGGGAAGTGCTTCAGCCTGGGGAACTCCTGTGTGCAGGGAGGGACGGGCCACCCTGAGCCAGGAGTGTTGCTTCTGCATGGCAGTCCCTGGAACCTCAGGGCTGGGAGAGAAGTTGCCCCTTTTCAAAGCTCGACTCTTTCTGCCTCCTACTTGTTCGGATGCATTAGTTAGGGCCTTGCCAAAGGCACGCTGCTGTGGCCTTGTGCCTTAAGCCAACTGGCTCTTGAGAGAGACAGGAGAGGGACTCTGGAGCCTCCCGTGGCTGAGTGGAAAACTTGCCCAACACTGTTCCGCATGGGGGGCAAGGGGGGCTTCTGCTGGGGTGTGGCGGCCTCCGGAGAAGCCGGGACTGCTGTAGCAGCTGCTGGGCATAAGGTCTGGTGGGCAGCTCCCGGCCTGCCCAGACCAGGCTGCGGGCAGGGCCAGGCCCCGGGAAAGACAAGAGACGAAGGGACTTCCACACGCACTGTGTCGGCGGTTCTGGCCTCACTCTGGCCCTCATCCGGGGCGTCTGGAAAAACTCAGTGGTCAGATGCCCTGGGTGGAGCCTGGTCTCCAGAGACATGCAGGCTGGAGGTTAGGGGGCTGGACCCAGGTGGAGGCAGAGGCCAGGGGTGTTGGGGAGGCCCCTTCAGGGGGATGGACCAAGCAGCGCAGCCCCAAACACTGACACTCCCTCTAATGCCTGGGCAGAGGTGGTGTGTGGGGTGGGTGAGGGTCAGCGGCGGTGGCGGGTGGGGCGGGGGCCTGCCTGCAGGAACTGCTGGTCACTCGGGCTGGTGAGCAGCGTGCGAAGCCAGATGCTGTCCCTCTCCAGCTTCAGCAGCCGGTCGTGGCTTTGCTGGATAGAGCTGCCCAGCTTCTCCAGGGCGGCCGCCTCCTCTTTCTCCACAAAATCCAAGACCTTCGCCTGCAGCTGTTTGACCTCTTGGCTGATCTCCGAGAAGCAGGCGTTCACCTCGTCGCGAGCCGTCTGGATCAGTTTCTGGGGGCAGGAGGGTGCGCGGAGAGGCTTTTCTGAGCCCCAGCATGTACCCCCACTGTCATGGCCCAGAGCTGGCTTAGTGGGGGCTCTCTCTGCACTGCAAGCCCTGCGTGTGCTCCCCTTGGCCTGCGCAGGGTGCCGGGGGGCCCGGTCTGGCGGTCAGCTTACCAAGAGGAAGGCCACCTGCCCCCGGTGCTTCTGGCTGTCGGAGGTGATCACCAGCATCTGGTTCTCCATGTTGGCTTGGATCTTCTTAACCTCGACCTGGGGTGGGGGCCAGGGGAGAGGCAGAGGCCCCTGACTCAGATGGCCTAACAGAGCCCCCCGCCAGCAACCCCCATCAAAACCCAGACGAGGCTGCCTGCGTCCGAGAACGGGAGGCGGCAGGGCCCGGGGCTGGCGGCCGGGCTCCCCTCAAGCCACCCCTCTGCCGGGGCCTCTCTCCCCCTTCTCAGGATCTAGTTCTTGCTCCTGGCAGGTGAGCAGGGGGTTTGGGTCACGGGTGGGGGCTGTGGAAGGTTCAGTGACTGGGGGAGTTGTGGGGTGAGGCGGCCCTGGATGCTGCTACTGGGTGCAGGCGGGACCCTGCTCCCAGTTCTTTTGCCTCCTTCCCCCAGCCGTCATGGTTCTCTCTACTCCGACAGCTGCTCCAGATGCTGCCTCTGCGGCCCCCTGCGAAGCCTAAGCCTGCACAGGGCGACAAGACGCTTCATTTGGCCGCAGGCTGAGGCGCCCCTGGTGCGGCACTGCCCACCAACACCAGCCCTGCCTGCCCTGAGGTCGCGCCCAGGGTGGAGGGCTGAGCTGACAGTGTGATGAGCTTGCGCCCAGCACTCGCCCCAGGGCGAGGGCCATTCCCGGGGCGCTGTGCGGCCACGGCACTGTTGCAGGACAGACCTGGCCGAGTGTCTCAGATACGCTACTCATGGACAGCAGTGCAGAAACAGTAAGCAAAATCTGAAAAGAGGGGCCTCCCTGGTGGCGCGAGGTGTCAAAGCACAGCACCATGAAGCTGGCTGCAGCCACTGCAGCTTGAGGTGGGGCACCGGCCAGGAAGAGACCCCTGGGGCGCAGAAGACTCTTCCAGTTTCCCCGCTGCTCCCCTCAGCAGTGTATTCAGTGGATCCGCCTGTTCTGCTCCCCACTGCCTCTGGTGAGCCCTCTCACCTGCCCACACCTCTGGCCTGTACTCCTGTTCTCGTGTGCATAAATAAATGAATCTTTTTTTTTTTCTAAAGATTTATGCATACAGACCTGGGGTACAGGTCAGAGGTGCAGGGGCGGTGAGAGGCTTCACCAGAGACAGAGGGGGGAGCAAGACAGGCAGATCGACAAAGTCCACTGCTGAGGGGAGCAGCGGGCGGGGCAGGAGAGGTCTGCCGCGCCCTGTGGTCACCTCTGGGGCAGGGATCGAATTTGTACTGAGGTGGCTGCAGCCTATCTGCAGTGCTTTGTCCCAACCTGTCGTGCAGCCAGGGAAGGCCCCAATAAATGAATCTTTAATAAAAAAATTTGAAGGGAAAAAGACG
>NW_004567139.1:7965241-7985074 GCF_000260355.1 Condylura cristata | reverse complement strand
CCTGTACTCCTGTTCTCGTGTGCATAAATAAATGAATCTTTTTTTTTTTTCTAAAGATTTATGCATACAGACCTGGGTACAGGTCAGAGGTGCAGGGGCGGTGAGAGGCTTCACCAGAGACAGAGCGGGGAGCAGGACAGGCAGATCGACAAAGTCCACTGCTGAGGGGAGCAGCGGGGGGGGGCAGGAGAGGTCTGCCGCGCCCTGTGATCACCTCTGGGGCGGGGATCGAATTTGTACTGAGGCGGCTGCAGCCTACCTGCAGTGCTTTGTCCCAACCTGTCGTGCGGCCAGGGAAGGCCCCAATAAATGAATCTTTAATAAAAAAATTTGAAGGGAAAAAGACGGGGTTGTGTTGCTGTTTCCTTTCTGCCTTCCCTTTTCCCGTGCACAGTGTAACATAGATCCATCTGTATCATTTGGGACCCTGATTTGCTGAACTCGTGGGAGGGATGAACCTGGGGAGGGCAGGTGGGGGTCACCCTGGGGAGGGCAGGTGAGGGGTGACCTTGCTGCCCATGCTGCGCCCTCCTGTTGGTGCCGGCCCAGGACGGGCCCCTGCCCTCCCCGCGGGTCCCTGACCTCCGCAGGCCCCTAACCTCCGCGGGCCCCTGACCTCCCCGTAGGTCCCTGACCTCCGCGGGCCCCTGCCCTCCCCTAGGGCCCCTGCCCTCCCCGTAGGTCCCTGACCTCCTCAGGCCCCTGACCCCGCGGGCCCCTGCCCTCCCCGTGTGCCCCTGCCCTCCCTGCGGGCCCCTGACCTCCCCCCGGGCCCCTGCCCTCCCCGCGGGCGCCTGACCTCCCTCCCCACAGGCCCCCTGACCTCCCCGCGGGCGCGCCCCTCCTCCAGCGGGATGGCGTGGCAGGTCTTGTGCTTCTCCCGCAGGCAGGCCCCACACACGCAGCAGCCCCCCATGCGCCACTGCAGCCGGCGGTGCTTGTGGCACAGGTGGCTCTGGGGGTCCCACGCGGGCTCCAGCCGCCGGTGGTCCCGGGAGGCCCAGTCCTCGTAGTGGCTGCGCAGCTGCTTCTCGCACAGGGACGCCGTGCACTGCGGGCACGACTGGACTGACTTGACCTTCTTCGGGGCGCGGAAGTCACACGGCACATCCCTGGGCCCCGCCGGGCCCTGCGAGGACCCCGAGCTCTGGCCCTTGGCCTGCGTGAGGTAGGTCACCATCTCCTCCAGGATGACATTCTTGCAGAGGTTCGGCCTGGAGGGGAAGCTCTCCCGGCACTGGGGGCAGTAGAGGGCCTCGCCCAGGGTGGCCTGGTGGTCCCAGAAACCCTGCAGGCAGGCCATGCAGAAGTTGTGCCCGCAGGCCGTGGTGACGGGGTCGCGGAACACCTCCAGGCAAACGGGACAGAGGACTTGGCCCTCACAGGCACCGACATTGCTGCTGTTACTCATCGGGGGCTGGTCCGGGGGGAGGCTGGCGGGCAGGGCTGGGACTTGGCCCTGGGACTTGTCTCCTGGGGAGACAGAGCGAAGTCAAGGGACTGAGGCCAAGGCAGGGGGTGAGGGGCACCCCAGGCCCAGGGACTGGGCCCATGTCATCGGTCAGCCCACATGGGGTGCACCGGCTGGGGCGTGTGTCCTTGTTCTGGTCTTAACTCCTTGAACCAATCCTGGATGGGGCGCGGGGTGGGGGGGGGGCGCAGAAGGAAGCCACGTGGTGACCAGGAAAAGGGCCGCGTCCTTGGGCCTCCTGAAGGAGCACAAGCACTTACGCGAGATCCTGTGCATGCCACGGAGAACCAGAGGCTTGGCTGCCCTGTGCTGGAAGGGAAATGACCTCTTGGCATTCGGGAGGGAGGGTCTCACCCCGTCTCATGCCCCCAGCTGCGGGGAGGCTGCCCTCAGTCCCCTGTGCTCCCGGCCACGCCCCGTCCACCTCCGGGGCCTGACGGCCCCCCTCACCTTTCCTTTGCGTGGTCTAGTGGTCTCCTGGTGAAGGTGGCCCCTCCTAAGAGCTGGCGCAATTTTGACCCCTGATGTCACAATTCAAGTGCGACCAGCCCTGGCTGTTGTGATGTCAGCTGGGCAAAGGTGTGTGCTGGGCACGCTTCATGTCCATGCTGGGGAGGCTTCATGTCCTGCAGGAGGTCTTGCCCCCAAGCCTTCCCCGGGAGGGAGGCAGAGCTGCTGCTGGCCTAGGGCCACGGCGGGGTGGGGGAGCTTGGGGCCTCACATCACCCTCGGCAGGGAAAACCGGCCGCTGAGGGCAGCGGGATCCTGGACGGCTTGTTTAATCCGTTTTAGTTCTCTTGGGTATCTAGAGGCTCTGTTGCAGGAGATGATGTTTCTTGATGTAAAGTAGGATGATGCCACCTTGCTTGGTCGGTGGTCCTGAGGATTCCTGCTTCCGCTCTGGCTCTGGCTCTTTTGTTTGCCTTTTTTGGGGTGACTTTATTGTTTTCCAGCTCTGATTCTTGGAAGAAGAAAAAAGCAGTGAGAAAAGTGGGACTTTCACCACTCTGTCACAGCTCCTTGGCAATCTGTTTCCCAACTACGTGCATTCCCTGATAATGTTGTAAGACATCACGCTCTTCCTCCACAAAGTGAGTTGGCCCCTCGTAGGGGAGAAACAATAAACAGAAGTTCTCCTTCCCTCCTTTCCCTGCCTCAGAGGAAACATTTCTAACATTTCTGCATTAAGTATGATGCTTGCAATAGGTATTTTGTAGATGTCTCTGATCAGATGAAGAAGACGCCCTGGGGCCTCCCCTGCAGCGAGGGGTTAAGTCTCAGCACTGACAATCTGCAGCCCCTGCAGATGACTTCTACCTCTTGCCAAGGAGCTGACCCACCCCACAGGCACTGCAGATCTCTCCCTGCTCTCTCCCCGTGGCTCCCCTCAGCAGTGGATTTTGGTCAATCTGCCTGCTCTGCTCCCCGCTCTCAACCTCTACCTCCCTGCCACTCTGGCCTACACTTCAGCTCTTGTATACATAAATTAATGAATCTTTTTAAAGACTCTCTTGGGTTCCTAGTTTGCTAATAGTTTTTATCTGCAGTGGATGTTAAGTTTTATCAAGTCTCTTTCTGCATTTTTTTAGATGGTCATAAATTTGGCCATTTTGACGCCGCCAATATGGCAAATGAATTGGCACCTATTAAGTGTCAACAATTAAACCAACCTGGCATTCTGCATGATTCTGAGTGGAGTGTTGATGAACGCTTTCTATCTATATGCTGGGTGCTAGAATTTATTTTATAATTTTTAAAAAGATTCCATTATTTATGCATACAGAAATGGGGTACAGTTCAGGGGTATGGAGGTGAGAGGATTCACCAGAGACAGAGTGGGGAGCAAACAGGTAGATTGACAGTAATCCACAGCTGAGGGGAGCAGCGGGCGAGGCAGGAGAGGTCTGCTGCACCCCATGGGTCACTCACTCCCTGGCCTGGGATTGAACTCGTGTTGAAGTGGCTGCAGACAGCTTCACAGTGCTGCGCTTTAACCTGTTGTGCCACCAGGGAGGGCCTGTGTGCGAGTATTTTGTGATCTATGCTCACGAATGAGATTGACTTGCGATTCTCTTCTTTTTATGTGGTATCCTTGTCAAGTTTTGGTAGTAAGGTACATGACTGCCATGAAGCGAGTGGGGAAGTGTTCGGAAGAGTAAGACTTTATTTCTCCCTCAGATGGTCAGTGGGATTCTCTCACTGCCACGAAAGCCCATTTTCTCTAAAAAAGTTATTCGTTGCATAGTGAATTTCTTTTGGAGATTTAGAATAGTTACAGTGTATATTCCTTCCTTTATCAGTTTTAATAAGTAGTGTTTCCCTAGAAAGTTGTGCCTTTCATCTACATTATCAGATATTTTTGGTGTAAAATCGTTCATAAGATTCATTTAGAATTTTAAAATAAAATTTACCTTTTAAATAATTGTTGTGCACAATTCAGCGGTGTTGGGTACATTTGCAATGTTGTGTAACCATCATGTCCATTTATAGCCAAATTGTTTTCATCATCCCTAACAAAAATGTTGTAACCATAGAGAAGAATCCTTAGGCAGGGCCCTTCAACCTAGAACATCTAATTCACTCTCTGCCTCTGAATTTGCCTATCCTGGGCATTTCACAAGAGTGGAGTCAGACAATATGGGTCCTTTTGAGTCAGGCTTATTTCACTTAGGTAATTAAACAAAAATTATTTATTTTGCACCCAAGAGCTGGGGTACAGGCCAGAAATGCAGGGGGTGAGAGGATTCACCACAGACAGAGGGGGGAGCAGAACAGGCAGACTGACTGAAACCCACTGCTGAGGGGAGCAGCGGGGAGACAGGAGCGGTCTGCTGCGCCCTGGGGGTCGCTCCCTGGCCGGCTCCGACTCTTCCGTGGCTGGGAGAGCTTCACAGGGCCGCGCTTTAATCCCTGGCGCCAGCAGGGAGGCGGGCTTACGCCTGCGGTGTTCCTGCAGGGCTGGCCGGGCTGTCCTCCCTCCCCCCTCCCCATCCCCCTTCCCCAGGGGTCCCGCTCTAAGAATTCAGGACACAACACAAAACGGACACACAGGGAGAAACGCGAAGGGCGTTATTTACACAGGGAGCGAAGTAGGAAGAGGAGAGAGCGGCGGGGACCGCCGGGGAGGGCGGCGGAGGGGAGGGAGGGCTCGCGGGCGGCCGCTCCTCCCCGCTCCTCCCCGTCAGCCCCCTGAGGGTGGAGCCTGGAAGCGCCACCTTCGGCGAGGAGCTGGCGGTGAGCGCCACCCACCGGCCCTGAGGCTGCGCCTGGCTAGTCTCCTGCAGCACCTGCGTGCAGATTTTCGTCCGACTTGGAGGTGATAACGACCGTGCCACACAGTGGACCACACTCCGACCACCCGCTCCTCTGCTGACGGGATGGGCTGCGCACACACGTCTCAAGCCGCTGCTTTGGATACCGTTGGGTCTGAATCCGAAGACACTTCTGATGATCGGCAAGACATGCGGGCTTTAGTTCTGTGTCCCATTTACATTCCTGATGTCATTAGTATTTTCTTTTTCCTCAGTGAGTTTCACTAGCAGTTTGTCCATTTTATTAATCTTCTCAAAAAAATAGTTTTGCTTTTGAAAGTTCTACTGCATGTTTGTTTTCCATTTCATTGATTTCTACTTTGCTTTAAAAAATTAGTTATTTGTGCATACAGAGCTGGGGTACAGGCCAGAGGCTCAGGGGCAGTGAGAGGCTTCACCAGAGACAGAGCGGGGAGCAGAACAGGCAGATGGACGAAGTGCACTGCTGAGGGGCGCAGCGGGTGGGTCAGGAGAGGTCTGCGGAGCTGCGTGGGTCCCTCCCTGGCAGGAATCGAACTCGTGCTGCAGGGGCTGCAGACAGCTTCTAGTGCTGTGCCGCCAGGGAGGGCTCTAGAACTTTTTTTTTTTGTTCTGCTTGAACAGGTATTGAGAGATGTGGCAAAACTCCAAGTGGTCTGGATTTGCCTGTTGCTCCTTTTAGTTCTACCAACTATGGTAGACTAGTGAAACTCAAATGACCTGTTACTGCCAACGCTGTCTGCAGGCTCCACAGGCCCTGGCTGGAGAGTCACACACAGGACTGCGGGATTTGAGAGCTGCCCTGTGCCTTCTCCAGGTGACCTTGCTGTGGGAAGCGGCTTCTACCACCTTACCACAGGGTGCTAGGTGATCATGTGCACTGAGCTACCTGCCACGACCTGGGTGTCCTCTTACCAAGCCAATTTGGGGAGGGACTAACATCACCCAGAAAAGGACGTGACTGTCTCTGGCCCTTGGTGTTGAGGGTGAGGTAATCTTTGTGTAGAGTCGTAGCATCTTGCTAGGTGAGGCCCAAGTGGACTTCACCACTGCAGGAAGCTTACATATGCCTAGACGCACACGAGGCTGTGGCCTGGCCAAAGGGGGGCAGCTCCTGTGACCTGTCAGTTCCAAGCCACCGTCCAGAATGCCCCAGTGCTGCTGGGGCTGGCACCCTGCCAAGCACGCTGCTCTTTTCCCAGGGCTCCTGGGACCGAGTGGGACACTACAGGGCTAGAGGGGGAAGCAGGGACATGCTCCTTCCTGTCATCAGTGGTGCCACAAGCGTCACTCTGGCAGTGACAGCTGGCCCAGTGGTTTCCTGTGGCGTGGCTCTGTGTGGTTTCCCACACTTCTAGAACCAGCCTCACTGAGCCCAGGGGGACAGCCTCTTCTCCCCGAGCCCCCTGCATCCAGCTCTCTCAGACGCCTGCCTCTCGCCTCCGCTGCCGTTCTGCACTCAGTGCTTTGGACACCGCAGGGTCCCCTGGCCCCTTGGCCATGTCGCCAGCTGCAGTGGCTGGTCTCGCCCAACCACTTCTGCGCCACCCCACACGCCCTCCGGGAGGGGCTTGCTAACACCTTGAGGACCCAGCCTGATCCCTTAAGTGACCGAAACTGCACTCTTTGCCAGATGCTCACCTCACATTTCTTACTGTCTCTTCCTTGTAGAGAAAACAGGGCCCTGGGAAAGATTCCAGGATGACTTTCCCCTTAACACCACCTCATCCTTCCCTGTGTTTCCGGCTCTCTGATGGGCTGACCATCTGTCCGCCTCCTGCTCCTCAAGCACTTGGGTCTTTTTGAATTCAATAAAATGAGAAGAGGAAGGCCCACACCCCAAGGGCAGTTTAGCAGCCGGAGAAAGGAGTTTGTAGGCAGCGGTGTGAGACTGGAAACCAGGGAGCCGGCAGCACTGGAAGGCTTCTCCCAAAGGCTCTGAGATCCAGAGTTGGTTTCACGTCTTTATTGACAAAAAAGCCACAGCATTTCAGACTTTCTCAAACACACACGGTAACAAAGGGCACCCACAAGTGACAGCATGGTTCCTAGCGTCTGGATCAAAGGCCACACTGGGGGTGGGTGTCCTCTCGGCCCTCCCCCTTAGCATCTAGGTCCTGCCTCCACTCTGCCTCCCCAGACACCCTGAGATCGGTTCAGACTGTGGAAAGAGTCACTTTACAGGAGGCTGGACCCTCTCACAGACCAGGAAGGCGCGTGGGCCCCAGAGCTGACGCGTACTTCAGTGTCCCGTGAGATGCCAGGCCTCAGACTGGCAGGGAAGGAAGCAGGAATCTTCCCACCTCCAGCCTCAGGCCGCTGGAGAGTGTGGGTCCCTGGTCACGTGACACAGACCAACAAGTGGGGTTATCACCTGGATGCCCCCAGGTGCGAGAAGGCGCTCAGGGAAAATACTGACTTGGTTCATAAAGGAAATGGTACAGTAGTCTTCCAAAGGCCTTAAGAAACGAGTCATCTTCACTTCCGGAGCACTGGAATAATTGTCACTGGCTGCCACGAGGTGGCAGAAGCCAGCCCTCGGGACAGCGGGTGACCTCGGAGCTCTCAGAGAACGGTCCAGGTGCTGTTCTGCAAACCAGCGGAGCTGCCGGGCTGAGGGCCTCGCCACTGCCCTTGGGCCTCCAGCGGCGTCCCCGGGTGGGGCCGAGGCCGGCTGTGGGGCAGCCCAAAGCAACCATCCCCCCTCTCATGCCACTCACTAAGGCCCCTCCAGCGGGCAGCCAGCCAGTTGTCCCTCCGTCACACGCCCAAATCTTGTCCGCCCCTGAAGCTGACTGGGTGGAGACCTGTGACGTTTGCTGTGGGCAGAAGCTGCGCTAACCTGGCATGGCTGGGTTGCGGGCGGGGCCACAGCGGTGGACTCCTCACCCCCACTGCTCCACACACTGAGGAATCAGGACAAAGCGAGACCCTGGAGACGAGGTGGGCACGGCAGTGCAGGGCTCAGGAGATGGTCACTTCTGGAGACCTCGCCCCAGGCTCCGGACCACGTGGCACACCGCTAAAGGTCGTCCAGCACAGGGAGGGCGCACTGGCCCGAGTCAGCAGGGCTCCAAAGCGCAGAGAGAAGTCCAGTCACGAGGCCCTGAGGAGGGCCGGGCCAGCACGCGCTCGAGGACCCCGCACTCCAGAGCAAGCGGCGACAAGGAGGGCGCAAGGGGTGGGGCGCCAGGAGGCTGCAGACTGCCCAGCTGACACGGCGCACTGTGGGCTGAGGGCGCTGACTCCGCGGTGGGGCCGGCGTGCCGAGGTCGGACACAAGAAGACACACAGACAGCACGTGTTCCGTCAAGGCGTTTCCAAGAGACAAGCACAGAAGTAACAACACTTTGGGATACAACAACACATTTGGCAACTTCCAAAGAAACAGCCGTCTCCACCCCACGCCATCAGAAGGGCCAAGGTCCTTTGTCCCTGGTCCGGTTTAGAACGTCAGGGAGGGAAGATGGGCCAAAGGGCGGTCAGGAGGCTGCAGAAGCAGTTACCAGTTGCCCAGACTCCTCTGATGCAGTGCGCTGCCTCCAGCTCTCCTGGGGGGAGGGGCAGCGTGCGGGTCCGTGGCACCGGGGACAAACGGACAGAGCGGGTGTGGCAGCAACTAAGTGCCCGGACCCAGAGCAGCGATCCCCAACCTCCACCAAGGACGCCTCACCCCCGCCCCCCTGTAGAGAGGCTTTGTTCAGAGCGTAGGGTAAAGCTCTAGCTTCATCCAGACCCCCTCGGAGACCAAAGCTGCCCCGGCTCTGCTCCGGGTGCACAGCAGGAGGCGGAGTGTCACAAAGAGGCGCCCACACCCCGGTGGTGGCGCACGGTGGCAACCTGTCACTGCTCAGGGAAAATCTCCTTTCTTCTCCAGCTTCCTGGCCGTACAGACCCACGCAAGGAGCTAGGCTTTCCTCTCCCCTTCCCCCAGAAGGGCGCTGCCTGGGAACCCAGCCCTGCGCTGCTGTACAGATCTGATGACACTGGCTGAGGAAACAAAAGCAGGCTTCTGCGCTGGAAGGTGCATCTGTCCTGGGTTCCTGTGGGGGGCGGGGCGCCTTTGGTTTTGACCAGAAACTTCTTGGCTGGTGCCAGGCTCAGCGTTGCTTTGCAGTAGCTCGGTTACTGTACAGGAGCAAGAGTGAACTTCAGGGTGCTCTGCTGGGTTGCTCTCTTGACCTTCAGGATCCTGGAGTTTACATCCGAGACCCTCTCTCCTGAAGAATCTAAAAAGGAAGATGGGAGGGCTGAGGCTGGCACCCTGGGCGCAGACTGCATGTAGGCCGAGGGCGCAGAGGAGCGGGTCAGGAAGAGACCCACAGCTGCTCCCCGCCGGCCCACGGTCCCAGGAAGGCAGGCAGGACCAGGGCCTCCACCTCCCCGGAAGCCTTGAGCTGGACAGGACTTGCGGATCATGGACGGGCCAGGCCCCGTGTGCCACTGGCTGACTCAGAAGCCTGAGTGTGGCCCGAGAGTGCGCACGTTTGACAGGAAGCAGCCAGGGTGTGCAGCGACTCCCCAGCAACTTAAGTGGAAAAGTCGTAAAAGTAACCAAAACACCCTTTCTCTTGAGACAGAAAATAAAACAAAGTTTCAAAGAACAAAAGTATTTTCTAGTTTTTTGAGTTTTAGAATTTTCACCTTGTAGTAATTAGCATTCTAGCAAGCTTTCCTTTCCACTGACTGGACAGCGACTGGGAAGTCCGGCTGAAAGCCTGTCATGGCTGCATCAGGCCTGCTTGAGGTTACACCAGTCAGAAGCCCAGAGTGAAGGGGAAACGCAAACACCCAGGAAGGCAGGAGGAGAGACAGTGAGTGGCGGTTCAGGCCAGGCCCACAGAGGGCTGTGAGCAGATGGGCCTGCAACGGCTTCTGGTGAGGGCCTGCTTACCTTTGCCTTCTCACTCGGCTCTATGACGATGCCATTGGTGGAATTATTTAGTTCTCTGGACACAACGCAGAGGAATTCTGCCTGGTCCTCATTTCCGTAGTTATAGGAAGATCCAATGCTGATGAGCTGACAAAACAAGAACCGGGCAAACATATGAATGTTGCACACTATTAAACTCTTCTCCCGACTGAACTTTGTGATTCTGCTTCGCCCGGACTGAGAAATTCCCTGGGACTATCATGCTGTCCCGTGGACAGCTGGATCTTGGCCTTTCGTCGGGGCATCTTGGTAATGGTTCCCCAAAGCTGCAGTGTGAGTCCTGCACTGTCCCCTCACCCCACCACTTGCAGCAACCCCAAAAGGCAGTGACGAGGCTGAACATGATCACGTCCCTCCAGCTGGGGGGGAAGTGTTTTCTGTGAATGAAAATGGACACTTGAGTCACAGCTGAAACGCCCACACAGCTTCCTCATCCCTAACACAGAAGAGCCGGCACCTGGAAGGCTCTGGAAAGCACTAAGCCAATCCCTGGACAGCTACGTGAGCCACATGGTACTCATACCCTTCTCAGAGAACTGGTTCAGGATTTAGTTCTAGCTCGGATGTGCACCCGCGGAAAAACCGCGCCTGGGAGAGGCCGCCCTGGCCAACCTGGTCAGCCCAAAGCCTCCCATGGAGCGCACGAGAGACTCGCTGTGCTGGGGTGTCTGTGGCCCAGACCGCCTGTGCTTTAACCTCCTCCCCACAGGACAGGATCCAGGGGTACCGCCCCCTCCCGTGAACATTCATTAGATAGAAACAGGCAGTAAATTATTCACTGTGTTTCCCAAAGTACACTGAGGTAAAGACTTTACCTTTTGCTTACACTTTACATCAGGGAAAGCACTTCCGGGGTGTGGGTATGGCAAAGTCTCACATCGCACACCTCAATGTGTCCTAGGCCCACACACGGCCTCCATGGTCGTCCAGCACAGGGAGGGCGCTCAGGGGTTAAAGTCTCAGCGCTATCGAGCTATCAGCAGCCACTGCGGCCTGAGTGTGATCCCCGGCCAGGGAGGGACCCACAGGGCGCAGCAGACCTCGTCTGTCTCCCCGCTGCTCCCCTCAGCAGTGGATTTCTGTAGATCCCCGTTTTGCTCCCCACTCTGTCTATGGTGAACCCTCTCACCCCTGCACCTCGGTCTGTACCCCAGTTCTTCACTCATACCCCAGTATGAATAAATAAGAATAAATCTTTAAAAGAAAAAAAGAGCTCTAAGCCCACCTACCGTGGGGAGTGGAGGGGAGAACGGGGGGCTCGGCTCGGAGACAGAGGCCCGGAGTGCCTGACCACTAGCCAGCACTGTGCAATACGCAGAGTGGCTCTGACCTGCGAAGCTGACAGCTGGCCGGCCTCTTAAACGCTCCGTAACCACAGGCCCGACCTATCAAACTGCAGCAGGCTCGTGCTAGGCGCTTCGGCCTCCTGCGTACTGCAGAGGGGTGGTGAGCCGAACGCCCGCCACTGCAGGGGCCCAGGAGACGGAGTCTCAGCCGCTTTGTTTCGCGACCTCCCTCAGCCTGAAAGGCTGGAACGGGGGCGCTGGGGAGGAGCCCACGCCCACACTCATGGCGAGGCTGGCGCCTTTCAGCGCCACCAGCCCGGGGTGGGTGACAGACATGTTCAGCGGGGAAGGGAGGGCTGCTGAGCTCCAGTCTGGGTCTGGCACATCTAGAAAGTGTCCACTTTCCCCACAGAGGTCCTGTCTCTGGCAGTGCCAGAAGAGCGCCCCGGGGCCACCCACAGCTCTTCACAGGCCGCCTCAGCCCCCACCAAGTGCTCCGAAGACTCCCGGAGGCTGCACTTCCCAGTCTCCACTCCTGGCGGCGGCTCCCTCCGGCACCTTCGAGCTGGAACTGCCATAGCCTCAGCTTTCCCAGCTCTCAGCACGGAGCCGCTCCTCCTCTTCCTCCCGTGGTCTCGGCAGGGCCGCACTGGCCCACGGGGACACCCAGGGCTGACCAGGCCCGAGGAGTGGCGACTTACGGGGAGGACGGCCGCCTCCGTGACATACCTGCTCAAACTTCCAGCCGTCAGACATGGTGGAGACCATCTGCGTGAGCTCCTCTTCCTGGCACTGCAGGACGCGGTACACGTGCTTCACGGGGCCCTGCAGCCAGACGCGGGGGGGCGCAGGGTCAGGGCAGGGCAGTGCGCATGGCCAGGGCCCCGGAGGCGCCGTCTCACACTCGCAAGCTGCCACGCCCCGGCCAGGGAGTGACCCCCACGGCGCAAACTCCCCGTCTCCCGCAGCATCGGCCTGTTCTGCCCCCCACTCTCTGCCCCCGACTCTGCCTCTGGTGAGCCCTCTCACCCCTGCACCTCCAGCCTGTGCCCAGCTCTTGTGTGTGTAAATAAACACATCACATCATAAAAAAAGAATAAGCCCCGAAAGCCCATGTGAGCAGTGTTTTTCCTGGGAGGCCCTCTCCTTTTGCAAATGGCCAGTAGTTTTTCTATGAAGATTATCCAAGGAAAGGAAGAAAAAAAGAGGTTAAGAACACAAATCAGTGATAAAATAGTTCTGAACTCCAGAGGGACGGGCCAGATGCGCATGATGCTGAGAAACTAGATCTTATCTGTTTTTCAGTGGAGAAGCAGCGGAGTTGCTTCGAGTAAGAAGTCCACTGTAAAAAAAATCCTTCACACACGAAGTATTTTTACCCCCTGCGGGTGTTACTTGAAAACAAAAGTGATTCCTTATTAACTTTATTATTGTACAAAAATGTGGTGGATAAAGCTGTCTGTCAGTCCCAGGTTCCTGGCACAGGAAACCTGACCCTGGGACTCCAGAGTGCTGCGTGAGCCGTGGGCAGGCTAATGAGCCAATCCCAGAGGCCGGGCGAGGGGGCGCCCTCCCGGCCTGCAGGGGACGGCGTCCCCAGCGCTCAGCAGGGTTAGCTCTGACCAGCCATGCTCACGTAGTGACACTGCACAACCCTCCGCACGGCGGGGCTCAGGCACTGCCAGGCTGCGAGTGCCCGGCACGCTTGACGGCCCGACATGGGCCCTTCAGGACCTCGCCCAGACCGCGGCAGTATCTCTTCCCTGGCTCACTCGTATCCTTCATAGCGGAGGACAACAGTGAGGGCCGCATTCTCCTGAGTGCTGAGTTCTGGCAAATTATCCAACCTGACGGGGGCACAGTGGGAGCTCTCTAGTCTGTCGCCAAGTTGGGCAGAAGCCCGTTGGCCTGGGGACGCAGGGCGTGTGTGTGGGGGGCACCTGTGGCCTGAGCCTGCGCCCTGAGGCGGTGAGGGAGGGCTTCCTGGAGGGGCAGCCCCGGTCTTGAAAACTTACTTTAAGCCAAACAACACATTTACCCCAGGCCACCTGATATGAACAAGAGTTAAATTCCTATGGCATATTTTTGGTCACAAAAACATTACCAAATTTCTAATATTAGAGAAGAATTTGTATTCATCTTTCTAACCTGCCTTTTCTGGGGTAGGGTCCGCTGCTGTCGGCAGCCTGTTGGGCCCCACGCTGGACAGCATGTCCACCCCCCTGCGGGGTGCACTCCCACCTGCACCCCTCCGGCAGGGACTGAGACCTGCTGCAAGCAACCAGAGTCCCCAGAGGGAAGCCACAGGGAAGCGGGGCTTGCGGTGCTCCCGTTGTAACTGAACATTGTTGCAGGTTCCAAAGCAGCTGTGACTTCCGCGGAGTTAGGGTGCCAGAGATGCGGGAGACGCCATTTGCTGGCAGCTCAGCCTTAGCCATGAGGCAGAGGCAGCAGCCGAGAGGCTGGGTCGGAAGCGACCCCCGGGCTGCACGTTAGCTCACGACCACTGACACTTAGGGCCGTGCCTGGGAGTGAGAAGTCAAAGCGAGCGAGGGAGGGGTGGTCCAGAGCGGCAGGCGCCCCACACAGGAGCTCCTGCTCATGGAAAGGAGGCCCAGGAGGGCCCCTCGTTGGGCCGGCAGCTGCACCCGCTGCCCGGTTTGTGGGTCCGGCAGCACAACGGCAACAGGCCAGCGCGAGGAGGCCGGTCCCAGGGCAGGGGCAGGCCAGTCACTCTCCGCAAGATGGAGAGAAAACATGGGCGTGGCAAGAACAATGAAAACTTACACTTAGGACTCTTCCTGAAGGATGGGGCCTGTTTCAGACCAGCCGCCTCGTGGGAGCGCAGCTGACAGAAGCAGCCGCCGCCACTGACTTCCACCGCCACAGCGCGGCTGCTCTGCTGCGGCCCTGGGGGCAGGTTTCGGCTCCTGGCTGCACTTGGGCGTCTGCACTCGCGCTGACGTCAGGTGCAGCCCCAGCCCTGCCGCACAGCTGACGTGGCGGGGGGCGGGCTCGGGCCCACATCTGCCTGACAACTGTGTTCTTTTTCCTACACTTTCTCCTAAGCGATGTACAATTACCATTAACCAAGTTACCAAGATTAAATAAAAAATTCCCTCCCTTGTAAAATCTAGGACAAATCTTCCAAGGATTTCAATAGCTCTAAGCCACACGTTCTGGAAACAGCCAGGTGTATTAAGTTACAAACTCAGAGCACCCCCAAACAGCGATGGCTCCCCAAAGGCTTGGCCAGCTGAGATGCCTATTCTGCCTCTTCTCCATTTTCTCTTCAGGTAAACCACTAGTGCAAGTGAACCAAGCTCAAGCACCAGCAAGAACTCCTCTGAGACAGCAAAGCCCAGGCTGGTGGCAGCCACTAAGGAGATGAGAGGTCACTAAAAGAGCAGGCAGGACGCCCACATTTTGGCTCCACCCTAATGTCTGCCGCAGGTGTCTCTTTAAGTGTGAATCCGTAAAAGGAGGTGCGAGTGTGACCCAGCAGCCTGGAAGCCCACGAGGTGAGCCCACTGCAGAGCCACGGGCCTCAGTGGAGAGAAAAGGCCTCTGAGGGGCCTCAGAATTTCACCAAATGAAAAGGTGAGATGGGAAGACCAATTAACATAAAAAATGCCTTGACATTCTCGAATAAAAAAGCCTCCAACTGGGTATAAATCCACGGGCCTTGAGAATCCAGAGGGCTAATTAGCTTCACTGCTGTCATCAGAGAGAAGCCTCACAGAGCTCTCGAGGACTCAGCTGGTGGCACACCAGGTGTGACGACCTGAATGGTCTCCAGCCACGCCGGTCATGGTGGAAAATGGAGGAGACAGTTGTCATCGTGTTCGATGCCATGTGAATATACAACACGAGGCGACAAAAACCTGGCAGCACTAGCTAGAACTGCCAACTGCCTACCAACTGCACATCCTTTGAGTCTTAGCAAAGAGTCTTTCAACTGCTGGTCAGACGGAAAAGCACTTGAAGGCTAAGTCCTGCTTTCCACCCTCACAAGTTGGACAGAGGAGGGGAAGCAACTTCGTTTTTTATCATGAATGTCAGTTATCCAACCAGATAATTCCATTTAGAGCCAGGAAACTTTGACACAGGAAGCATGATGCAGAAAGGGGAGGGAGCCGTTTTTTGTGAAAAGAAACACACTGCCTTATTTTTAATTACAGGAAAATTCTGCGCTGCGTAGACAGACTCCCAAGAGCGCCCACCATCACAACCTGACAGAGACGAGCAAGTTCAGCCACAGGCTGCCAGTGTCTCCCTGACGTGAGAGGGATGTGTGTCCCACCCGCTCCCCCAAGCTCGGGAGCCGGAGACCGGGCAGAGATCACCGCGCCGCAGAGACGCCACTGGCGAGGAGCGGGCTCCCTGGCAAGTTCTGGGTTTCGTTTTTGTTCCCAGAATTCCTGCCGAGCTCATACAGACATCCAGACTTCGTAATAGAAAGAGACGCTTGATGTTATTTTCTTCAAAGCTCCCATCCTAAGCAGCCACTAAAGCCTACCCAAAACAGATTCAGGTGACTGTCAGGAGCCGGGTGGGACGTGGCCCTGAGAAAGAGCAGCTGACACGGCCTTCACTGGTGTGTGTGTGGAGGGGGTGCACGCTCTCTCCACAGGCGGGCGGGCTTGGACCCAGAGAGCTGCGCGTGAGCATCTGTACCCCGCATCCTCTCTTGGGCTGTGCGCTGTCTCCTTTGCACCTTGTTCTGAGCAAGCCTGCAGGCCAGGACCAGCGCTCTATGGGGAGAGGCTGGGCTCTCACACACGGCACAGCTTCCCTCAGATCACACCCAGACCCATGGGCAGTTTCCCCTCACGAGTTCAAAACCAGGCTTCCCTGGCTGGCTCAGGGGTTAAAGTCTGAGCACTACCATGCTATCACCAGCCACTACAACATGAGTTCGATCCCCGGCCAAGGAGTGACGCACAGGGCGCAGCAGACCTCTCCTGTCTCCCTGCTGCTCCCCTCAGTAGTGTTTCAGTAGATCTGCCTGGTTTGCGCCCCACTCGGTCTCTGGTGAGTCCTCTCACCACACCCCCACCCCACCCCACCTCTGGGCTACATCCCAATTCTCGTATGCATAAATAAATAAAAACAAATCTTTTAACAAAGAGAGCTCAAAGCCCATTACTTGCGACGTTCTGTTCTCGTTGTCCCGTATCCTTTCCTTAACCAGGCGCACCAGAGACGCGATGTTGTAAAACTCTGCCTCTTCCAGCACGCCTAGAACAAGGGCCAACTGCAGTTAGAGATGTGCGTGAACTTCCCAGCAAAACAGCAAGATGGGCTGGGGTCTGCGTGCTTGCTGAGAACTGCTCTCGCAAGCCTGAGCTCCACCGTTCAGCCCGGGGAACATTTCTTTGGCACTTGGGGTGAACCTGATACCTCCCCCACATGAATGATGGTGCACAAGGTTCTGCTCTGCTCCCTCTGGGCCACTGCTGTGACGCCCACCTGGCAGCTTCCCACAAGCCACAGGACTTGTTCCCGTGTCACTTGGCCACGCTGGACAATGCCTGAGCTTGCAATGTTTGCCCAGCTTACCCTGTGACTGAGGGTGGGGTGTGAATGTATGTGGCCCAAATTTAACAGGATGCCTATGATTTGAACAATATAAAAGCAATCAATGAAAGAGTCTCATGCAAAACAAAATCAGAGGACTTGGAGAGGACAACTAAATGGAATGTGTGATTCTGTGCCAGGAAAAGAATTCGCTGCACAGGTCATTACTGGAACAACCGACAAACCTGGAGTGAAGCTGTGGATTAAAAGTTATTTATCCACACACATTTACCGATATTAAGCCTCCCAAACCTGGTGGCTACCCTGTATTTATATAAGAGAGTACCCTTTTCTTGGGAAATCACAATGAAGTGTTGAGGGGTGAAGGCTGCAAGGTATCCTCAACGGGGGAGGAAAGCGAGGAGGCAGGCAAATGAGTGAGACACTGCAAACATGACCCAAAATGTCAAAAATCAGAGAACTGGGTAAATGGGATTCTCTGCACTATTCCTACTCTTTAAGCTTGAAAGTATCTCAAGATAAAAAGTACTTTTTTTTTTAGGTATTAGGAGGATTTGTAAATTCCTCTTTGCAAGAAGTAAGATTACCCATGAATCTGCACTGTCCGAGCGGAAGGTGAACACGGGGAACTCCCAGCACTCCCACCATTATTCTGTGTGCAGTTACAATGCTGCTGTTTTTTAAGGGGGCAGAGAGAGAGAGAGACAGAGTGGGGGTGGAGAAAGAGACTGATTCCTCCTTTTACTGTAACAGGGCGTTTCACAGACACTGCACTGACCGGTGCAGCTGTTACAGCTTTCTTACTCAGAGCTAAAGCTCCCAGACCAGGGTGCCCTGGTCTTCAACTGAACACCTTCTTCAACTGAACACCTTCAGGGCGACCAAACCAAGCCTTTCAGAAAGATGTCTAGACCCACCTACATTCCAAATGCCCTACAAACCAAAAAGATGAGGCAACAGATGATATACTTGACAATGGGCTGGAGAATGAATTAGGTCAGTGCAAAAATTTACAAGGAAGCATGAGCCCAGTCTTAAAAGAAAGGAGGCCAAGCCTTTATAATTATTTTTTTTTTTACAGCTGCAAGTTCAAAGGAAAATTTAAAATATAAATACCTAAATGTCATAGATGTGTTACTTCAGGCTACGGACACTCACAGCTTTCACATTAGCAGATGCTAAAAAGGATCCTGAGAACTCTGCAAAAAGCCCCTGAAGCTGTCTGCAGAGCTGAGCTACCTGTTTTCCTTCACACTGAGGAGGCTGAGCTGAGCCCGCTGGGCTCCCTTAAACAAGACGCCCTTGAAGGAGACACGGTAACTGCAGGCTGCCTGCTTACTGTCATAACCCTTCACACACCTGCACATTAAGTCGGTGAACGTCGCATACAAAATTCCAATCTACGAGTGTCAAAGACTTGACCTAAATCTTGAAAACGCCCAATGCAGACACTGTTCCTACCTTCTTCGGCCAGCTCCTTGGTGATGATGAGCTTCCCGTGGCGGAGGTAGTTTAGGATAGGACCAAAGTAGGTGGGGTCCCTGTCAATCAGGTAGGCCCCTGTCTCATCCTGTCAAGCAAACACAAGAGCATCCAACAGTAAAAACTCCAAACCCTCTCTCACAATTTATTACTGCGACGGCAAGTTTGCTAGAGGTTTGTTTACCACAAACGATTGGCCAGAAGGCCAGCTTTATGTATCCTGTTCTTGAAGATCATTTCGGGGAAGGTGCTTCAGATATACACATATAGGGTTGATTAAACTTTTAAAAGCTTTACTGGGACCCACTCACCAACATACTTTTGTAGAGTATTTGTTAGAAAGGAAGAAAATGCCAGAGTTGCATGACTAATTTTTTGCTTGAGATGGACAATCTGACTTTTCTATCATCCCTAACATCACATTCCTAAATCTAAGAAAACCTCTGTTTCGTTGGCAATGCTCGGGAGCTCAAGGCCAGCACCAGTGGGAGTCTGCATTGCCAGCTGTAATCTCACACACCCCAGCAATGTGCCCAGAGGAAGCTTGGCACTGCCAGGACTTGGCTTCAAGCAGCTTTAATCCTCTTCATCTTTACGGTAAAAGGAATGAGAAGAGATGCTGCTATTGCAACAAGGGAGATTAGGGTAGATAAAAACAATTCCTTTATCAGCAAGGGACTTGGGAACACTCTACAGTTCCAGCAGGACAGACTGCCATCAATCTGAGATTTACTAGAGAGGTAAGAGATGACTACATGGAATCAACAACAGGTTAATCCATCCAACTTTTGCCAGATAACAGCGGGGCACGGTTTGGATATAAAATGGGGTAGGCAAGGGTCAATGCCTGTTAAGTTAGGAACTGAAAGATGAACACATAGTTTAAAAATAAAGTCAAAGAACAGCTCAAACAGGAAATGGGTTAAGTGTCTTGTCACCTCTCAACCCTCTGGTTAGCAGCCATGCATCTCATCCTAAAACATTCTTTGCTCCTGCTCCGGAGTTTCCCTCAGTCTGGTTTTTACCAGTTGGTGTAGGTTTGCACTGGCAAGGGGCAACCTTTCCAAGGAATGTATGTGATCTCCAACATGGACCTCAGTTAAAACAGTGACTGTCACCAGACGCAAGTTCAGGGACTCGGACCACGGGGAACATGTGCATCCCACCAGCAGCACTTCCCGCAGCTGTCAGTCATCGTCAGACTCAGGCGTGTCCGACTTGGCAGAGGGGTCCCAGAGGAAGTATGAGAAAGCTCCAAAGATGCCTAAGCTCACCCTGACCCAGTTCTGGAGGCATCTGGCACGGGCCGTGACAGGCTGAGGAAGAGCCAAGGAAACACTCATGCCGACCTCAGGGGCTGGGAGGAGAGGCGTGGGGGCGAGCATGGAGACAGGCTGTGGAGTAGGTCCTCGTGGGTGCGGGTGGGCACAAAGTGTGGGGAAGGAGTAGCTGAAAACCAAGGGCGGGGTCGGCGAGAAAGCCGGCGCTCCGGGATGGGGGCGAACAGTCCCCGGGGCTGGCGCTGCAGGGGAAGGGGAAAGGGAAGGGGTCCTGGCCCCGGCCTCCGCGAGTGAGGAGCGTGCCGCAGGGTCTGGGGGCCAGTCTGGAAGGAACGAGGGGATCCGAAGGCCGGGGGCGCGCCCGAGGGCGGGGCGCACCTTGTCCGAGTCCAGCTCCGGATCCTCCTGGCAGCAGAGGCGGCAGAGGAACGACTTGGGCTCCCGGCCTAGGGTCTGTCTGGTGGTCACGAAGTAGGTGCCGCCCACGTTCAGCCGGACCCAGCGGGCCGCGCCACCGCCCCCCGCCCGCTCGGGCGGTCCGGGACCCGGC
>NW_004567139.1:7948577-7964928 GCF_000260355.1 Condylura cristata | reverse complement strand
CCAGCGTCCGCAGACCCGCGAGGTGGAGGCGCTGTCCCCGCCCCCGGAGGCGGGACGTCCGGAACCACCCGGCGTCACCATTGGCTGCTCCGCGATGCCAGGCCCGCCCCCCCGGCTTTGTGGTTGGCTGAAGGGAGGCCTTCCTGTGACCCACTTCCGCCACTTTCTGCTGTGGACTCTGGGCCGCCCGGGTCGGTGAAGGTGAGTGGGGTTGGGGCGTCGGCGCCTCTGCCCTGTTGCCTCCGAGTTTCGCGCCGAGCCAGGTCGCACTCCTGCCGGGGCGCCGGCCCCGCGCGGGCCCCGCCGGCGGAGCGCTCTGTTCAGTGCTGCCTTCCTATCCCTCCCCCGCGCGCGAGGTCGCGGGGCCCGGCAGTGACCCGGCCGCCTCGGACTCGGGCGCCGCCTCAGTCCGTGCCCAGTTCTGGTCGCCCCGGCGCGACGGGCTTGGGTAGTTGAGTTAGCTGGTATTGATATGTCGCGGGACACAGCAGGCTGGCACTGCCCCTCCCCTGTCGTCGGTTTCCAGCCCCCGCGCGTGCAGCGTGCAGCGCTGTCAAGGGCAGAATTCACGGGCAGGTATCCGGCCAGCGCCGCCCTGTGCGCGGCCCGTTCTCGTCTCGAAGGCAGAACCCCTTCGTCCTGAAGCCTGCTTTCCTCCGGTGTTTTGAAAAGTCTTGTTTCTCCGGCGTTGGGAGAGTTTTTCTTAAAGACCCCGAGGGAGATTTGCTCCACTTCCCTGTGGGTTGGATGCACCCAGCCCATAGTTCGGTGAAGACCTGGGACTTTACAAGTCTCCCTCCTGATGTCTGACCCTGACCCTTTTCCTTTAAGGTGACTTTGTAACTACTTTCCCACACTCTGTTTGGTGAAAACAAACCAGAAAAAGGCCTGTGACCCCTCTCCATCTGTTGTCGTGTTCGCTAGGTCGTGAACACCTCTTAGCAGGCTCTTCTAGTATATGTGGGTCTGTGCTAATGCCGCAGGGGGTGATCAGGCGCACAGGTAGAAAGGTGCAGGTTGTACACCTTGAATTAACTAAACTGCCTTTTGGCAATTTACCCTAATTTCTTTAATTGAACACACATACTCTTCTCCCCCCCTGCACCCCTTAAAAAGAGCAGACTGTAGGCCAGAATTTATTCATCTGTAAAATGGGGATAATACCAGCCCTGCTCACTTCAGGCTGCTAAAAGTGTCCAGTGAGATTGGCCACCTCATGGGTGCTAGTTTTATCCAGACTTAAGGGGCTTTTTACCCTGTTCCCCTGTCAGCTTGTGATACAGTGCAGCTTATTCTGGCCTGGTTATCCCCTGCTGACTTAAAAGGCTTGCACTGCTTGAGTCTAAGATGCCCTTTAGGGAACTCCGAGAACCCTGTTTTGTTCTGACCTATTTTATTTTCCAGGATCTCAAGATGGCTGGGCGAAAACTTGCTCTAAAAGCCATTGACTGGGTAGCTTTTGGAGAGATCATCCCCCGAAACCAAAAGGCCATTGCCAACTCCCTGAAATCCTGGAACGAGACCCTCACCTCCAGGTCCGTACCTTTCTGAGAGTGCATCTTGCCACTGAATGTGGAATTACATGCCTGTCTGATAGTCTTCTGAGAAGAAATATAAAGAAGTCCAGTCAGTTTACAAATCCGTTTGCATCCTGGTGATCACCCTCCTAGAGGGAGGTGGGATGGTGGCTCCAGGTTGTAGGAGTGAGGAGCTGGGAAATTACCACGTGGGTCTTCTGTTTGCTCATGGAACGGTGCTCACTTGGCTTTTCTGTGCGGCAGGTTGGCTACTCTCCCTGAGAACCCCCCTGCTATCGACTGGGCTTACTACAAGGCCAACGTGAAGAAGGCTGGCTTGGTAGATGACTTTGAGAAGCAGGTGAGACCGCACAGCTTGTAATGTGGCTTTGGCGGGGAGAGGGGGAGATGATAATACAAACACAAGATGACAGTGAGGATCGAAGGGTGGTGTTAGCACTCAGACCCCAAAGGGAGCTCAGGAGATTTGTTTGGCCAGGTCATGCGGTGGTAGATGAAAATAGTGAATCGGTGCAGAGCATTCAGGGTCTCTTCATTCAGCAGGTTCCTTATGCAGAGAAACAGTCTGTGCGGCCTTAGGTGGGAAGCCTTCAATGTTTCTGCTCATTTTGTCTCCCATTGAAACAAAATAACATCTTTTTCTTTTGGCAGTTGACTTTTTGTTTGTTTATTCATTCAGTAGATGCTTATCCAGGGTCTGCTCAGTGTCAGGCACAGTGCCCCGTGCCAGGCCACTGAGAACCTTTTTAGGAGACCACCTCCTTCCTCCTTATGAACCCCATACTTTTGCAAATAGGTCCACTAGGGTTTGTTTGTTCTTTTATAAAGATTTATTTTATTTATGTATACAAGAGCTGGGGTGTGGACCAGAGATGGGGGGGGTCGGGGGGGGGGTTAGAGGATTCCCCAGAGACAGAGTGGGGAGCAGAACAGGTGGCTCTACTGAAATCCACTGCTGCGGGGAGCAGTGGGGAGACAGAAGGGTTAGCAGCACTATGAAGCTGTCCACGGCCACTACAGTACAAGTTCAGTCCCCCACCAGGGAGTGACCCACATGGCACAGCAGACCTCTCCTGTCTGGTCCACTGCTGAGGGAAGCAGTAGATTTCAGTCAGTTCACTTGTTCTGCTCCCCACTCTATCTTTGGTGAATCCTCTCACCCCCTGCATCTCTGGCCTGCACCCGCACTCTTGAATGCATAAATAATTTGGTTTTTTTTTTTTTTTTAAAGAGCAATCAGAATTTCTTTAGAACTTCAAAGTGCTAAGAAACATTTTCTGTTTCATCGGTTCTAGCTGCCCTTTCAGATGAAGAAACTCAGGCTTATAACAAGGTCTTCAGTTAGTTAGTGACAGTGGAGAAGACCCTGAGCCCCCATTCCTTGCCTGCTCATTTCCCATAATACCCAGGTGCACACTGGCTTCCTCTTGAATGGGGAACATGTTTTATGTGATCTGGGAGGGTTAGCGGCTTTGAGCCCTTTCTTTCGGCTCCTGGGGTACACTGATAACAACTCCCTGCCCTTTGTGTGCAGTTCAAGGCTCTGAAGGTTCCTGTGCCAGAGGATAAATATACTGCCCTGGTGGATGCTGAAGAAAAAGAAGATGTAAGTCGTTTGCTTATTCTCGCTTTTTAGTCTCCCTTCATTCTCTTCATCTCCACAGCTCTGTATTCCATAGCACTTAGGTTAAGGTCAAGTGAGTTTTTAGAACAGGAGCAGTGGAGAGGAGCCAGCTACAAATCAGTGCAGTAACACGGATGAACCTCAGAATACTTCTGTTGAGTGAAGGAAGCCCGCGGAGACCTACGTAGTACATGATTCCGTCTCTGTGAACGCTTGGAGTGCCCCAGGTCACAGTAAACCCACAGGGGGGCTGCTGGGGGCTGAGAAACCATGTTGGCGGCGATGGCTTCCTGGTGCGCACTTAGCAAATGGTGCTTTTCCACATCTCACTGCATTGCATGTCAGTGACGCCTCCACAGAGCTGTGAAAAAAGCGACGAGGGAGTTAGGAGGAGTCAGGGGATTGTCCAGCGGAGCTTAGCTCCCGACTGCTTGCCGGCAGTGAAGGTGTTGCGCCACGTGCTTTTCGAAACAGAAGTTGTTCCCTTCTCTTAAAGGTGAAGAGTTGTGCTGAGTTTTTGAACCTCTCGAAGGCCAGGATTGAGGAGTACCAGAGAGAGGTAAGGACGAGTCCTGGCCTGGGCGCGCCGGGTTTCCCTTCACGGCCACACCTTGCGCCGGCAGTCACCTGCCTTGGGCACCCTTTGCACCCCTGTGGCACCCTTTGCACCCCTGTGCGCCCTTAACACACTGTCCCCTCTTTCCAGCTGGAGAAGATAAAGAACATCATCCCATTTGATCAGATGACCATCGAGGACTTGAACGAAGTCTTCCCAGAGACCAAGTTAGACAAGACGAAGTACCCCTACTGGCCGCACAAGCCCATCGAGAATTTATAAACTCGCATCCCCGGGGGGGCTCTGGTTCTCCCAACTCTGAATATTAAAACAATTAGGTAGCCCCGGTGTGCCTGCGCCTTTGTGATGGAGACGGTTACAACTCCCAGGCGGCCTCGGGCGGGAAATGGAAGGGTGAGCCAGCAGGGGTGTGCTGGGCATGTGGCTGGGGGTCAGGACGTGGGGGGGTCCCAGGTGCAGTGGTAAGGAATCGGGGGGGCGGGGGCGATGACTGGGTTTCTCTGGAATATGAAAGAGAAGGGTCATTGCCAGCTGATTCCCTTGAACTTCCTCTGTCCGGCCCCGTCTCCTGGAGAGCGCGCTTGTCCGCTAGCAGGTGGTCGGTCCGCTAGCAGGTGGTCGGTCCGCTAGCAGGTGGTCGGTCCGCTAGCAGGTGGTCGGTCCGCCTGAGCCGGGTGAGCGGGGGACCGGCGTGGTTGCACTTCAGCTCCTGAGTGTAAGCGTTTTGCAAAAGGAACTCGTGTTGCAGAACCTGTTGGAGCTTTGTATTTGGATGTGGAGAGTTATTCTAGTTCCATCATTCACTAAAAAGAATTGCTGCTGCTTATCACAGCAGGATGCTGTGCCGTGCCAGGAGGCCTGGCTGGGGCGAGCTGGCAGTGAGATGAGCACCAGCGGGGGGTGCTGCACCTGAGTCACCTGGATACCTCATGCTTAAAATGCGGTGGGGGGTGCCCCGTTCGCTGGGGAGTGACTGAGGGGGGCTGGAGGAAACAAAGGGGTTGACTATCTAGAACCTTCCAAGTCTTCTGTCTTGACATTGACGATGTTAACTTTATTATGCTGCCATTTGTTAGCGTCTATTATACACAATCATGTCTGTATTTTAAAGTGAAAGAAGAATAAGGCGGGTGAGGGGTGGAGGTCAGGGGACCTGGGCTGCCCACGCTCACTCCCCTGGTACTTAGTTGCAGGCTTTAGGCTAATGGCCACTGTCGCGGCTCTTTGTCAGACAGACATCAGGGCTGTCATGGGAATAAAGAGGTAGCCTGGGAAGGCTCTAGGTTAGAAAGTGACTCATGAGCAAAGGCTCCAGCGTAAATCCTGGAGGAAAAGCCACGGGGTGGAAGGACAGCACAGCGTGTCTAGGCTGACAGTCTTGTTGCTACCAAAGGTCACAGCTGGGCCTGCGCGGCGTGCCGACACGTCAGCTCCAGGGAGCGGCGCCGTCTGTAAAGCGCATAAGCAGAGCAGAGCCTGGCAGCGTCCCCCAACATAGGGGTAGGGGCTCGGGGAGATGACAGTGAGGGGCAGGTGTCCCCCACTTCGAGCTGCTTTAGCCCTAACTCAATCCGCGATGCTCCCCGGCAGCTGCGCAAGAAGGCTTCACACACAAAACAAAACATGGCAAGCTCCCTGCTCCCCCACCCCCCAAATGGTGAGTCACTGGCGGGCACTGCCTCGCCGCGGAAGGCCTCGGACCCAGACGAAAACATGGAGAATCTAAAACAAGCTGTGCTTGGTTTACTTTGGGTGTGAGATGAGAACCATGTTCTGTAGAAAAGGCCTCTGAGTCCTGGGAACAGTGTGACGGGAGGGTCCCGGCGGTCAAGAACATCTCAGACAAAGGCCTTTGAGTAGGACTGGGGCACATTTAAGCTTTACACCCTTCTGGATTGTTTGGAATGTTTGAGGGTCCTCACTAGTAAAATAGTGTGGTGCTCTTCCAGTCACTGGAGGAAGAGGTACATCCTCTGTGGCAAAGGTAAAGAGAAATCGAGCAGAACCGAGTGTGCTGCGGGAGATGAGGGCTTAGCAAAGACCCCTCCTGGGCAGAAACTGAAACGGGCAACCCACAGTCCAGCCCCCCAAGAAAGCTGAGCCCCCAGCCCCCATTATGCGACTCCTGGTATACTTTGAAACGTATTTATGCATCCAAGAACTGGGGTACAGGTCAGTGGTGTGGGGCGTGAGGATACACCAGAGACAGAGTGGGGGGCAGAACAGGCCGATGTACTGAAATCCACTGCTGAGGGGAGCAGTAGGGAGACAGGAGGGGTCTGCTGCGCCCTGCGGCTGGTAATCTTGAGTTGCAGGGGCTGCGCACAGCTTCATAGTGCTGTACTTTAACCTCTGTGCCACCAGGGAGCCCCGATACACGACTGAACACATGGCACTGACCGTATTCGTGCCTAGGCCGCCTCACTGGTGGCAGGGGGTTACGTCAGCACTGTCATCCTGAGTTTTAACCCTGCAGAGCACAGCAGACCTCTCCTGTTTCCCCCTACCTCCTTCAGCAGTGGATTTAAGTTGATCCACCTGTTCTGCTCCCCACTGTGTCTACTGAATCTCCCCTGTACCTCTGGCTTAGACCCCAGCTCGTGTCCATAACTAAATATTCAACAACAAAAAGTTGATAAATGGGGGGTGGGGGGTGTGAACCAAGCCATGTACTTAGGGACTCCACAAGCATTTTCCACGTGAATCCTGAACTCGTTGCTATTAGGGTGCAGCACTATGTCCTCAGTATCCCCCAGTTCTGGGCCCCGTTTTGCACTTCTCATCTCCCACCCCGCAGCAGTCTGGCACCACACCCGCAGACTCCATTTCCTGAACATCTGTTTTCCTTTTCTAACTGCCCTGCCTGTGCTCAGGGTCTGGTAATTGCTCCAGAACATTCCCTGTCTCTCCCTCCATGATCTGTCTGCCTGGCCTTTCATTCACCCCTAACCCATTTACATTGCTGCCCAGGGGACCTTTTCAAAACACAAATGGGGGTTTTCACTCCTTTTCTGAAACCCCCCTCTGGGTTGCTACTACCCAGGAGATCAAACACAGCCTCCTTACGCCTTGACTCACTTCTCTCTTGGAATTCTATTCTTTCCCCACTATTCCACAGCAAACTGAACTGTACATCTCTCTCCAGCCTTACCAACAGGCACCTGATATTTCTGCTAATCCTAGAAGATCAGACAGACCTAGAAGATTCTAGAAGGTTCTTTGTTGCCTGTCAGGCACTATACCTAAGTCATATTTATATTTCCTAGGGTTTTCCACTATGCTTGGCATTTAAAAGTGTTACAGGGTTTTCCGTCAGTTTTTTCCAAAGGAGACTCATTCCAAACTTTTCCATTGAGATTCTTAGAAGAAAAATAGAATTCTGCTTCATACTGTGTTCCTGGTAACCTCAGGACTTTAATGTGCTCACTTTTACTGTGTTGGTAATACTTAAAACAAAATAACATGAATTCTTAACACGGTTATGTTTTAGTGTAAGAGATGACTTACACTCCCCCCACTTTAAAGATTTTACTTATTTATGTAAACAGAACTGGGGTACAGGCCAGAAGTGCAGGGGCAGTGAGATGCTTCACCTGAGTGGAGTGCAGAACAGGCAGATTGACGAAGCTACACTGCTGAGGGGAGCAGCGGGTGAGACAGGAGAGGTCTGCTGCGCCATGTGGGTCACCTCTGGGGTGGGAATTGAACTAGCATTGAAGTGGCTGTGGCCAGCTTGCAGTGCTGCGTCCTAACCTGTTGAACCATCAGGGAGGGCTGACTTACTCTTTTCAAGGTTTTCATTTGGTTTCATTTCTTCTCATGGCAGAGATTTGTTGTGTCTGCTTTTCTGTTTCCTTCACCTCTGCTCTCCTTACTGGGCCTTGGGAGGCTGCAGGTGTCTGGGGGTGCTTTTGTAAGCCCTACATGCCAGTTAAGCTTCTGGGATGGGCCAGGGGTCTTCCCTTTCACGGTCCTCACCAATCACCATCTTTCCCACATCCTCAACCTGAGGATACTGATATGTTTGTGGACACTACTGGATCTCCTGCCTTGGGTATCTTGTGTGTAGTCAAGGGGGATTCCTAGTGGGAGAGTGGCAAGAAAGAGGGGGTGGTTGGGGTGTTTACTCCCTGGTTGGCTTCCTGCAGTGTCAGGTCGACCTGAAGGTGGAGTTCCCGCGGGTGGACCCTCTCTGTGAACCTGTCTTTCTCTTGTTTCTAGTGCCTCTTCCTCTTGCCTCTTTCAGCCTGGATGGGTCTCCCCATTAGAGGGGCCCAGGACTCCCCCTTAGGGTGCATCCTGAAGTCCCGTCTGGTGGTTTCCTTGCACCTGCCCTGGGGCTCCCCTGATTGGAGAGTGCCCTCCTTTCCCTGCTAGACTTGGGCCCATGCAAGTGAGACATGTTACCCCACTGTCCCATGCGCATACTCCCCCTCATCCAGGCCCAGGACAGTGGATGGGGGGCGTCCTCGCAACAGGGCCCAGCCCACACCTAGACTGGCAGCCTGGAGCTGGGTAGCAGCCCACCCCACCGGCCCTTGTCTCCATTGGGAGGCTTGGGGAACAGGGAAGGACTGGCTGCAGTTTTGCCTCCTCTTGACTATATCGAGATGGACTTGCCTCGTGTGCAGGGTTTACGGAGCACTTTCATCAGGTGTTTGGATATCGATGGGAAAGGCAAGCAGAAGAGTGGCCTCATTTGCCCTCATGTTGCTTTCATCAAAAAGAAAAGATAAATTCATTGCAACCAAGCACTGGCACAGCAAAACTGCTACTAGGAAGGTAACATGTCTCGTGGACTTGTTTTTTACTATGTAGATGTTTTTGGAAAAAATGTGTGCATAAACAGTCAAGAGAAAGTAAGTCAGCTCACCCCAGATGGGACTCGAACCCACAATCCCTGGCTTAGGAGGCCAGTGCCTTATCCATTAGGCCACTGGGGCTTCTTGCAACCGGCGCGAGATCATATGGCTCTTAAACGGTGACGTTATAGGAGCCCTGTGTTGACGTCAGAACCGGAAGTTTTCTGTAGGAAACCGGGTTTGGACGTGAGCCATTGGTGTCAGCCTCCAGGGAACGAAACCAGCTAGTAGCTGCCGGGGACTGAGCGCTTTCGGAATCTAAAACAAGGGCGGGGGTGGAGCTCGGGGCAACGCAGATGTGCTACCCAAAACATTCCGACCACGAAGGGACTCGAACCCTCAATCTTCTGATCCGAAGTCAGACGCCTTATCCATTAGGCCACGCGGTCCCCTCACGCAGCCAGCACCTCCGGGCTGCCTATTTCGTGACCTGTGGGCGCAGCGGCTCTGACGCAAGACGCGAAGACACCCCTGGGCTTCGGCCCCTCTGCGTCTGTGTGCTGCGCCCCGTGGCAGAGCGCTGGGGATACCCTCCCACCAACCTCGCGCCGCCATTTCCGGGGGGCGGTGCACCTGCCGGCTCGCCGCGTGGCCTTGCGAAAAATGCGTCTGACCCGGATGAGAAGTTGGGGGTTCGGGTCCCGGCGTGGTCGGACTCCTTTTGGGGCGGCGTCGGGCGTCCTCGGTTCCCGACGGCCACTGCCCGCTCTCCGCGCTTGGCCTCCGTTGGTCCTGCGGCGCGAGTCGCGTGTGCGGCCGCGTCCCGCTACGAGCCGCGCGGTCTGGCCCCGGGGCGTGCGCCCGCGCGATGGCGCGCTACCACGCACCACGTGGAGCGGCTTTCTGTCGCGCCCCAGTGGCCTAATGGATAAGGCACTGGCCTCCTAAGCCAGGGATTGTGGGTTCGAGTCCCACCTGGGGTGGTGCGAGCGCCTCGCACCGGGGTCCTTTTGATGCACGGAGCGCCGGGAGCTCTAGGGCTCAGTCCGCAAACCAGCTGCTTCGGACTAAGCCTGTGGGACCAGATCTAGGCTCCCGAGGCAGTACAAAAACTGGGGGACTCAGCTTGAGGGAACCCTTGGACCCAAATAATTGGGGTGCTTAATAAGAAATCGGCTCTTACCGAGGCCAAAGGGGGAAAAAAAAAAAAAAAAAAACCACCTTTTACCCCAGGTGGGACTCGAACCCACAATCCCTGGCTTAGGAGGCCAGTGCCTTATCCATTAGGCCACTGGGGCCTGCGGCGCGTGGCTGCTGACTCTCTGCCCCTTGTCGGTGGTCCGGCCTCGGGGTGGCGCAGAGTCCCCCGAGCTCGCGTCCCCAGCCCGCCTCCGCTCGTCGTGTGCCCGGGCCCGGAGACGGGGGCATCACTGACTTCACCATCTTGAGAAGATGTACAACTAGGAAAAGTAAATCCTTCCAGTCATAACAACTGACACAACATCTGTCAGAGAAAAGAAATGGGTCCGCCAGCACAGGCTTCATCCTAACGACTTGTTTTCAAAAGCATGGCACACACAGCTAATAGGGAAACAATTTCAAGCACCACACAAAGCCCCTTGTAAAAACCATGCACCTCTGCCCGATGAAGCAAAGCGCTGCGGGGCGCGTTTATTGCTCCGGGGCCTGGCTGAGCCCTCCCCACCCCCAGCCTCCCACCTCAGGGGAGCCAGAAGCTGTGTCTGCAGAAACCCTGCTCCCTGACACCAGCGGCAGGGGGAGGCAGCCCACCTGCCCGGTCTCCGGTCTCCGCCTGGGGGTCCCCCCTCTTAAGTTGTGGCCCAATCTGAAGGCCACAGCCCATCGATGGCCTTGTCAATGTCGGAGGACTCATTAACCACCGCGTGGATGAAGAAACACCACCAGCACCCCAAAGAGCCGCTTTGTGCCTTCCCCCGGTTGTGGCTTCCCCTGGTTTTCGTCACTATACTTTACCTCCACGAATTTGGGCAACTCTGGCCTCTTTGGCCCAGGATCGCGGCTACCCGCTGCCCACGTTCCTTGTGCCCTGTCCTAAGAAGCAGTCCTTGCATGCGCTACTCTGTCCCAGCCCATTTTGTTTCTCTTCACTCGTCCCCTCCTGAGTGTCCTGAACGCTTTCTCGGCCCCTCACGTACATCCAGTATCTTCTGAGGCCTCACGGGAACTGCGCCTGGCTCCAGGGTAAAGGGGACCCACAGGGTGCCCCTGCCCCCATCTCACCAAGCAGCTCCTGGGTCTTGTGTCCCCAGCTGCTCCCGAGCTTGGCCCTGCCTGGGCCCCACTCCCGAAGGTCCCCTGCCCCAGGGTACACCAAGTCAGCTCCTCGCAGGTAAAACCTTGGGCGCCACCCACCATCCTCCAAAGCCTGTCCCGTGACTCCTGTCTCCTGGACACCAGCTTCACGTCACACACCTGCTCCCACTGCAGCTCTCCCTGTCCCCCTCCATCTCTTTACTGTGGTGCCAGGATGGGTCCCTGCTGCTCACTTGGGCGGTCCCCCTGCCCATGCACATCAGTGGCAGCCTCTGGGCAGGCAGTCTGGATGTCCCGGCCACTGCACTGAAGGCCCAGACAGACCAGGCGCCCACTCAGCTCAGTACACGTGCCGTCATGGCTCCGCGCTCCCTGAGTTCAGCCAAACTAGGTCATTAATCCTAATGTCCCCACGTACATTCTCGGGATCACTAGCCACTTGAATGCCCCACTAGCCCTCTGAGAGGGCGCTGTGATCACCACTATTTTTATACCTATTTATGCCAGGGATACCAAGGTCCGGAGAGGCTCAGCCCCTCCTGCCCTCCCCCGTGGTGCCTGCCCGGTACAAGTATAGCTCCTCTGCCCCCTCCCGACCTACTAGACCTTTCTTATGTTATCTCTACGTGGTGGGTCACGAGGCAGGTCCTAACAGAAGTCAACTTCCTTCTCATTTTTTATCACCACCTGATGGGCTGTAAATCCTCCAAAGGGACGCTGCCGTCCCCTTCAGTGACTGCCCAGGAGTCGCCCCGGTGCCTGGTGTTTGTTCACTCGGCACCGTTGGTAGCGAGGGAGCCGATGGAGGGTGAGCTTCCTGCGCACGCGCCTTGGCCCCCTTGAGGACAAGGGCCGTGGCTCCACACATCTGTCAGTGGCTTTCTTGTCTGTTGAGGCCGAGTCCCTGTCACGTGGTGTCTCTGCGACAGCAGCTGGTTATTCTGCATTTAGAACATCACAGAACAGCCACACGAGTAACCAGATGGAGTGAGTGTCCACACGCAGGTACCAGCACAGTGGCTGGCCTGGCACTCCCTCGCCCGCAGGACGGCAGACACCTCCTCGTCCGCTCACGCTGCTCTTGCTCCACAACCCCAAGCCCGAGACAGCACCCAGTGCTGCTCCCGCCCTCTCCACTCAGCAGCTCCCCGCTAAGAGCACCCGGGGAGCTCCGCCTGTGCTGAGAACCACATCTCCCCACCCGAGGCTGGAGAGCGCAGGCTGAGCTACTCCCGCCTGCGCAGACTCCCAAGAGCTGGGGAGGCCCCCACCGCGCCCACCCCGCCTCCCCGGTCTCCTTCATTCAAGCTCTCCCACTCCAGGGACACGTTCTCCTCTCCGCTCTACGGCTGATAGTCTCTGCCTGTCCCGACGCCCAGTGGCTGCCACTCCCCTGCTTCGGCCCTTCCGCCCCACCTGTGCCGACCCCACAGCTCAGCCGTTTCCTCTGGGCTGTGCTGGGCAGGCCGGCCAGCTGCTGCTCGCAGGAAACAGCAGAATTCTGTTCTGAAGTATCCGAACGAGAAGGGACGCCCATGCGAGTTTAGGATTTTATTGCAGCTGACACATGAGACGGGACACGAAGGCCTGACCGTGAGGACTGCCCACCAAGCACCCACATTCTGACACGCCTGGTGGTGGCCCAGGAACAAGTCTCCCCGGGACCCTGGCGGACGCGGGAGGTCTGCGCGGCTGCAGAGACGGCTTCAGTCCACCTCCGCCCTCCTGCTTGTCTTCACGGCAGCATTTATTCTCTTCTGTCTCAGCCTTTCCCGATTCATGCTTTCCACCCTGAAATAGAAAGTCTGCCGTCAGGCCCCGAGGCCCACCCCGGACCTTGCGACACAGCGGAGGCGAGGAGCTCGGGGCAGCCGCGGTGACAGCGCCCAGCCCGCCTCAGGCCTGTCTGGGCTCCCCGCGTCTTGCAGCTCCCTGCCCAAAGGCCTGGGCTTCATCTTGCCTCTCTCCCGGTATCCCCTTGTCCCCCAGCGCACAGAACAGGTACCTGGCCCTGCGAAGAGCTGCATCTTCTTTGGATGGCTCCTTGGCTGGCTGGCTGGCCTCAGCAATCATGTCTCGAATTTTCTGCAGGCAATCTGCCAGATTTCTGAACTGATAGCGGCTGCATTCAGAGGTGAGGATCAACTCTCCTGACCTGTTGATCTTATTTTTATGCTGCGGAGAACAGGAGCAAAGCCAGCGCTGTAGAGAGGGAAGGCTTAAAAGCGACTGAGAACTAAAGGCAGAGAAGGGGCCGTTACCATGATGGCCATCTTCTGCCTCACGGGCTCTGCGATCCAGTCGGCTGTTGCCAAGTGGAACCTGACTTCAGCCTTGGAATTCACTGTCAATAAAGGGAGCAGGGGTCACCGACACGCTACGGAGACTCCGCAGCCCCCGGGGGACTGGTGAGGGTCCCGAAACAGGAGGTGAGACCCCCAGCCGGGCAAAGGTGCCCATGGGCTCAACCTGCAGCCTGGGAGACTCTTCGGGACAAAAATAAGCTGCCAGGGCTTCTCGTACACTTGCTGAAGGCCCTGAGAAGGACGTGGGGGCTGGGCTCCCAAGAACGAAGGAAGCCTGTTCTCGGGGCAGCTGCCAAGTCGCACTGTGACTCCCCTTTGTCTAGGCCCCACAAGCCAAGAGAATCAGACCACATTCTGAAGAATAAAGAGGATTATAAGCTGGCAATATTTAATCTCCCACTGAAGAAAACCCTGTATCCCACATGAATGTGGGCATGGAACAACTCAAGGTGCCTCCAGCTAAGCTTTAAAAGGGGAGGAAAAAAGACCCCAGTACCTTTGTTAACATTCTGGCCGCCGGGACCGCTACTCCGACAGTAAGATATAGTCAGGCGACCTGCAGAGCCACAGCACAGGAAGCTCACCCACGGCAAATGCACAGGCCGCTGCCCGGCTCCCACGCACCGACCTCGTCACACGTCTCCCGGTGACTCGGTATCGAAGGTCAGAGATTATTTACAGATGTCACACTTCAAATCCTGAGTGAGTGACCGCCCGAGGCCACTCAGACGGAAGAGAATGTGAAGTGCTGACCTGGACCGTCTGTCCTGGCCCCGTTCACGCCGCCAGCTCTGCTGCCCGGCTTTCTGCTGCCGGCCTGTCAGCTTTAAAGCAAGCACTCTGCCAAGAGCTCAAGCCAAGGGACACACTCAGTTTAATATTGTGTCGCCAATGTCCTGGACGTGGAACCCGATAGACTGTCAGTTTCCTTTTAAGTCCTTCCAGAGCTCCGTGTATGGCGAGATAAAGACATGTCACATATACCTATAAAATGCAGACGGTAACTTGCGACAGGAACGCTCCTGCGCCACACTTTTCTCTAGTAGTGATCAACCCATCGATGGTAAAGGCTGCTGCATGTCACAAGGACATCAGGAGCTCGTCACCTGTGCTGCGTGCTGCACGGTGCTCCAGTGAGGCTGTGCCAGAGTTTCCTTTGGTTATTCTCACAATGCTGAAATGACTCCACCATTGCACACTCATGGCTACGGAGACCTGGAGGAATGTGAGGAGGAATGAAACAAGTGACTCACCTAGAGGGATGTCGCTGCTGGCTTGCTGTGCATCATCCTGCAAGGGAACAGACACGGTGTCACCTAAATGCTACCAGCTGGGTGACTCCAGGGGGTCCAGGCCCGCAGAGAAATGATGTGATGTCACAACGCAAATGTAATGCAACTATTCTCAGGTCCCCAGCATGCTCCTTATTAAAGTGAGAGTGACAGAGACAGCTTCCCCCAGCTCAGACCTCTCCTGCCTTCCCGCTTCCACCTGAGTGTGTCAGGTGCCATCAGACACCAGGCTCCTGCAGGAAGGAGAGCCAAAGGCTCTCCTGGGAGAGCAAACCTCTCGCATTTAAGGTTGTCTGTTTGATATGACTGGCACACACCTGCCTTCACGATTTTTGTCAAACCCCACTGCTCGCTCTGTGATTCTCGCCTTCCTCTCTCCTTGAGCTGCTCCTCTCTAGCAACCCCTTTCATCCTCAACTCCTGATGTCCAGTGCAAATGCTTTGGAAACTTTCTGGCCATCCCAGCTCAAAGTATCCTCCTCTGACTCCTTCATCCCTTTTTATCTTAAAATTACTTGGGAGTGATAGGAAAGACATGGAATCAACCCAAATGCCCAAATGTAGATGACTGGATTAAAAAGAGATGGTACCTATACCCAATGGAATATTACTCAGCAATGAAAAAGAGATAAACTCATGTCTTATGCAGCAACATGGATGGAGCTGGAAGGGATCATGTATCAGGGCCTGATACAGCGCCTGAACGCCTCGAGTTGTTAATAAATGCATCCTGAAGAAACGGACGAGAAGCCACCTCAACAGGCGTGCTGGGGTTGCTGGAGGCTAGGGACCGGGTAACTTTCCAAAAGAGAACAAGCCATCTGGGGTCGCCAGCCCTTTATAGTCCACTCTGGAGGCCTAGAAGGTTCACGTTCTCCCTTGGGAGAAGATTTGGGCCTAACGGCCGAGGAACGTGTTCTCCCGGAGCCCGCACACCTCAAAATCACGCACGACCCCAGAGTGCACGCGGAGACCCGGGCCCCCGTTGCCCCGGCAACCACACCACTTGGGCGGCAACGGCGTCGTCCGGCGCGCCCCCCCCTTCGACGTACTCCAAGCCCGGCCAATGGGGCCCCGGCTTCCTGACGTCACCGGAAGCGGCAGCGGAACGCCTCTTCCGTCCAGCCCTCCCGGCTCACCGGGACTCTCCAGGCGGTGTCCCGGCCCCGGGACTCGGGGTAGAGCTTGTCCAAACTGTAGATGCTCTGAAACTCCGTGCCTTCTCCCTGCTTGTGCAGAGTCCGGCGGGGACAGCGCGACGGGAGCAGCCAGGTTCCGGCCTGGCACAGACTCCAGCGCACGCAGAGGGCGGCCGCCATGCTCGGGTGCCGGGCTGCTTCCGGGAGCACATTTCCGCCGTCCGCCAGCGCCCGCTTCCCTCCGAATTTTGGTTCCGCAGTGCCTTTAGCGCCAGCGCAAGGGAGGCGGCCGCTGGTGTCCGGGGGTAGCTCTCGGCGACGCCTGTTAAAAGTTCCGTTCACGGCCTCCCAGAGGCCTGGTGGGTGCCCCGCAGGTTGCAGCGTGGGGAAGATGCTGACCAATCGCGTCCTGGCGAAAAGAGCCCTAAAACTCCTTGTCCTCTAGAAACTCTCCCTTCAGTCCCGCTCCTGGACAGCAAACCTCAGCATCGGCGAGGCCTGCCCTGCCTGGTCTAGTTCACGTCTGGTCTTTTTCTTTTACGTCTCTTAACCTTATTTTCCTAGCTTATCGCCTGCCTCCTGGCCTCAGTGTAATAAACTCTGCCGACTCACTGCGGGATCCCAGCCCCGCAGCCGGCACATTATAGGCGCTCAATAAATATTGATAAGATGAATTACTTTTTAATGTGTTGAGTTCAGCTGGAGCCGAATTTTAGTGACTTGAGACTCTGGCAAGACATAAGCAAATCCGAGCTGAGCACAGTGCAGGGCAAACTCG
>NW_004567139.1:7934091-7948126 GCF_000260355.1 Condylura cristata | reverse complement strand
GAAATGGGGTGCAATCCTAGCTAGGGGATAAGGTGTGTGTGTGGGGTGGGGGGACAGGTAGAGATCGACAGAGCCGCAGGCTAAGCAGAGGCCTTTTACAGGGCTGTTGCGCCATGAACTCCAAAATGGAGATGTTCTAACTGTGAGAAATGTTGGCAGTAGAGCGAGCCGTATTTGAAAGCAGCTCAATAAATGTTAGTGATTATTAGGAATGCTAGTGGCTGTTTCTTAATGAAGAGTGTTATTTTTAGGAAAAGCATAATTACCTAGAAAAGTATGCCCTTGGGGTGCTGACTGAAACAGAAGATGATCATCAAATCAAGGCTTTACCATCCTCCCCCGCAAAGTGTTTAGGAGGGCATAAATCACTTCCCAGTCACCGGCTTTGTAAATCCAAATTAGGATTGGCAGTGGACACGTGTTTTGGGCTCTAGGCTCACAGGGAAGTCTCCTGAGTCCCTCCTTGTCTGACTTAGTGCTAAAACCTCAGAGGGAAGAGTCGTCTCCATGGTGACTGGAATAAGCTGCTCAGGGGAACAGCGCCAGGGGCTCACCTAGGTCGTGAGCTATGGGATTGTGAATAATAAGTCAGCACTGTTCCGTGGCATCATGGCTGCAAGACCCAGAGTGATGGGAGAGGAAACTGCAGGTTTCCATGGCCCCAAATAAACACAGCCTGCTCAGACCATCTGGTGGCCTGGATTCTGGGAGGAGGGAGTAGAGCGAACAGACAAGCTGCACCTGGGGCCGAGGGAAGAGCAGCTGGCATGCACCTCACCTGGGGCTGCCGAGAACCTTCCAGAATAGAGACCTTTCTGGGAGAATCAGGCTTGAGAGAGGCCACCTGTTCCCTTCAAGTGGTGGCCCCTGAAGGCCTAGGGTGGCCCTTGTCTTTCCTTCCTGGTCGTCCAGGGGCGGAGATGGTGCTTGGGGAAGGGAAGCGTCACAGGGGAGAGGAGAAAGAGGGAGGAAAAGGCTGAGCTGGCCAGGCACCCTAGCCCCGGAGGACTTTGTAGACAGACACCGGGGCTTCTGTGTGCCCTGGGAGTTGAGGTGCCACTCCCAGGGAGGGATCTAAAGCACTTTCCTTTCTTCATTCTCGGATGTGCCTGGGTCAGATCAGCTCTTAAAACTCAACCTCGTGTTGAGAGAGGGGAAGTGCAGCATCGGATGGTGAACTGGTCAGGGTTCAGGTGTTTCTATGTGACTTGGAGTGACTGACTTAGCCTCTAAGCTGCAATATCCTCATCAGTAAAATAGAGATTTTACAGCTGCCGCATAATGTTACCAGGGGTATTAAATACTGGCAAAGCTCTTAGCCCTGCCTGGCACAGAGGCAGCTGGCAATAAAGTACGCTGCCCTGGAGGTGGGGGTGGGGGCGGTGCTAAGGACGTCCAGTGGCCCTGGGAGGAACTGGACTGCTGATTACATTTCTTTTCCCTGCAGCACTGGGTCGGGAAACCGGACTGCGTTTATCCCAGCCGGGCTCGCCTCCGCTTGGGGCTGGACTGGTGCATAGGGCCACCTGATGTGAGTGGGCAAAGCTTCCACCTTCTTCCTGGAGACTGCTTTCTGCACCCTGAAAATGAACCACCCCACACTTTCAGCTCATGGTTTACCTGGGCAGGGGAGGCAGGGCTTTTTTCGGGTCGTGGCCTTGGGGTGAGGGAGCGGGGGTCAGCCTCAGTAAAGAGGAGGGAGGCAGGGGATGGACAGTGGGGAGTAGGGACCTCATGATGGCAGGAAGGTAGAAAGTGGGAAAAGGACTACCAGAGGGCAGAGAGGGTGGCTGGACATGGCCCATAGGGGTGTCCTGCTCCTCCCGCCACTGTGCTGGGTGTGCCACCCCACCATCCCCCCATGTTTTCCATCCTCTGGAGATGGGTGACAGCAGATAGAAAAACCCAGCCACCATTTGTGTGGGGCACACAGAAACCCCCCTCCCCCAACTGTCCAGTTGATGGAAACTGTAAAAGCGCTAGTTCAGGGCCCTCTCTGGTGGCGCTCGGGTTAAAGCGCAGCACTACACAGCCAGCTGCAGCCGCTTCAACTCAAGTTCAATCCCGGCTGGGAGCTGACCCGCAGGGCGCGGCAGACCTCTCCTGTCTCCCCGCTGCTCCCCTCAGCAGTGTACTTCATCAATCTGCCCGTTCTGCTCCCTACTCCGTCTCTGGAGAATCCTCTCAACCCACGCACCTCTGGCCTGCACCCCAGTTCTGTATGTGTAAATAAATATTTTCTTAAAACTACACAAACCAGTAGTTTGCCAGCTCTGGGCTCACCACTGCCTGGTCCTCACCTCCGGGGTCCAGAAAAGTGGCTCCCTCAGGAGTGGGGCGGGGACAGTGCTGGTGTGAGGCCCCCAGGCCCCTCCCAAGGTGACTCAGGGAGCTTTTCCCAGAACATAAGCAGGGATGTGGGCTGCCTGGGAGGGGTGGCAGAGGGGAGTCCCATCCCTTCTCTGCTGAGGAAAACCGGCGCCCCCCAGAGGTTCAGGAACAGTTTCTCTGTGGCTCCTGGAGTCACCTGTGCTGCAGGCAGGTGCGGGCTGAAGGATAGGCAATTTCAGCACAGGAGGGGAGCTTCCTGGCAGGGGTGCACGGTGCGGGGTGGGGGGGCCCTGGGTGGGCTGGGCTCCCGAGGTGCTTCTCCTGCCTTGCGGGCACCTCTGGCCTCTGCCCTCTGAGCCTGGGCAGCGGCTCCCGAGTTCCAGGCGACAGCAGCAGTCCGGCCCAGGACCGGAAAGCAGGTGCTTGCTGAAGAAATCGGGACACCCACGAGCAGTGACCCTTGCAGGCCAACAGCCGGGCCGGCCACAAGCCCACCTGGCACAGGGTGCATCTTCCCACCGGGGAGAGCTGGGTGTGCTCTTGTTGCCAGAGGGGTGTGGGCGTTGCAGTTTTCGGTTCAGGGAGATGTTCAGGGCTTCCTAGTCGGAAGAGCGGCAAGGCCCTGGTGTCACGTCAGTGGCTGACCGGAGCCCAGAGTGCAGCTCCCTGAGGACAGGCGTGTGCGAGGGTCCCTCAGAGCACCTGGCCTCAGCTTCCTCCTGCCCCCCTGCGCAGCCTGGCAAAGCTTTGTTACCAGCAGGTGCTCTGGGGCCTGCCTCTACCCACCTTGCTGCTCTCCGGGGAACCCTCCTGGATCTTCCCTGGGTCCCCTTCGGGGGGGGGTCGTCCCCCACCCCTCACTGTGATTCGCAGTCGTTTTCTTCTATAGTGGCTCTCTGGAGGAGCCTATTCAGCGAGATGTGTTTCTAGTTGCTCCCTCAGGAAACTTTCATACCCAAGATATACCAGATATTTCTAGGTGCTGAACTCGTCCCTCTGGACAGGAGCCTTTCTATGCGATTTTCACAAACGGTGGCACAGGGCCCCCTCGGGCACCACCCGGGGCGGGGGACTCGTGTCTGTTCCCCATCATGCACCTGCCAGTGTGGTAGCTGGCACTCAGAAAATAAGGAAGCTGTTGGGCTGCAAATCTAGGGAAGAGGGGTTGGGGGGGCTGCCGAGGGCTCAGGCTTCAGAGGACAGAGCAGGGGTGAGGTGGGAGATCACAGACACAGGACTGAGGCTCAAGGGCCATTTCAACTTTTAGAATAGTGATGTATTTTTTATTAAAGAAGAGAATAAAGCATTTGTAAATATATTTCTCTCATGTATACTTCAAAGGTGACGTTGGTTGGCGCTACAGACCTGGGGAGCAAAGAGGCAGGAGCCCTCCCCCACTCCACCCCTTCACCCCAGATGACAGAGACACACGGGGGGGGGGGCTGGCAGCTGCCCAGCGCCCGAGTACAGGAGGTTCCAAGATGTGTGAACGAGGGGCCGCTGCCGGCTCTTCACAGTGTGGCCTGGAGAGCTCGGTGGGGCTCCAGGAAGGCCCGGCACGCTTGTTAAGAAAACCCCTTTACCCATTAGAAAGGGATAAGGCATGAGGGTCCCCCGCTGCACCCCAGCAGAGCCAGGGCCTCGCACCAGACCGGGTGTCTCTGTGACTTCTGGGGTCTCGGGACGGGCAGCAGGAGGAACTGGAAACCCAGAAGAATTGCTTAGGGCAGGCTGGGGACCTGGGCACCTCCTTGCTGTGGCCGGTCTCTCTGGAGCTTAAACACTGACTCGGCTGGGTCCTCGGAAGCCCCCCGACAAAGGTGGGAGGCAAAGAGCAGGCAGGGAGCGATCTGGTGTCTGCCCCACCGCATTTCAACACTGTTCAGTGTGGGGAGGGAATCCTGGGCAGCGAAGCAGGCCAGGGTAGGCCTGGGACCGCTGGCTGGGGCACATGCCCAGGGTGCGGGGGGTGGCGGCAGGTGTGGCCTGGGCCGGGCTGGGCCCGTGGGGGGCTTGGGGGTGAATGAGACGTCATGGTCCCTGAGATGGAGCAGACAGAGGTCAAGCTGGGTGGGTTGGAAGCCGCTCAGTGGTTCGCAGAGATGGGGGCTCCCCAGTGCCCAGAGCCCTAGAAGGCTTCTTGCCCAGAAGGCGTTCCAGGGGCAACTGGAACTAGAGGAGGCTGGCTCTGAGGAAAACTGGGTGTACGGCTTGTGTATGGCTGCAGAGGGGCTCCCTGTCCCCCTCCTCTGATTGGCTACAGATCTGGCCTGAGGGTTCAGGGGAGAAGCTGGCCCTCCCCAGGACCTGGCTGAGACAGCTGGTGCTCAGGGCCTAGCCCACTGAGGTTGGGTAGAAGCAGTGGTGGTCCGGGGGGACCCTGGAGCCTGCAACAGCTGACTCTGGGGTCCCCTTTCAAGTGTTTCCAGTTGTGGCAAGGGCACAGGGAGCCCCTGCATTGCAAATCTCTCAACCCACCCCACCCCCAACCCAAACTCTGAAAAAAAGCCAAAAAGCCAACTGGCCCAGAGGGCTTCCAGAAGCCTGGCCGCAAAGCTGGAAGCAAGGAACGGGGTCAGGGAGCCAGGCCTGGAGGGCTGGGGGCGTTTGGCTTGCAACTGGGAGCTGGGCCTCTGGGCTGACGGGATGGTGGAGGGCCGTGGACCGGGCCGCTGACCGCCTCCGTCAGCGGGGGACAGGCCGCACCCCCGCACGCTGCTCCCGGGCGGGAGGGGCCACCGGGGTGTCTTGCTGAGCGGCCTGACCGGACTGCGGGGCAGGGAGGGTCACTTGCTACTGTGTGTCTTCACTTTGGTGGCATTGATGTCGGCCTTGGTCTTCTGGATCCGGGAGAAGATCTCCTTGAAGAGCGCCTTGTACTCGGGCTGGCTCTGCTCCAGCCGCTTGTCCACGGCCTCCACGTGCAGGCTGAGGCTCTTCTCCGCCGCCTTGGCCTCCCCCTGGCCCTCCTCACCCCCCAGCAGGTCCCTCCACGAGCTGTCCCGGGAGACGGGCCGGGAGGTCTGCACGCCGGCGTGCCGCACCCCAGCCCCGTGCTGCCGGCACTTGCTCAGCAGCTCCTCGTACTTGTCCAGCAGCGCGTGGTACTGCTCGTCCACCTCGCGCAGGATGGACATGCCCCGCCGGCGCACGCTGTTGGCGTGCAGCGTCAGGTTGCCCGCGTGCCGGCTGGCGGGGTCCTTGGCCACGATGGCGTTGAGCGCCGTGTCGCTGCAGCTCTTGCGCACCGCGTGGCTGGGGGACGTGGCCGGAGACGAGACGCAGTCCTGGATGCCCGAGTCGTCCCCGCTGCCGGGCTGGGGGTCGTCGGCCTCGGGGGCCTGCGTGAGGGGCGCCAGCAGGGCCTCGGCCAGGTGGTCCTCCCGGCCCAGCAGGTAGGTCTTCGCCTGCTTCATCTGCTGCAGCTCCAGCAGCTCGGCCTCCAGCTCCCGCACGCGCAAGCGGCAGGCCTCCATGTGGCAGAGCTGCCGCTCCAGCTCCGAGCACTCCTGCAGCACCGCCGCGTACTCGCGCTCCGCCCGCTCCTTGCGCTGGCGCTCCTGGCTCACCTGGGAGCGCAGCACGCCCACCAGCGTCTGCAGCCGCTCGTTCTCCTGCTCCAGGGGCCGCGGGCCCAGCTCTAGGGAGGAGCTGTGCAAGCGGAAGGCATCCTCACACCTGGCAGGGCGCAGGGCAGGGGTGCTGGTCATCGCCAAGGCCCCCACCCCCACCCCCACCCCACACTCACACCTCGCCCCAGGGCCAGAAACCCTGTTTGCCCGCTGGCTCCACCCCCCGCCCCTCTGCCCTGGCAGGCTGACCTCACCGCGGCGGGGAGGGAGACCCTCTCACCAGAAGGAGGTCACAGGTGGGACGGAGAGGAGGTCCTGGGAGAGGCCTCCTCACGCGCCAGACGTCTCCTGACCCCCCGGGCTTGCTCACAGCTCCCCTCCTGTTGCAGCCCGGGCCCCTGCACCCCTGTGGATCACCCTCCCTTTCTCCATGCACAGCGTCAAGGTGCCCTCCGGCTCCTGCCAGGACCTTGCCGAGACTCCCACTCGCACAGCAAGGGTTCGACATGAAGTCGCCCAGTACAAGACACAGCGTGAGCGGAAAGGTTAACCCTCCTGGGCGCCGCTCCCGGCTCACGGAGCAGGTGAGCTGGGGTGAGACGCAGAGCAGGGGGATGAAGTGCAGAGAATGAAACCACTACGCAGAGCGGCTGGCGGCTGTCTCCCTGGGCTGGGACAGCCCCTGAAGCTCATCCCACCTCCCGTCGGCCGCCCAACCCCTCCTCCCCGGGCTGGCAGTGGCGGGAACTTGGAACTGCGTCCAGGGCCCGGCTGCTCCCCCCAGGGGCCTCACCTACCTGGGGCTGGTGCACAGCTCCTTGAGGCAGGGGAAGGTGTGGATGGTGCGCCTGCGCTCCCGCCTCTCCCGGCGCACCCGCAGCTGCTCCAGGCCCCGCAGCTGCTCCACCTGGGCCTGCAGCTCCTCCACCTGCGCCTGCAGGCGCTCAATGGTCTCGGACAGCCTGAGGTTGGAGGGGGGGGAACCGGGGGGGGGTTGCGGGGGGGGGGCAGTCCTCCTCTGGGCCGCCCCCGCGAGTGGGGTGGGGGCCAGCGGGCGATCGGAGGCGCAGAGCCCGCCACGTGACGCGGGGAGTCCGGGACCCCACCCTTCCCCCGCATGTCCCGGGCCCAGGACCCTTCCTCCCGGGCCAGCTGGGTTCCTGGTGCCCTCTGCCACTTATCACCCTGCACGGCAATAAAATATTTACACGCCCGCTCCCCTCCGGCTGTGGGCTCCAAGCCGGGGCAGTGGCATTAGTTTCCCTAATGCCGGACGCCTGCAGGATCTCGGCCTGAAGGTTAAACCTCGCCAAACCGACTCGCGCAGACCACTGCCCTCCCAGGCCCACGCCGGCCCCGGCTGGGTCAGCCACTGGCCCTTCGCCGTGTGCGCGTGCGTGTGCCCAGCGCCCTCCCCAGTCTCCGGCTGGCCTCACCCGTGGATCTTCTGCTGGGCGGCCTTGCTGTCCAGCACCAGCTTCTGGTTGGTCAGCTCCAGGTCTCGGGCCGTCAGGTCCAGTTGCTCGTAGACTTTGGCGTGCTGCTCGTTCACACACCGCAGTGTGTCCAGCTGCTTGGTCAGGTACTGAGGGGCCCGGGGAGGGGTGAGGGGCGAGTAGCCGTTTAGAACAAGACTGGGGCTAACCTCGCCCCACCCCCAGCCCTTCTTGCCACTTCAGCAGTGTGGAGAGTGGGGTGTAAGAAAGACGTGGCACACTGGGGCCGCCTGGGACAGTCGTGCAGGTCGTGAACTGCACGGGGGCCTGCGGTGGGGTGGGGGCTGCTGGGAGGGTCTGTGCGGGCCCCTCACCTCGATCTCCTGCACTTGCTCCTCGTTGGTGGAGTACATCTGCTGCAGGGACTCCTCCAGCTCCTTGTTCCTCTCCAGCAGCGTCTTCCCCAGCTCTGCGGCCAAGTGCAAGTCTGCGGCAGAGGCGGTCACGGAGGAAACGTGAGCAACAGGAGGCCGGAGGCCCCCACCAAGGCCCTGCGAGCACACCGGGCACTTGTTCCGAGCCCCGCTCTGGGCTGGGGGCTGGCGCCCCAGGGCAGCCTGGGCCAGGGGCCGCCCTCCGCGCTGAGCTCTGCGTGCCCGGGGGCCTTCCCCAGACACTCCTGCTCATCTCGCTCCTCTTTTAGGCCTGATCTCAACGGCCACTGGTCCGAGAGGCCTTTCCCAGCCACTGACCCAAGACTGTGCCCTCCCCCACTTAATTCTCCTTCGCACTTGTCACCATCCAACTTATCAAAGGACCTGCCCATTTATCTTGTTTATCTCCCCCCGCTGGCTGTACGCTCACGGGACAGGGATTCTTGCCTGTTTTATTCCCTGAGATCCCCATTTCTAGGGTGGTCCCCGACACAGAGAAAGTACACATTAATCTTTTTGAAAGAGAGTGACAGGCCGTCTGCAGGCACAGGGCCAAGTGCCTGAGATGACGGCTAAGAGGGGAACAATTGGCCCTCCCTGGTGGCGCAGCAGGTTAAAGCGCAGCACTGAGAAGCTAAAGCCACTTCCGCCTGAGTTCGATCCCTGCCTGCCCCGGAGGTGACCACATGGCGTGGCAGACCTCTCCTGACCCGCCCGCTGCTCCCCTCAGCAGTGTGCTTCGTCGATCTGCCTGTTCTGCTCCCCACTCTGTCTCTGGTGAAGCCTCTCGCCGCCCCTGAGCCTCTGACCTGTACCCCAGTTCTGTATGAACAAATAAATCTTTAAAAAAAAAAAGAGGGGAACGATCGCTGTGCACAGTGGGGTGTGCAGGCAATGGGGACCTTGGGGGGACTTGGATGGGGGGCTTGGGGTTCACGGAGAGGGCTGGCTGACTGTTAGAACGGGTGGGGCCCGGGCGCTCTTGAGCCCCCCGAGCTCTTTTTCTGTGGATGGTGGACCAGAGAGGAGGAGGGAAGAGCCACCTGGGATCTGCCGACCTGCAGGGCGGGCTGGGGTCTCGCTGGTCTGCAGGAATTGAGGGCTCCTTTGGCATGGCCAGGGGGTGGAGCTTGGCCCTCTTTCCTTGGGCAACAAACCACCCTCCACCCCCAGCAGCCCTGGTTGTCACACCCCACGGCAGGGACTTCCTCCTCCCTTGCAGCCAGAGGCTGGGGGACACCAGCCTGAGGGGCTGTGTGTGAGGAAGGGAGGGGCGGGAAGAACAGGCCAGTCCCGGGGTCCCGGGAGGGGAGCTGGACGTTAGGGTGACTATCCCCTACAGATCAACATAGGCCTGGCTTCTCAGGAACCCAGGCAACAGTAGGTATTTTATGTATTTGCACATGAAAAAGCATTTATGTCACATCAGTGTGAACTGTTTATAGTCCATCATTCCCTGGGTTTCTAAGAAGAATGCGGCAGTGATGGCAATGTCTGAGACTGCAAGTGGCCACCGCGAGGCAGCGCGTTCGATGAGTGAATTACATGGGTGCAAACTGTCTCTCAATAAAAGCTCTTTTTTTTTTTTAAGGGTTGGTGGGTTGTAGTTAACTGAAAATTAAAGTACTCTTTAAACCTTGATCTGTTATACTGAACTGATCGTTTTCACCAAGGGTTTAGAGATTTTTAAATATTGGGGAAAAAATTTTAAGCATAGAATAGTATCACTGATGTTTTTCTCCCGATAAGTTACTGGAAGGTTTTGCTATTTAAGGGCTTATGATACCTTTCTCTTTTTTTTTTTTTTTTCAGATTTATTTATTTATGCATACAGAACTGGATTATAGGCCAGAGGTGCAGGAGTGGTGAGAGGATTCACCAGAGATAAGAGTGGGGAGCAGAATGGGCAGACTGATGACAGACTGCTGAGGGGAGCAGTGGGGAGACAGGAGAGGTCTGCCATGCCTGTGGGTCAGCTCCTGGCTGGGGATCGAACTTGTGCTGCAGTGACTGTGGACAGCTTCACTGTCCCTGGCAGTGAACACCTTGTGCCACCAGGGAGTTGCTTGAGGTGGTTTCTTAAAACAGCCCCCCCCCCAACATTGTTTAAATCCAGATCAAAGCAATCAGAGGCAGCTTTGCCCGGGAAGATGTGATCTAGGAATTTAGCTCTCTGCCCCTTTTCAGACAGGGTTCGTTCTAGGTTCCCAGGGAGGGACAACCTCTGTACTCTCTCCCAGAGTTTTATAGCGTGGTTTCAGCTGATGCCTGTACCTGGCAGGCCTGGAGTGGGGAGGTTTCATTTTGAAGAGCCTTAACCCATTGGAAAGCAGAGCCTCCGTGACCAGATGTCACCCGGAGCGGCTCCTGGCTGAGAAGCAGTGACAAAGTGTTCTAGAGCAAGGCTACCATGACTTGGCCTGCAGAAACACAAGCAGTTTTCCAAATATCTACCACAGCTTTTAAAAAAGCCCACTAAATCATCCACACACCGATAAGAACTTGTAACCCTCAGCAATTAATTTTCTGCCGAGGATGCCAAGAAAAACTAGCTAGTCACAAACACAAACCCGGTGGTGGGATAGTGACATTGCCTGAGTTTATTAACCAGAAGTTGGGCACAAGTCTGGGGCTGTCTGTCTGCAAAGTGTGAAGTCTGCACTGCAACCCTGTGATGCCGCATGCGTGGCAGACTCGGGCGCCAGAGAGGCCACCCCTGGCTCCTGACGAGGGAGGGACATCGTCTTCCCATACTCCGTGATGGGATGGTGGGTGTCCCCAAATACTAATAGAGGGTCCGGGTATAAGAGGAAAGAACAGGACCACACACTCCGGGCAGGGCTTTCTCCCTGGGACAGTCAGCTTGTCAGGGAAGAGGCCGGTGCTACTGACGCCGCCTCCTGGGTTGGCAGGGGGCAGGTTCCGGGGTGGCCTTGGTGGTGCCCGACACTTAACCTAGAGAGTCCAAGGCCAGAGGCGGAGGAAGGAGAAGCCCAGGGATAACTGCACTGCTCTTCCTTCCCAGTGAGCATCTGGGGGTGTGCATTCCTGCTGCTGGGGGCGCAGCTGCACTATAAGCCAGGGACACTGAAGCTGGGCCTGAGTAGGCAGCAAGCATGACCCGGGCTGCCGAAGGGCTCAGACATGGGAGGGGAGACAATGGGAGCTCTTTGGGCTGGGGACACCAGAGGCGGTCACAGGGCCGCTGACCCACGGAGCAAGCTGGCCAAGTTGCCAGTGGGCGGAGGGGATCAGGAGCGAAATGCAGAGGCTCAGACAAGGGGACTGGGTGAAGCCAAGGGCTCGGGAGAGGACACCAGCCGGCAGTGTCCTCCAGTCTCCCAGGAAGGAACAGCTGCCCCTAGAACACAGGGGTGCAGAGGCCTGGAGGTGGAGAATGGGGGAGCTGGCCACGCTACCGGGGGAACGGGGAGCAGCTTATCACAGCCAAGTTAGTGGTGGCACTGGACCAAGCCGGGGTGGTGCTGATGCGGCACGTCCCCGGCGCCCGAGTTTCCTGGGGTCTCCGGCAGTGGCCTTCAGCATTCTGTCCTCTGAATGCCTGTTGAGAAGCTGGCACCTGCGACACCCAGAGGCCCGAGAGGGTGAGAAGGGACAGGGCACAGTGCTGGGAAGAAGAGACAAAGGGGGTGGGGGGGGGACGCCACCTGGCAGGCCTGGGGGGAAACTGCCTCCGAGGGCGAATGTCAGGAACTCTGGGTTCTCAGAACTGGGGCTGTCACCACCGTCCACTCAGCATGGCAGAGCTCTTCCCCGAGGCTGAGACTCAAGGTCAGGTGTCAGGATTTCAAATCTGACTCAGCAGTCATCTCGTCTGGGAAGAGGTCCCCACTGGGCCGCCACACCCGGTGGGGGGGGCAGCAGTGCCAGCGCTTAATAATTAATGGCTTTTTCTATTTTTGCAAGCGCTCTTGGCCATGGGCAGAACGCACATGGTGTGCATCGAGGCCCCTGCTTGTCCCAGTCGCTTCCGTCCGTGGGGCCGGCATCAAAGTCACACAGGATCTGGATGGCCACATGGAGTGAGCTCAGGCATGGGGGGCCAGGCTGGCCGAGCCAAGCCACGCCCTGGTCCCTCAGAGGCAACGAGTGGGCAGCTGGGCAGGAGAGGACTGGGGGATCAGGTGTGGGGAGGGGCACCTGGCCCCCAGGGTGGCTGGTCCTTGGCCCAGGCTCACCCCCGCCCCCAGCTCTCCATGCCGGACTGTGGGTTGGTGCTGCAGAAGCTGTGCCTGGCACCTAGGCACCTCCCACTCTCCAGCCCTGGCAGTCATCCCCCTCGCTCTCTGCCTTGGCATGGTGCCCGCCACTAGATGCCTGCCCCGAGCCCCTATCTCCCCGCCAGCTCAGACTGGGTCTGCTCACGATTCGCTGGGTGAGGGCTGCCGCGGACCCCCTTGGCTGTCATGGTTGCAGGCGGGACCCCACGCCCGCCCCTCTGCTGGACGGTGGAGCCCTGGGGACTAGAGACGGAGCCTCCGGCGCAGCACAGCGCTGCTGTGTGGATTTCGGTGAAAGCTCGTTTCTCCTGATGGTCTCGTTCCTGGTTTCCCTCCTTGTTCCTGAGCTCTGGCCTTGCTGGGCTTTGCAGTGTGGCCCACAGCTCCAAGTCAGGAAGGGCCAGAGAGCGGGGTGCTGGGTCCACCCGCACCCCCGCCCCAGCGCAGGAGCCCCTGGCCCAGCTGGAACCTCCACACCTCCCTTCTCTCCCTGGAAGCGGCGCATCTCCCAGCCCCACGCCGGCTCCTCCCTCCCACATCTGGGGCGGGCATGGTGCCAGAGACGTCGTTAGCATGCGGGACTGAACCGAGACAGCAGCAATGTCAGCATCTGCCTCTCCGGAGGCCATCTTCCCGGGAACTGGCCTCCAGACTGCCCCAGGCCTGGCCTGCCTCATCAAGCTCAGTTACAGACGCACTTTCACCTGGGGAGGGGGGTCAGGGCGCCTGGGGTGATCCCAGCTCTGACACTGTTGGGCCTCCCACTCCAGGCCAGGCGGCTCGAGGACTCCAGTGCATGACGTGCAGCCGCCCCAGCCCCACGGCCCCTCAGAGGCTCTGACTAACCCTCAGCCCCGAGCACAGGGACAGAACCTCACCAGAGGCCGCACGGGGAGGTGGGTCAGGGGCAGGAAACAGGCCCCAGGATCTGGTAGGTGCCTTTTGTGAGGGCAAAGCCAGGCCTCTGGGGCCCTGAGGAGGGACGCCAGGGGCAGCGGCTGCTGGCTCACTGGCGGGTGACCAGCCCCTCTCCCTGCACGTGAGCTCTCACCGTCCAAGAATAAGAAGCTTTCGGGGACAGAGAAGGTGGCTTTGACTCCACTGGGGCAGGCCTGGGCCCGGACCCTCTCAGGCCTCCTCCTCCTTCCTGTCCGAATGAGCCCCACCCCTGCTCGGAATGATGTCACTTCGGCCACCTCACCACCAGCTCTAACCCCTTTCCAGTCACCCTCTCTGCTCAGATGGGAGGTGAATGGAGTGATCCCTTTACTGGGGCTCCACTGTGTCTCAAACCTGAACCCCTCCAAACCCCAGCCACTTGGGAGGGCACAGGAGGGGAAGGGCCAGGGACTCCGCCCTCAGAAGGCAGAATGGAGAGGCCATCTGATTTCCCACGTGCTGGTGCCTTTACCTCCATCTCCTCCCTGGGGTAGAGGAGAGAGGAGCTGGGAAACTTTCTGGGAGAAGTGAAAGTCTGGGAGTCAGGAGTCCCGGCAGGGGAGGGCCCATTGGATTTGGAGGGGATAACTTTCCCAACAAACACGCATGCCAGCCCTGGCAGCAAACAGAAGGAAGGAGTCATGTCCCAGCCTCTAGAAACTTCCAGCGGTACTCAGGCTCCTAACAATACCAGGGCGCCTCTAAGAACGGGGTGGACGAGCTGGGCGAAGAATGCTCGGGGTGTCCGTGGAAAGAGGAAGACAGCTCTCCCACTTTTGCAGGTCTCTGCGGGTCGGGTCCGGGTGTTCCGGACAGCGCCCCCCTAACTGCAAGTGCCGAGTCCTCACACGGATCCCCCTCCTCACCCCACCCACCCCCCGACGGACGCACTAGGTCCAGCCCGGCCCTCTCCTGGGCGCTAGTAGCCCAACAATGGAGAAGCGGACAGGGTCGCGGGGCGCACCCCGCCTTCTCGGCCCCCCTCCCCCGTGCTCACCCTGCTCGAGGTCCTGCTGGTCGTACCACGGCTCCTCGTCCTCTGCGGAGAAGTCCTCCATGCCGGCGGCTCTCCGCATGGCCCC
>NW_004567139.1:7931132-7933624 GCF_000260355.1 Condylura cristata | reverse complement strand
CCCAGCGACCCGCTCCGGGGGGTGGGGCCGGCCGCCCCCGGCTAATCAGGACACGTATGCAAAGCTGGGGGCGGGGCCGGGGCGGGGCCTCCCTGGGCCCTGGCCGGGCTGCGGGCGAAGCAACCCCACCTGCTCTCCACGCCCCACGTCAGTTTATGGCTCGCTGTCGGGAATTATTTTATTTCGTTTACCTATCGTTGGGCTTCTCTCCCTCTAGATCTCCGGAAAGCAAGGAGCCTCGTCTCTGTCGTTCACAGTGGATTCCTCAGTGGCAAGAACCGGCTGGTTCTTCAATACCGCGTCTGTATACTCTCTGAATGAATGGGTATTAATTTACAATTTCCTTTATTTAAGAAGTTGTGCTCAGATACTTTTGGCAAGGAACCTTAGGTCGAGTGGTGAAGGCATGTTACTGGTATTCTGTTTCCCTTTAAGGTCCTGTTTCCTTCTCTTTGGGATTCCTGTCCTATATCCAATTATACCCATAAATAGTCTAACTTATCCAAGCATCCTTTCCTTAAAGGAGTTTTTTTAGACTCAAACATTCACATGAGTGGCTTTTCGGCTTTTATTAAGACCTATCACTTGGTCTTGGGTACTATTAAGACATCCTGAATATATCCAAGCCTCAACAGATGTGACAAGTAACTCAACACAAGGCTAGCACCTAGACGCAGAAAAGACACCTGCCAAACCATAAGGAGAAAACAACCCTGATGGCACAATGGGTTAAAGCACAGCGCAATGAAGCTATCACAGCCTCTGCAGCACAAGTTCGATCCCCAGCCAGGGAGCTGACCCACAGGGCGCAGCTCTCCTGTCACGCCCACTGCTCCCCTCAGCAGTGTATTTCTGTCAGCCTGTCTGTTCTGCTCCCCACTCTGGCTCTGGTGAATCCTCTCACCCCCTGCACCTCTGGCCTGTACCCCAATTCTGTATGTATAAATAAATCTTTAAAAAAAATGTGGCTGAGAGACTCAATAGACAGTGCACAAATTAGCAAATGACCCACTAAACCTAAAATGCTCGTCTTCTTTATTAGGATCAACACCTATGGGGAAGGAAAAGAAACAGGGGTGGGCAGAATGAGGAACTGGGTTGGGGTGTGGCCTCAACAAAAGCCTCCCCAATTTTTGGAGAGCCCTGAATCTGGGGTGACCCTTCAAGCTAATTTGAGCAGCAGTGGGGCACGGGCATTTCCATCCTGATACTGGTCAAGCAGTCACCGAATGGAGCGCAGTCTGCCCCTGGGAAGTAGGTGTGACTGTGGGCAAAGGAGCTCTTCCTCTCCCCAGAGAGGGGTGGCAGCTGAGTACAGCGAGCACCAAGATTACCTCACTATACTCTGGGCAGTGTGGATGTTAGCAGGGCCCCCCTCTTGCCGGAGCAATAAAAAGTAGCCCCTCTTCCCAACCTGAAGATTCACCTCTAACTGCTGGGGCCGAGGATGCTTTCAGCGATGACTTAGGTGACCGGTTTGAAAATATCCAGCTCCTCTCTCTGCCTCTGGCCATTATTAGCTGGCCATGGTCTCAGTGTGGCTCTACCTGAGGCTTCCTTCTCTGGAGCCACCTTCCCCTCCCCCTGCCCTTGCCCCACAGAGCAGGGCCCAGCTAGGATGAATGTCCTAGGGCTGGATTCTTATCACCACCACTGGCCAGGGTGACCGAGGCTCACTTTTATGAGTCCTATAAGGCTTGATGAGGTGGCGGTCGGAGGTCTGAAGCTGAATCACCAACTCTGTCAGGTTGGTGAAACCACCCTCTCTTCTCCTCCTCAAGGAAGGAGGGAGACCTGGGCCACCCAGGGTGCTGGGCCCAGGGTGACTTGGTTCATCAGAACCCCAGGATCCTTGCCTCCTGGGACTTCCTGTGTGTTCAGGCTTGCTACCTCCTAAACAGTCCCGGGGGAGGAAAATCGGGTCCACCTTTGGAGGACATACCTCAGCCTCCCTGGCATCCTACCAGCCCTGGCATCCATCTCTGGTCTTTCCCTGTAATTGAGTCAAAGCTGGGTAGAGAACAGTGCCCAGATGGAGAGTTTATTTTTTAAAAGATTTACTTATTTATGCATACAAGAACTGAGGTGGTTGGGGGGAGGAGGTGAAAGGATTCACCAGAGACAGAGTAGGGAGTAGAACAGGCAGATGGACTGAAACACACTGCTGAGGGGAGCAGCGGGGAGACAGGAGAGGTCTGCTGCACCCTGTGGGTCACCCCCTGACTGGGGATGGAACTCGCGTTGCAGTGGCTATGGAGACCTTAACATACGTCACCAGGGAGCTCCCCAGGTGGAGAGTTTAAATTACCTGATGGGGGTCACCTCTAGCTTGGCACCTCATCTGTATGTCAGGTGGACTCTTTACCAGCATTTTAAAATGCCTTTGCTGTTTCACTCAGTGGTCTGTGTCTCCTGCTGAAATGCACCCCTGGTGTGAGAGTTCCCTGGCCGGGCATCAGCCTCGGGAGCTGATGGTCAGAGCCCTGGGGGGT
>NW_004567139.1:7925332-7931032 GCF_000260355.1 Condylura cristata | reverse complement strand
GGGGGGGGGGGACGCCATGTCTCCCAAGCCTCGGATATTGTGATTCCCCTGAGCTCGCTTCACACTCCGGTAACCAGGGACGCTTCCCTGCCTCCTGGAAACGCAAGCCCACATCCCAGATGTGGCACCCAGCACTGGCAGGGGACCCCGGGCGCGCTGGGGGAGGGGCGAGGAGGGAAACGCCCTCCCCGGAGCGCCGAGCTGGCCGGGCGGGCTGGGACTGGGGCCGCGCGGTGACCGCGGGGCGCGTCGCCCAGCCCACCCCAGTCCCTCCGCCCGCCCAGCCCACCGGAAGTGACGCGCGCGCAGGCAGCGCTGACGTTGGAGGGTCTCGGTGGCTGCGGGCGCTGGAGTGACGCTCCGCGAGGCGCAGGGTCCCCGCCCGCTCCCGCGGCTCACCACCCCACGCACCGCGCTTCTTGGGGTGAAGTCAAGGGACCCAGCGAGGCAGGGTCCCTGCCGCTGGTGCCCCGCCGCTGCCGACCTCCCTACCCGCTTGCTCCCCATACAGGGCACACGTGATCTCGCCCCATCTGGCCCCCCCCCAGCCTGAGGTCAGCGCCTGGCAGAGTAAGGCTTCAGTGTATTTGAATGAATGAGGTCATCTGGTGTCCACCCCCCAGATCTGAGATCTGGGCGAAAGAAATGGATCCATTGCTTCGAAGGAGTGACCGCTATGGTCTTCTGTGAGGCGCTGAGTGACTATGACCTGGTTCTAGCTGAAGATGAGGAAATGAACCGAATGCATGAAAGCATGAAGTTGTTCGACAGCATATGAACAACAAATGGTTTACTGATACATCTATTATCCTTTTTCTAAACGAGAAGGATCTCTTTGAAGAAAACATCAAAAGGGGTCCCCTCACTATTTGCTGTCCGCCCTGATGGTCACAGCCCTTGTGGTCAGGAGGTGCTTCCACAGTCCTCATGTCCCTGCAGGCCAGTCTCACAGAGTGATCTTTAGGATCTTATGCTGACTCCCTCACCCCTTGCCTGTAGCCTCACCCATTCCTGCAACACCTCCTCCAGGGGTTGTTGGGTGGACCCCAGGTGTTCACACCTGCCTAGTGCTTGTACCCTAGGCCGGGAGAGCCATGCACTGTTTGCCTTCAGGGTCGTGGGTGTGGCCACCTTCCAAGTGTCTATACTGGCCCTCTTCTGACAGCTGCGGAGACCTGTCCAGGGACCAGACCTTGCTCATGGTCATGGTAGGGGGTTGGGGGGAGTAGCAGGTGAGCCAGCAGTCAAGGCAAGCACCCAGGGCCTAAGCGATCTGTGGCGAGGCTCCGGGCGCTTTGCTCCCTCAGGACGCCTGGGCTCCCCCATCCTGTGTGACCCCCCCATCTTGTGCCCACAGCAGCCAGCAGCCCCGCAGCACAGGCCCCTCTGCCTCCTCACAGGCTGAGTGCTCCTGCAGGGCAGGGGCAAAGTGACTGAACAAGTGGCTGCCTAAAACCAGTGGCAGGGCCAGATTCCGTGGCCTCCTCATCCTCCACCCAGCTTGGACCTATGGTCAGAGTGTCTTCAGTCACTCGTTCTATAAATGCCTGCCGTGCGAGGCCAGTGTGTCGCCAGGGAGGCAGGTGACAAGGCCTACCCAGGCCCTCTCACACCAGGGGTGCATTTCAGCAGGAGACACAGACCACTGAGTGAAACAGCAAAAGCATTTTAAAATGCTGGTAAAGGGCCTTCCCTGGCGGCACAATGTGTTAGGGTGCAGTACTGCAAGCTGGCCGCAGCCGCTTTAGTGTGAGTTTGATCCCCGGCCCCGGAGGTGACCCACAGGGCACAGTAGACCTCTCCTGTCTCCCCACTGCTCCCCTCAGCAGTGCATTTCAGTAGATCCACCTGTTCTGCTCCCCACTCTGGCTCTGGGGAATCCTCTCACCTTCTGCACCTCTGGCTTATACCCCAGTTCTGTATGCACAAATAAATACATCTTAAAAAAAGAAAGACATTGAAGAGCCAGAGAAGAGCTGTGCTGCAGCCAGACCTACGACTTGCAGCTGCAGCTCTCATACATTCCATGAGGGCAGGAAGGCTCACCTGTCCTGTACCCTAAAACAAGCTTGGCATAGAATGTCTCCAAACGTCAGCTCAAAAGAGCCTTGCCATCCCTCATCTCCCAGAAGAAAGCTTCTAGGGAAGAGGTCCTGCCTCCTTTGCCTCAGCAGAGTGACCCCAAGAGCTTGAGTTCAAGGGGATGGCAGCCCACGGATGGAGGCAAGCTGCGGAGCTGGCAGGAACAGAAGGAACTGACTGACCACCTACTTCCAAGATCCACCACCCACCACCACCTGCACCCTTCCTCTCCATCCGACCTGTGACTGCCTGTGCTCAGCCCTCAGTGCCCCTTACCTGCCAGTGGAGTCCCTGTTTCCAGCTCTCTTGATCTCCCCTGTTGAAGCCACAATCGCTTTGCTAACACTTAAGATAGAAGCTTTCACTTTGGGGAGCTCCGGCCCGAGGCTGCGTCTCCGGGTTACCCCTTGTCCTAACTCAACCTGGCCATGTGATCCAGTCGTCTGGATGAACTGGGTCCGGTCCCAGGCCCTGCACTCTTCAGGACCTGCCTCTGCTCACTGCCTTTAGCCGGATGCGGGACAGTTGCCGCTGGCCCTGCTGGTCACATTTCCTCTTCTCCATCTGCTCCATGCCCAGGAGGCTGAGGCTTTCGTGGGCTGGATCGTGGGCTCCTTTGCTCTCTGGCTGTCTAGGGTCCACCAATGGGAAGCACCAGCGTGAACTTGGAGGGGGAAGCACCAGCGTGAACTTGGAGGGGGAAGACAGGTGCCTGTCTGCCCTCCGCTGCAGCTGGCTCCCTCTCTGGACTCTGATGGCCATGCCTCCCCTCAAGGATGACCAAGGCGCCCCCCTCTGCTTCCAGTCCCAGGGTGCTTCAGGCCTTTCTCTGTGTTCATCACCCCTTGATTAAGTGCTCTTGGTTACTCTGTCTGCTGCTGGCCTGTTTCCTGTTGGGACCCTGACAGGTATGGGTCAGCCTCCCAGCGTCAGCCCCACTTCCCCCTCCCTGGGGAGTCTTCCCTCACTGCCCCTCCAGGGTCCCAGCCAGACTTCTACTCTTGACTTTGCCTTCTTTGGGCGGGAGGCTGTCTTGGTCTCAGGCCTCAGCACCAGGCAAAGTACCTGAGTTAACAGGTGCTGAGTCAATGTTTGTTGATTGCAGGCTGAACTCGAGCACTGGGGTTCCAGTGAGGCTGCGGCAGTCACAGGCCAGTGCATCTTGCTTCATGCCAAGTTACAAGGCAGGCCAGGAAGACAACATGGTTTCTGTATGGGCACTTCACAGCTAAGCACCACCTACCTATTAATTAAGCACCTATTAAGCACAGATTAATAGTGCCAGTATATTCTTTCAACTTTTTAAAAAGATTTATTTATGCATGCATGTAAGAACTGGGTATGTTGCAAAAATGCATGTTCAAGCACACACAGATGTAGAGAATTCAGTGAATCTCTCCCTTCCATGAAGATGCAACTTTCACCAAATTCCAGCACTTCAGCTGCATCTGACCTGTCTGTTCTTAGCTGCAGCATTTTAAAAGCCACCTGGTCATCAGGTCATCTCTCACTGCACACTCCTGCAGGCATTACTAAAAAACTAAAAGACACCATCACTGTTGGAACTAGGCGGATGTTAAGTTTAACTTGGACACAGTGAACACTGGGAAGGATGAACAGGTAACAGGTTTTTTTGTTTGTTTGTTTGTTTTTTTGACCTAGCTGTGTTCATGGTCAAATGCTTAAGGCAAATTTAACGTTTTCCATGCCATGGGCACGGGGGTAGCGTGCACAGGCACCACCCACATTTCCTTGCCATCACCAGATTTTCCTGAGGTGCCGAATACCCAGGGGGTGGGAGAGCTCTCGTGCATGGTCTTCTCCCATGCTGGAGAAGGGAGAAGCTGGATGAGGGAAAGGGCTCCTTTAAATCCACCCGTGAAGGCTGAAGGGAAGGGAGAAATCTATGGGTGACCATTTATTCTGGTGCTACTTGGAATTCCTGGTTGCGATCACAGAAATGTGTTGAGAGATGGGCAAGACCAAAGGGTCCCGATGACCCCCCCGGCCCCCCTTCCCCGTGAATGTCCAGTTACTACCTGCTGCTGCTACTGCTTTTTTAATTAAGTGCAATGATGTATTATTTACTTGCAGTCAATTTCACTCCCTGCTGGTGTTTTCTTATAGCTTTTCATAGCCAACTCCCTCCTCCTGCTCCCAGCCCAGGGCAACCCTGACCTGTTTTGCCTTTTCCGGGAAGTCATGTAAGTGACACAAAGTAGTGTGTTACCTTTGTGGCTCCCGCAAGGCATTTGAGACTCATTCACACTATTGTTGGGACGCCGGCAACTGGCTCCTTTGTGTGGCTGAGTTCTAGGCGAAATGGACGAGCCGCAGCTGTCTACTGGAGGATGGACACTTGGGCTCTTCCCAGTTTTTAGTGGTCATGAATCAAATTGCTATAAGCATTTGCCTATAGACTTTTGGCGTGATGTGTCTTCATTCTGAGTAAATTCCACTCCACTGCTGAGGGGAGCAGCGGGCGGGGCAGGAGAGGTCTGCAGAGCCCTGTGGGTCACCTCTGGGGCAGGCGGGGATCGAAATCCCACTGAAGCAGCTGCGGCCAGCCTGCAGTGCTGCATCCTAACCCGTTGCGCCTCCAGGGAGGGCCCCTCTATTTTCCTAATTTCTAAGATTACGAATTTTAAATATTCCTCTGGCCTGGAATGCGGTTGACTATCTTATAGAGTTGGCTGGATTTAAGAACAAATAAAAAGGCACTATTCCTTCCTTATCTTGGGGGTGATTAGAAAAGCTAGGCGGCCTGCCCAGGATTTCATCTGCTTGAAGAACAGAGCTCTCCTGCCCATCTCCTGGCTGAGGGTGACTCCTCCCAGGCTCCCCTTACCTCCACACCTGTCCCGCCTCTGTGCCACCCTTTCACTGCCCTGATGGTGCAGCCCTCATTTTGCACCTGCTGAATTCTTAATGAGTTGTCACTTAGGACTTTCAGAATCTCCTAGGTCTATCATGCAAGAGTTGGATTTTCTTTTATAGCTTTTGTCTGCATTGTTGTATGATTTGACATTTTCTCATTTGTAGAATGCGGATAATAGCTACGTCAGAGGTAGCTGTTTATTTGTTGGTGAGATTGTCCTCACTTTATCGTGGCTGTTCATTTGCCTCTATCAAAGGTTCACTGGGCCGGATCATGGCTAATCTTTTCCTTGTTTCTCCCAGAGCTACATGGTAAATACCAGTCCATAAGTGCATTTGTTGAAATGGATGGATCTGAAAGGATTTTCAGGGAAGGCAGGTGGCCAGAAAGGAGTAAGAGGGTGGGGGTGGGGTAGGTTTGGGTGCTGACTTTCACTCTCATCTGTCCTGGGAAGTTGCTTTTCTGGAGGGACGCTGCCTAGGGCTTGTGGCTGGAATAAACTGGGAATGCCTGGACACCCGGGAGGTTGGAGAGGCCAGAAAAAGGAAAGCCAAGATAGCAGATGCTCAGGAAAAAACCAGAAGGGGGAAGGACTGCCTGAGAAGGCAGAGGCCCCGTGATGGCGTGGGGATGAGGGTGAGGATGGGGCGGGAGGCGGGGAGGGCTGCGGGCGCCCAGGATTGGGTGGAAATGGGAGAGCCCGACAACGCGTTGGGGGGCGCCAGGCCCCGGGTCCGGCT
>NW_004567139.1:7917982-7924767 GCF_000260355.1 Condylura cristata | reverse complement strand
CCTCCTCTCCCGGAACATCCCTTTCCCTCGCCTCGGCTGCCAGCTTAGGCTGACGTGTGCCTACTCCCCGAGCCGCCCGCCGCTGTGCGCCCCTGTGCGCCCCGGTCCCTCCCGCCGCCTATCTGCCTTCGTCTCCAGCCTCCCTCCACCCCTCTAGCCCCCCTCTGCCCCCCTCCCTGCCCTCGGTGCCCGTGGGTCCCGGACACACAGACGCGGCTGACTCAACGCAAACAAAGCCGGGCTGGCGCTGCCCGGGGTCCGGGAGACAGCTGGTGCTCGGCGCAGCGGCCTCGCTGGGCCCAGGTCGATGCCGGTGGCCAGGAAGGCCCAGATCTCCCTGGGAACACCAGAGAGAGGCAGCTGGGTGGCAGCCTGGCAAGGGGGCTTGTCCCCGGCCCTTGGAACTGAGTTTCCTATTGGGGACCATCGCTTTAGGGGGCTCCTCTTTCTGAGGCCCAGGCTGAGGATGACTGTCTGAGGGTACCCTCTGGGCTGGGGATGAGACTCCTCCATATGGGCCTTGTCTGGCTGGTATAGGGTCTTGGGTGTCTTTAAGCCTGGCATATACTTTCACAACCCCCTGAGTCCACAAGTGTCACAGAGGCCTCCTCCTGCCCCCCTCCCCCCACAGGACCTGACCCCAGCAGAGCCCACCCCTTCTCACGTCACCCCTTGAACCAAGCTGTTCTGGATCTAGAGATGCCAATCCTGAACCCCCAGACCCACACCTCGAGGAGTCAGGATTTTCCCGATACTCCCACCTCTGCTTCCCAGGGTCCTCTCTTGCTCTTCGCAGTTAGAGTGGGGTCAAGGGCACCCCTCTCCAAAGCCAGGCTCTGGATTCTCCATAAGAGAAGAGCAGGTGCCCGACATGCCCACTGCCTCCAGAGTCCTGCCCACTGCCTCCAGAGTCCAGCCCCAGATGAGAAACGTTTGATAGAAACCAGACTCACTCTTGCCACTCCCACGGCACTTGGTTCATTCTGGCACTTTCTGAGGGGGAGGACTTCTTGGTCTGAGAGTCGCAGGTGGACCTCTATGTGGGCCCCCAGGAGCCGAGGGAGGGAGGCTCCTGTGTTTACCTACTGGGGAGGGAAACGCCTTGTTGAAGGAGTGCCTTGTGGGTTGTTGGCTCAGCAATGGGGTCCTTGGCCTGGCCAGCAGGGCGAGCTCAGCCAGGCCCCAAAGGATCTGAATGGCCTAGATTCCTGTCTGTTCCAGCCCCTTCCCCAAAATATCATCTCTCCAGCTTTCCCCAGGATGGAGTTGACTGAAACAGTATTGTCCTGTTTCCCAGCCAAGGACTATGAGCTGGTTTGGGACAGGATCAAAGCTGCAGATGCCTGGGTTTCCCCCCCAAGTCCCCAGAGAGAACTGGGGCTTGGGGGGAGGGGGCTGGGCTGCCTGGAGGGAAAAAGTCACTGTGGAAACCTGAGTTGGGGTGCTGGAGAGTGAAGGCCAGATCCCAGATGATCCTTCCAGACCTGCTCCGTGTGCCCCCGTGGGGGTTCGGGCCTGCCGCCTCAGAGTGTCCCCTGCCTCCAGAGCCTCAGAGCAGATTAGCCCACCCAGCACCTTCTTCCGTGGCCTGCGCCTGGCCCAGGCTGCCCTGCTCGAGTCCCCCAGCCTTCCTGCCCTGCATCCTGTTTTCTTCCTGCCCTGGGCAGCCTGACCCTGGTGTGGCGGCCGGCAGCATCGCCTGCTTCCTGACCCTTCCCCAGCGGAGTGAGGCCCAGATCCCGATTCTGGGACGTTCTCTGCCATAGGCGCAGGAGCCCTGCTGGGACCCTGTCTCCATGGGGTGCCACAGCGTCCACAGAGCAGGTCACCCCAGCAGGCTAAGGCCCTGCTGGCTCTTCCCTCCTTTCCTCAGAGTTTCCAAAGAAGCAACGGTCACAGGCTGTGGGGCGTCTGCCCCCAGCCCCGCAGGTGTGGGCAGAACTCTGTGAGAATGGCTGCTGTCTCCCAGGGTGGCTCTGTCCCTGCGCCCCTGGCCCACGGCCTGCCTCCTTCCAGCACAAATCCTTTTTTCAAAAAAACTGGCGTGGATTTGGGAAGATTCTTTGGGCCCAGCTGAGCTAATCCAGGCAGGAGCTAAGTCCCTTCCCTCACAAGCCCACAGGGCCATGGTAAGCCTCACTAATACCTAAGCCTCAGGCTAGCCTGGTGGAGCCAGTAATGGCCACCAAATGGAGGTGACAGGGCACCAGGGGAGGAGGCCCAGCTTGGGATGGCGGTGGTGAGAGTCCCACTCCTCAAGTTCAAAATCAGCTCCTGTAACTGGGGGCATCCCTTGCTTCCCGGCTAGGTGACCCTGGGGCCTTCTAAGTCTCTTTCCCCTTTTCAAATCCAGTCCCCAGGTGGCACTTGTCTGATGAGACAGGTCAAAGGTCAAGTCTAGCTGATGTTCAGATGAGCCCCCCCATAAAGGGGGGGGTTTGGCCACCAGGGAAAGTATCTGAGAAGGGGCTTCCTGGACTGGCTCCCAGATGGGGTAGCTCTGCATGTTTCCCTGCTGTCCTGCCCCACCCTGGTCACCCACGCTGTGGTGTTGGGTGGCCCTCCTGGCTGAGGGTGTGAGGGCCAGCAAGCCTAGCCCCTGAGCCTTCCTTGGCCTCTTCCACCCCCCCAGGAAACTCACCTTTCCAGTCCTGGGGCCCAGCTGGCACTCCTTGCCAGGTCTATGCAGGGGGCCTTGGCCAGAAGCTGCCAGTAGCCTGGAGGGAAGCTTGGGGTGTGGGCCAGGGTTTGCCTGGACCTTGGTGATGCTTGTGACCCCCCGGTCCTGAGTCTGGACAGCCCCACTGGTGCTGGGCTCTGCCGAGAGCACCTCCAGGGTTAATTACAACTACACAGATGTTGCCTGGGCCGCTGCTGTCAGCCTCACCTGCAAGGCTGTGGAGAAGGGCTGGAGGAAATGAGTGGACACCTGTGGGCCAGCGACTGTGGGCTCGAGGTTCCAATGTGGGAGCAGGTCTGCCAGTCGGGAGTGCTGGGACATTCCTTTTAGAAGAGATGAGTTTAGAGAAAATTTAAATATGATATATGGCTATTACCTGATGGTAATGTGAATTTGCGGATGTATGGAAGTAGCAGGTGCCTTTTGTAGAATGTTTAGAAAGGGAAAAGTTTAGGTTGTTTGAAGCAACCCAGAACGACTTCTTGGAGGAGGTGAAGTTCAAAAGGAAAGAGTGCCTTGGACACACTGAGCCCCCATAAATGAACTTGCAAAAGAAAAAAATATATAATAATATGTGCACTTATAGAAAAGTACAAAAAAAATATAAAAGTCACCTGGAGGGTGAAAATGTGATTTTTGATGGCTGCATAGTATTCCCCACATGGCTGTGCCTTAATTTCTGAAGCAGTCATTGCTGTCCCTTAGCTGATCCCAGGGCTTCACCTAGCAACAATAACATCAGTAAATCATCACATGTGTTCCTTTCCTATCATTTCCTTAGGAAGGGTTTCTAGAAGCAAAATCTTTAATTAAAGTGGGCTGCCCATGTGTAGGCCTAGGTAATTCAGAGGCATAGGCATATGAAAGGCACGTGGCCCAAGAAGGACCAGTGGGTCTCTGGAATCTGTTGGAAGGGGTGAGCATTCTGGAAGAGGGACGGTCAGATGGTGGGGTTGTGGCCTAAGGATCAGAGATGTGGATGTGTGTACGTATGTGTGTGTAGGTGTGTTTGGGTAAGATCTCGTCATGCAGCACGCTTGGGGGTCACGGAGGTCTTTGAGTGAGGGGCCAGTGCCTTCAAACCTATACTTGGGATGCAGATTGGGGCTGATATGAGGTGGCATGCTGGGGGTAGGCCCTGGCATGAATGGCCAGAATTGTGGCGCTGGCTGGTTCTGGGTGCTGGGGAGCAGGTGGGGAGCAGGCCTCTGGTCTCCAGAGGCCTTGGAGACCAGCTTTATCGCGGCACCTTTGGGCTTCTGTGGGGAGCTCGGGTTGAGGGACCGGCTGAGTGGAGATGAGCACATGTCCCCTCTGTCTTCTCCCTAGGGGGAGGCACAGTCTGGGTCTGGCACCCTGGACACTTGAGTTGGGACACCTCGGGGTGGGGGTGTCTCGTGTCCTGCCAGGGGAGGCTGTGACTTATCTGGGGTCCCACCCCTCTCAGGCCCAACTGACCCGGGCTGCTCACACTGAGTATTCCGAGGGGTCTGGCTGGGGCTTGTGCCCCGCTGCGGGACGGGCTCTTGGGTGTCTGCAGGGATGGAGTAGGGGCCGGTGACTTCCCTCTTGGGGGCTCCCTTGGCAACAGTCTGGCCAAACTGTGTGGCCAGGGGTCATGTAACTTTGGACTCGGGTCCCCCACAGCCTGTGGAAGCCACCGATGACGCCTTTTGGGACCAGTTCTGGGCGGACACGACCACCTCCGTGCAGGATGTCTTCGCGTTGGTGCCGGCGGCCGAGATCCGGGCGGTGCGGGAGGAGTCACCCTCCAACCTGGCCACGCTGTGCTACAAGGCAAGGCCCTCCCCACCCTGCAGGGGCAGAGAGGCAGGGGCCAGGGCCCTCAAGCCATTCCCCAGCCCTCCCTTTCTGCCCCTGCTGGCGGGCTCCGGGCTCCGGGGAGAGGTCTGGCCACTCCATCCGTGCTGCTCCCCTGGGCCAACCTGTGAGCACTTTTCACAGAGCAGCTCACATTACTCACCCTGCGGTTGACACAGCCGTGTGGCCATTTACAGAGGCGAGACGCAGCTTTCAGCGCTCAGCCAGGGGGCAGCAGGGAGTGGCCTGGGTGCTCAGTGCTGGGTGCTCGGGCTGCCCTCTCGCCCTGGCCCGGCCTGCAGGGCTGGCTGGCCCAGTCTGCAGGACCTCCACCCGCGGCCCCGCTGTCTCTTCCTTGCGTGACCACAGCGCCCACCCCGACTGCGGATGCTGGGTCCCACTCACTGCCGGGGTGCCCCCGCCCGCAGGCTGTGGAGAAGCTGGTGCAGGCCGCCGAGAGCGGCTGCCACACAGAGAGGGAGAAGCAGGTCGTCCTGAGCTGCAGCCGGCTCCTCACCCGCGTGCTGCCCTACATCTTCGAGGACCCGGACTGGAGGGGCTTCTTCTGGTCCACTGTGCCCGGCGCGGGACGGGCAGGGGTCTGTGCACTGCCGGGGGCGGGCGGCGGGCCCCGGCCATAGGCCTCTTCCAGGGTTGGGGAGTGCAGGGTTGGGGGCTGCTGCTGGAGGGGGGTCAGTGGGTCTCCCACAGGGCTGAGGTGGGGGTGCAGGCTGCAGAGTCCTAGAGGGACAAGCTGTTCTCTCCCCACCAACACCAACACCCATCCCCCAATATAATGTCCTCTCTGGGCAGCTGGCTGAGGGGTGGGGCCTGCTGGTTCCAGCAGTGCTGGGGCTCTAGAGTTTGGGGAGCTTGTGCCTCCCAGGCAGTGGGGTGTCTCCTGTTTGCATCCAGCACTTCTCTCTGACCTCCTTTTACCTTGGGGGTTTGGGGTGACCAGGAGTCCTCTTTCTTTCCCTTCTTCGTCTCCCTGCATTCCTTTGCCCCCAAGTGCCTAGCTAGGCCCATCTGCCTCCCGCTTCCCAAGCCCTGGCCACCTCTCCTGGGCCGCCACTGAGGCAGCCCCTGGGATCCCGTCCCGAGCAGGTAGAGGACGACGATGAGAATGCCCGGCCCCTGGCCGAGTCCCTGCTCCTGGCCATCGCCGACCTGCTCTTCTGCCCAGACTTCACAGTCCACAGCCACCGGAGGAGCACTGTGGTGAGACCCCCACGCCGGCCGGGAGGGCTCTGGTCCCGGGGCAGGGGGCTCTGGGGCTCAGAGTGGCTGCCTGGCACGTGTGGTCGCGGGAGGGGGCGGTGGCTGGCGCAGCTGGAGAAGAGCCAGCTGTTGCCCAGCCCTGTCTCCTGTATCCGGGTGACTGGGCACAGAAGCCCATTGTCTCGGCCTGGGTAGTGGTTGTGGGTGTGGGGCAGGGGCGCAGGAGACCTGGCCCTGTCACTTCCTGTGGCCCCCCATCTGACCTGGAATGTTTTCTGTGCCCCCACCCCCGCATCACCAGGCACCCAGTTCCATCCTCTCCCCGCTCTCCTTCGCCCCTCTTTTATCTCCGTCTCAAACTAAAAGAGGTAGACTGAAGAAAAAGCTTTCAAGAGCCTGAGAACATTCAGTTCTTCCCCGGGGACGAGCACCTGGCATGGCGGGCCCAGCCGAGGAGAATATGAGGGTCTCTGTCTCTAGGGTTGGCAGGGTCCTGGCGGGCCACCCCCAGGCTGATCTCTCCCTGACCCTGTCCCAGGACTCGGCAGAGGACGTCCACTCCCTGGACAGCTGTGAATACATCTGGGAGGCCGGCGTGGGCTTCGCTCACTCCCCTCAGCCCAGCTATGTCCACGACATGAACCGGTGAGCTTCACATGGCCTGCCCGTCCCCCACCCCCAACCTGCACTGAGGGAGCCGGCCTGGGGCGCTCTGTGCACTCAGGACCCACCTCAGCCTCAGGGCTGCAGTGGGTCATTTCTTTCCGTGGACTGGAGCCAGGGTGGGGCCTAGAGAAGTGGGACCTTCGGGTACTGGACCCCCCCATAACGCCCTTTCCCAAGCGTGGAGCTGCTGAAACTGCTGCTGACCTGCTTCTCGGAGGCCATGTACCTGCCGCCAGCTCCAGACAGCAGCAGCACCAACCCGTGGGTGCAGTTTTTTTGTTCCACAGAGAACAGGTGAGTGCCCCCCTTCCACTCCCTTCCTCCTCTGCCAGGCAGCCAGCCCAATGGGGGGGGGAGAGAGAGAGAGAGAGAGAGAGAGAGAGAGAGAGAGAGAGAG
>NW_004567139.1:7910215-7917882 GCF_000260355.1 Condylura cristata | reverse complement strand
GGGGGGGGAGAGAGAGAGAGAGAGAGAGAGAGAGAGAGAGAGAGAGAGAGAGAGAGAGAGAGAGAGGTGCTGCCCCCTAGTGGTGAGGCTTTTCCGTCACTGCGCACCTGCCACGGCCCATTGGTGACCCTGGGCCACCTGCCCTGTGTCCTGCCTCAGAGTCACGTGTCCAGTAGGAATAGAATGCGAACTGCAGTGGGCTTTAAGTAGCCCTGATAGGGCCATTTACAAACGCAAAAAGAAACAGGCGGAACTAATTTCATTCAGGCATTTCTCTTACCCCAAGAGAAGAAGCCGGTCCGCACAGCGGAACATGACCCAGGCGGGGCCGGCCCCTCTCCTGCTAACTTTCAAAGCTCGGTGTGTGGGCCGGCTACACTCAGGTGTAGCTTGTATTGCTGATACCATCTAGACAGCAGTGGGGAGGGGGTGTAATGAATCCCTGGAAAGATGGGGGAGCCAGCTGGCCGGGAGGTATGCCAGGACTGTGGGGGTTCACGTGAAGAGATGGAGGAGTCTTCAGCCCGTGGTGGGATTGAGTGTCTGCGCAGTTACACCCCTCCAGCTGTGCCCAGAGACTAGGGCGGCGGGGAGCCCCCAGGGTCGGGCTCCCTCTCGTACCCCGTACCCGAGGCCTCTGCTCAGCTCCCTGGGGAACGCCTCGTTCCTTCTGCAGGGTCTGCTGGCTTCCGGCCCGACCTTTCCTTTGTCCAGAAGGGGAAGGAAACCCAGGGGCCCCCCACCACCATGGCCCGCGGCGGGCCGGTGCTTTCTTCTCACAGCCTTATCAGGCAGACAGCCACCCTTTGCACCCACTTAACCTCTCTGGGGCTCAGTTTCCTCATTGGAAAGATGAGGCGCTTGCACCCTGACATCCGACAATCTCTCAATCGCGTCATTGTGGGCGGGGAGCTGGTGAGTGAGCGCAGGCTCTGCTGCCCGAGGGAAGCCACCTTCCCTGGGCCTCCCACTGCCCAAACCCCAGAGGAGGGTCCCTGCCCTCCTGAACCTCGGGGTGTGCACTGGATGTTAACCCAAGTCCCAGATTCTACCACCCACGAACAAACCCTGGTGTGGACTGTGGACTTGGGGTGATACAGTGTGTGGGTGCAGCCCACTGACCGTGCCACTGTCCCTATCAGGTGGGGTGTTGGTAATGGGGGGCTGTGCAAGTGGAGCGGGGGGAGATGGGAAATCTCATGCCTTCTTTTCAAATTTGCTCTGAACCTAAAATTACTCTGAAAAAATAAGTCTGAAAAAGCAGAGTAGGTTCTTCCCTGGGCAAGCTACGGGCAGACCCAGTTTCCTACAAACAACCCCTCGCCTCTGGCCCTCCTGCTCTCTTCCCTGGACCTAGCTCTGACCTCCAGGCCAGAGCCTGGAGACGGGTGAGGAAGGAGAAGTGTCTTTTCTACTCAAAAAGGAGTCTGGGTTCCGGGGACGCTCGTATCAGTGGGCGAAGAGGTGGCTGGGCATGGACGGACGGGCAGACGGACGGTGGAGGGAGCCGGCCGGCCCTGGCAGCGTGGCCCTCCTCTCCCGCTGCAGACACGCCCTGCCGCTCTTCACCTCTCTGCTCAACACCGTGTGTGCCTATGACCCTGTGGGCTACGGGATCCCCTACAACCACCTGCTCTTCTCCGACTACCGGGAGCCGCTGGTGGAGGAGGCCGCCCAGGTGCTCATTGTCACCTTGGACCACGACAGTGCCACCCGCGCCAGCCCCACAGTGGATGGCACCACCACAGGCACCGCCATGGACGATGCTGATGTAAGGATGGGAGTGGGGCGCAGCCCTGCCAGGTGTGAGTGGGCAGCACCCCCTCTAGCAGAAATGGGGTGAGGGGCACCTGGGGGCACCTAGGGGCATCTGAGGCTGGAGGGGGCACTGCCCAGTCACCTGGACCTGGGGTGGGCTGCGGGATGCAGCACCCGCTCACCCCAGTCTCCATCCTGCACAGCCCCCAGGGCCTGAGAACCTGTTTGTGAACTACCTGTCCCGCATCCATCGAGAGGAGGTGAGCTGGGCGCCAGCTGGGCCCTGGTGGGTGCTCAGTGCCCACCCCGCACAATGCAGGGCCTTGCGGGGGAGGGGGCGCACAGGCGTGGGCTGGGGCCCCGGCCCCTTTGGGGGGAGAGGGGCGCACAGGCTGGGGCTGGGGCCCGGGCCCCTCCGCGGAAAGGCAGGGATTCAGGCTGCCCCGTGCCTGTGATTTTGAAATGCAGGAAAGGGCTCGGGGTGGGCGTGACCGGAAAGGGCCCAGCAGCAGGGGCGCCAGGTCCGTCTCAGCTGGAACTAAGTGTCACAGGCAGGCCTGAGCTCGCGCCCCGCGCCCTTGGGGCTGGTGCTTGTGCTCCCAGAGCCGGAAGCACACTCGGTGCCCCGTGCCGCAGTGTCGCCCACGCAGTGGGTGGTCGGAGAACAGCGGCCCTGCGGCACAGCAGCGCGCCCCTCACGGGTGACGGGGTGACGGCGAGGGGCCGCACGCGGAGGCCAGTGGGCGGGGCCGGGGCAGCGGTGCGCACAGCTTCACTGGGCACCGGAAGCTGTGGTCTGGCCGGGGGTGGGGTCTCTGGACCCCGAGGGCCGGGCGCAGGACAGCTACTGACCATGCGGGAATCGGGCGCCTCAGGCTCTGGGACAGGGATGAGGTGTTTGTGGGGGCCCCGTGCTGGCCCCAGGCAGAGCTCCACAGGCCGCTGCTCCCCCTCTCCAGGACTTTCAGTTCATCCTTAGGGGCGTGGCCCGCCTGCTGTCCAACCCCCTGCTCCAGACCTACCTGCCCAGCTCCACCAAGAAGATCCAGTTCCACCAGGAGCTGCTGGTCCTCTTCTGGAAGCTCTGTGACTTCAACAAGGTGAAGCCCCGCATGGAGCCTGCTCCGTGAAGGGGGGGCTAACCACCAGGGGAATGGAGGAGGGAGCGGCCCCTCCCTCCAACCCTGCCTTCCCCGCTCGCCCCCCAGAAATTCCTCTTCTTTGTGCTGAAGAGCAGTGATGTCTTGGACATTCTGGTCCCCATCCTCTACTTCCTCAACGACGCCCGAGCCGATCAGTGTAAGGCGGTGGGGCGGTGGGGGGTGGGGCCCCTCCCCCGCGCCCTCTCCCAAGGTGACCCCTCGTGTCCCACTTGCCACAGCTCGGGTGGGCTTGATGCACATCGGCGTCTTCATCCTGCTGCTTCTGAGTGGGGAGCGGAACTTCGGGGTGCGGCTGAACAAGCCCTACTCAGTGCGCGTGCCCATGGACATCCCGGTCTTCACGGGGACGCACGCGGACCTGCTCATTGTGGTGAGGGAATCCCTTGGCCAGGGCCTGGGGGTGAGGTGAGGCCTTCTTGGTGGCATCTTGAGGTGGTGGGGACCCCGCGACCGCCCCTTTGTCCCCATACAGGTGTTCCACAAGATCATCACCAGCGGGCACCAGCGGCTGCAGCCCCTCTTCGACTGTCTGCTCACCATCGTGGTCAACGGTATGGAGGTCGGGAGCCGCCCTCAGCCGCCCTCCCCGTGCTCGCCGCCAGGGGGCGCCAGGCCCCAGGCGGACCTGCCGGTCCAGCGGCCGCCGGCGGCCTGCGCTGGCCAGAGCCGCATACAACAGGGGAAAGGAGAGAAACCGGCCATGATAATTCTGTGCTATCCTTTCTTTAATCTGCCGCACCCCAGATGCCGGCCCTCAGCACGCACATGGTGTATCAGCCACCAAGTCATTTCCCTTCCCTTTGGCACCCAGGCCTCAAAATCGGTTTCACCCGGGCAGTTTCCCTCAGTCAGGACCAGAAGGGGGTTCCGGCGCTCAGCGGCCTGGTGGCTCGTGGGTTTGGAAGAGTCCAGCGGGGCCGGGTCGTGTGCCCACCCGGACAGGGGTGGGCACTCAGGCTGGCAGGGTGGCGGGCCCAGCAAGGCGGGTGGCGCTGGCCTGGCTGCCTGGCTTCAGCCCCGCCACCTTCTGGAGAGGATGGTTTGGGGGGGCGCTACGGGCTTGGCAGTCTGGCTGGCACAAACTTGCAGTGCGTGTGGCTGTGCGTGAGCAGCATCAGTGAGGGGGGGCACTGCCTGCACTCCACCTCCTGAGGGGGACACACACGGACCAACATGTGCCTTCCAGCCTTGTGCCCGGCCCTCATCTCTGATGCCCCTCTCTGGCTGCACAAAAAAATAAACGCGTATCCCACATCAGCCCGATGTTCCGGGAGGAGAGCGGTGCCGAGCTTGTCTGTCCAGTCCTCCGTTTCACATCCGGAGAATTTCCGGCAAATGTGTGAATTGGGGAGTTTGAGCTCAGTTTCCTCGCCTGTAGAATGGGGCTGGTGGCTGCGCCCCACCTTCCTCCCAGAGGTGTGGGGGCCTGTCCACACGGTGGAGGGTCGGGGGACTCTGCAGGGGTGGCCGGCGCAGCCTCGGCCCTGGGGCCTTAGACTCTGGCTCACGGGCGGCGGCAGGAAAGGTCGGGGTGGGAGCGCCGCGCCCCGCAGGCCCAGGCGGTGCAGGGTGGCTGCTGGCCCCAGCAGTGAGCCGACGCCCCCGCAGTGTCCCCCTACCTCAAGAGCCTGTCCATGGTGGCCGCCAACAAGCTGCTGCACCTGCTGGAGGCCTTCTCCACCACCTGGTTCCTCTTCTCGGCCGCCCAGAACCACCACCTGGTCTTCTTCCTCCTGGAGGTCTTCAACAACATCATCCAGTACCAGTTTGACGGTGAGGCCCGGCCGGGGGGCGGTGGGTGGGATAAGGGGGGCAGGGCGCGCCGTGGCAGGGACGCCACCCCATTGAGGAGGCATGGGCCTCTGACCCCCAGCGTCTGTGCACTGGGCGAGCACCCGCCGGGGGAGCCCGGCACGGTGCCCTTCCCGAGGGGCCTGCATCTGGGCTGGGGGCTGTGGGGGGACACCCAGGGTCACCTGGACAAAGAGCTCCTCCGAACCCGGCGACGGGGAGCTTGGGGCTAACTGGCGCCGAGGAGTCACCGGTGCCAGGCTGCCTTGCCACTCCTGGCTGTGCCGCTGTGGGCGTGAAACCAGCTCTTGGAGCCTGGTGACGTCACCAGGGGACAGTCCCCATAATAGTACTGAGTGCCTGTCTCAGAGGGTGTTGGAGGACTTAGTAAATAACCCACAAAGAGCCCTGAGGACATGCCTGGTGACGTAAGCACCAGCAGCTGCTGGCAGTTGCAAAGTGAGCAGTCTGGGCCGGTGCACGAGGAGGGGCTGCGTGGGGGTAGGAGGTTTCTTGGGGGGGGGGGGAACCCGTGCAGCAGGGTGAGGTGGCGAGCCGTAGAGCTGAGAGGCAGGGGCTGAGAGGTGGCCGTGCTGCGCCCCCCCACCGGCGGCCCTGCTCGCCTTGCCCCCGCGCTGGCTGGGAGGAGCCTCCCTGAGGCGGGCCGCTCCCCTGCAGGCAACTCCAACCTGGTCTACGCCATCATCCGCAAGCGCAGCGTCTTCCACCAGCTGGCCAACCTGCCCACCGACGCCCCCGCCATCCACAAGGCGCTGCAGCGGCGCCGGCGGGCGCCCGAGCCCCTGTCTCGCACCGGCTCCCAGGAGGGCGCCTCCATGGAGGGCTCGCGGCCGGCCGCCCCTGCTGAGCCCGGCACCCTCAAGACCAGCCTGGTGGCCACCCCAGGTTCGGAACTGGTGTGGCAGGGGGTGGATGCTGGCACGGTGGGGGCCTTGGGGGGCGTTACCCCAGGCTGGCAACAGGAATGGGCAAAGGAATGAGGGTCGGGGTATTGGGTGGGCCCAGGAGGGGGACCCAGGCCTCGGGAAGAGGTGTGAGCGCTGGGGGCTGGGGGAGGGGTCGACCCAGGGGTGGGGTCTGGAGGGCGCAGGCTGCACGCGTCCGCAGTGGGTGGAGGAAAGCCGGGCGCTGTCCCGATCTTCTAGAAGGGGCACCGTGGCAGGTGTCCTTGCGCCCCGCCCCCAGGCATAGACAAGCTGACGGAGAAGTCCCAGGTGGCTGAGGACGGCACCTTACGGTCCCTGGAGCCCGCGTCCCAGCCAGGCTCAGAGGACGGCAGCCCGGCCACGGAGGTAGGTGACGGCGGGTGGCCGGCTCCCGTGGTGGGTGGGCCCTGGCACTCCCTTTCTCCCCGGCCTGTGGTGTTGCCACACCAGGACGCGCGGGGTCACCGTGGCAGAGGTCAGGCCTCCAGGTTGGCACATGGCTGCGGGGGCGGTGGGAAGACTCCTCCCTTGTTTGATGGTCAAGGGCTTGAGCCTCATCCATCAGCCTTATCTGAGGCTGGGCTGGCCTTTACCCAGCTTCCCAGCCGACCGCCGGCCCTAAACCTGTCACCCACTTGGGCTGGGTCGGGCAGGGCCTGGGGCCCAGGGCAAAGGGTGCTGGGCTGGGCTCTCCCCACCGCTGGGAGCCAGCGCCCCCTCCACCCTGTCCTTCCCCAGGATCAGGAGCCCAGCCAGGCCTGGCGGGAGCAGCGGCGACTGTCCAGCGCGTCGGCCGGTGGACAGTGGAACCCGACGCCGGAGTGGGTGAGGGTGTGGGCGGTGGTGCCGAGGTGGGGGCTGGGCTGGGGCCCTGGCCCCAGAGACAGCTCAGTGCAGGCTCCATGGGGGTGTGCCCGCTTGCAGGCGCTGGCCTGCACCCAGGTTCAGGGTCAGTCCTCCCCGCTGACCAGCCTTGGCCTTTCTGGCCTGGTTCTTCATGTCCGCACTGGCCCAGAACCCGCCCACCCGTGTGTGTTCCAGATGCCACCGGCACGGCTTGCTCAATGAACCTGTACCCCTAGTCCGCTTCCTTCCTCCATCGCTCGCCCACTCCCTGTGTCCCCCTCGCCTCGAGTCCCCTTGGTCAACAGCCCTGGCCAGCCCCGCCCTTGAGGGTGAAGGGGCCAGGTGCTGGCTCGTGGCCCCCTTGATATCCAGCGCGGTCTCCTTTCAGGGCTCAGGCCCCTGCTGCCGGGAGCGGGGCGGGGGCTGCCTTCTGCCTCGGGGGCCCGTGGTTGCAGGTCAGGGCCAGGCCCGGGGCGCGGGGCTGCTCTCCCAGCCCAGGAACCCGGGTCCTCCCCCAGGTCCTGTCCTGGAAGTCCAAGCTGCCCCTGCAGACCATCATGAGGCTGCTGCAGGTGCTGGTCCCTCAGGTGGAGAAGATCTGCATTGACAAGTGAGGCGGTGGGCGGTGGCCGGGCCCCACTGGGGTGGGGGCGGGGGCGGGGGGCCAGTGGGCCCCGCCTGAGGACTCGGCCCTGGCAGGGGCCTGACGGATGAGTCACAGATCCTGAGGTTCCTGAGGCACGGCACCCTGGTGGGGCTGCTGCCGGTGCCGCACCCCATCCTCATCCGCAAGTACCAGGCCAACTCGGGCACTGCCACGTGGTTCCGCACCTACATGTGGGGCGTCATCTATCTGAGGTGGGTCCCGGCCGGTCCGCTGTCCACGGGGTCGGCCCAGGGGGCTCGGCCCTGTCCCGCGCTCCAGCGGGCTTAGTGTCTGGACTGTCCCCAGGGGTCTCTGGGTGAGGCACGCACCCTCTGCCCGGGGCCGTGCCAGGGCGGAAGGGTTTGGGCCTGACCCCGCCCAGCGCCTCCCCGGGACCTCTGCAAGGCCTCCAGCACCCAGCTGGCGCCCACTCCCTTGGCAGGAATGTGGACCCACCCGTCTGGTACGACACGGACGTCAAGCTGTTTGAGATCCAGCGGGTGTGAGGACGGCAGC
>NW_004567139.1:7907402-7909960 GCF_000260355.1 Condylura cristata | reverse complement strand
TCGGGGCTGGGGCCACGGGGTGGTCGCGTCCTGGGTGGCGGCCTCGGGGCCCGGCGCGGACTGGCTGTGCTCACTGGGAGCCCCACAGGGGCCGCAGTCCCCCCAGAGCCCTCACCTCGCCCAGGCTCCCCCCGACCTGTTCCTCACGATCCGTGCCCGCCCCGCTCCTGTGCTGTCCCCCAGAGGCAGCAGGCCACTGTGTCCTCCTGTGGCGACCCAGCGGGGCGTGGCCACAGGAGAGGGGCGTCCTTCCCAGACTGCTAGCTGGAAACCACCCGTCCAGGCCAACACCCTCTGGAGGAGGAGGGGCGGCCAGGCTGCTCCTGGGGGGCAAAAGCCTGACTGGGGGCCGTGTGCATTTTAGGGGGCCCGTCGGGGGTGATGGCCTCCCTCTATCTTCTTCTGGGTCAGAGGTTCTAACCTGGCTCCCTCTAATCCAGTGGTGGGGGAGGGAGGGCGGGCGGTGGGTGGGCCGGGCCAGTCCTGCCCGTGCCCATCGCCTGGATGACTGGGGGAGGGCACCGGGTGCCCCCTCCCTCCTCCGGCCCTGGCCTCTGGGTCCCCCCTTCACCTGTGTCAGTACAATCTTCGCTCTGTACAATCTGCCTCTTTACACAATAAAACTGCCCAGGAGCTGGCTCTGCTTGCGGCTGCTGGGGCGCGGGGACTCTGCCTCCTGGCGTCGGCCCCTCCCACCCAGGCCTTGGCCTCCTGCTCTGTGGCCACTGCGGGGCCCGGGGGCTCTGCTCCCTCCAGGCAGCACCGACACAGCACCAAGGAGTGGGCTCTGGCCGTGCCCTGCGCTGGCCGGGCCTGGCTTCGCAGGAGGGGCCGGGACCTGCAGAGCCCCAGCTGCAGGACAGCCCCCACCCCGGCCACAGCATGCTGCTGGCTCTGGCTCAGGGAGCCCGTGGGTGGCCAGGGTCTGCTCTCTGCGCCCGCTGACTCAGAGGACCCGCCGGCCTGGCACCAGCTCCCGTGGAGAGTCAGCTGCGGAAAGTCACCTGCGCTGACAGAGGGCGCAGGCCCGCACTCTCCCGACCTCTGGCCACCGTCAGGAGGCTGCCCCCGCCCCCACGCCCAGAGATGGGACTGCCCCCTCCCGCCAGACACAGAGGCAGAGTGGCAACTCTGTCCCAGGGACAAATGTCTCGAAGCCGGGGCAGTTGATCAAGCAAACAGGGTTTATGGCTTGAGCCCCGCCTGGCAGCTAATTAGCGAGCTCAGCTGGAGACTGTAGCGTGGGGGGAGGGGCGGGCGCCTGGAGCTGCTGGTGCCCAGGGTGCCCCTGGCTGAGTGAGCTGGACCCTGCGCCCTTCCTGCAGCAGGTCACCCCAAGGCCTGACTGGGCGGGTGCCCCTCTCCAACTGCCCACGTCAGAGGGCTGGCCCTGCCAGACTGCTGGGGGGCCTTCGGTGGCCCTGGGCTGTCCTGATTACGGCGATGCCTAGGGCCAGGCACGTGCCCAGCCCTGGGCATCAGAAGCTGGTATCTTGTTCCTATCTGGGGTCTTGCCACCCCCCTCTCAGTCAGATTCCAGGGAGAGGAGCTTTTAGGGGGAACCCAGGCTGGTCTAGAGCCTCCAGAAGGGGGCAGGCATCTGCTCAGAGATTCTGGGTTGCCTTCTCCCCGGCCTTGGCATTTCAGGGTGTGGCGGGGGCTCCCTGCACAGCCTCAGGCTCCCAAGTAGACCTCCACCAGCCCCCCCACAGAGTGCATGCGGTAGAAGACCCCCAGAGGCAGCCCGAAGTTGACGATGGTGAACCAGGTCCGGTAGCCATAAAAGTCCTTCTCCAGCCCGTTCTCAAACTCCGGGTGTATGCCGAAGGCAGGCATCATCCACAGCTGGGGAGGAGAGGGGCGTGAGCGGGGGCGGGCCTCGCCCAGACGCTGAGGGGGAGAGGCAGGCCCAGGCGCTGCAGCCTCTCGACCTCCCCCACCCCCTCACCGTGGAGTTTTCTGGGCCAACCCCTTCTCCCCAAGTGCCCTCACCCCATACACCTCTTTGGCTGCCGGGGCTACCTGAACTCCAGGTGGATCTCGACGCCTGTTCTGCCCAGCCACCCCGGGCGCCCCTATTCCCGGCCTCCGGCCTCTGCGGGGACCCCGCCTCCCGTGAAGCCTCCCTGCAGGCCGGGCTGGCCACTCTCCCTCCTCTGGGCTTGTGCGGCACTCAGGGTGCGCGGAGCCCTGAAGCTTGGCTTGTGTGTTCATGACTCTTGCTTTGCAGGGGGCCAGGGCGGGAGGGAGGGGAGTCTGGGGGGTGTGGGAGGGGAACTTCTGCTTTCGAGCAGCATGGAGCTGGTGGCAAAGAGGCTGTGTCCCTGGCGATCGGAGGGACACACCAGAAGCCCCTGGGACAGCCACTGTGTCCGGAGATGGCCACTGTGCCCTGGAGACGGCCACTGTGCCCCAGAGATGGCCACTGTGCCCTGGAGACGGCCACTGTGCCCTGGAGATGGCCACTGTGCCCCAGGACAGCCATTGTGCCCCGGGACAGCCATCCCAGGACAGCCACTGTGTCCCGGACAGCCACTGTGCCCCGGGACAGCCACCCC
>NW_004567139.1:7890708-7907302 GCF_000260355.1 Condylura cristata | reverse complement strand
CAGCCACTGTGCCCCGGGACAGCCACCCCGGGACAGCCACTGTGTCCCGGACAGCCACTGTGCCCCGGGACAGCCACCCCGGGACAGCCACTGTGCTGTGAGCGCGCCCCCACCCGCCCTCCCTTCCCGAGCCGGCCCGGGGCCAGCCGCAGCCTGGCCGCCTGCCCCGCTCACCGTGATGTTGCAGAGGATGAGGAAGAGGGCGATCTCCTTGAGCGCCCGCCGCTTCCAGTTGAGGTGGCTGTAGCAGTGGACGTGGGCCAGCGACGCGCGCCTCCGGTCCTGGCCCAGCTCCAGCAGGGAGCTCCTGCGGGGCGGCGGCGCCTCCAGCCTCCCCCCGTCCGCCAGCGGGCGCCGGTGCAGGCCCTCGATGATGAAGAGGTTCTGGGCCATGTTTTGCAGGATGAGCAGCAGCGAGTAGGCCAGGATGAGGCGGTTGAGCGGCTCGTGAGGGCGGGTGGCCACGATGGCCACGATGGAGAAGTAGGCGATGCCCATCTGGCCCAGAGCCGCGCCCACCAGCAGCACCACGTCCAGGCTGCGCGTGGGGTTCTTGAGCGTGTCCAGCTCTCGCTCCTCCAGCCCGTGGATGGCCGTGCCCGCCAGGCACGCCAGGCTCATGGCGGGCAGCACGGCCACGTAGTAGGCGTAGTAGAGGGAGAAGTACTGGCGTGCGATGGCCTGGCCACTGGCCTCGATCTGGAAGAGCACGAAGATGCACACGCCTGCCACCAGGGCCAGCAGGCCCAGCAGCGGCCCAAAGATGGCCCCGTGCAGGTGGAAGCGTGCGGGCCCGTGGCGGGCGCCGGCGTGGGCTGCCAGGCAGCGCCCCGTGTTCTTCCACATGACGAAGAGCACCGTGCAGCAGATGAGGCAGTACTCGGTGCTGAAGGGGTAGAGCATGAGGTAGCCCTTCCGGAAGACCTCGCACACCGTGGCGTTCAGGCACAGGCAGGTGTTGGTGTCGTTGCCTGGGGGACAGACGACGCTGGGGGAGCCCCTGCATGGACCGGACCCGCTCACCCCTGGGGGCCAGGGTGGAAGGACCCAGGCACCCACTTTACAGACATGTAGACCGAGGCCCGGGACAGATCAGGGGACCAGGATGCTCAGCCCCGTGTTCGGGGCGCCGGGGCCAAGCTCCGTAAGGCACCAGTGTGTGACGTCTTCGGCGCCCAGGGCCGCCTCGCCAGACTGCTTGCTGGGCACCGGGGGGGCCTGAGAGCCAGTGGGGCCGCGTGGGCGGGGGCCCCGTGCTCTCAGCTGCACACTCTGGGCCCGGGGGCTTCTCGCCCTGGAGTGGGGCGCCTGCAGCGCCCACCCTGTCCTCCTGTCCACACCTGCCTGTGCCTGACCGAGCCTGGGGCCGGACTTCCAGCTTCTGGGGAAAGCAGGGAAAACGGGTCCACAGGGACACAGCTCTGTGTCCCAGGGAGCGAGCGAGGGGAACCCCAACGTGTCATACTGGAACACGCCATCTGGAAGGGCATTTCGTAGCCTGCTGGTAGGAGAAGGGGGAGTCTAAGTCCAGAGAAGGCAGAGGGGGCGGGGGTTTTGTGCAAAATGCTAACAGCACTGGGGCAGCCATGGGGGGCGCTCGCCTGAAAGAGACGGGGACGGGCTGTCTGGAGGTGAAATAGTGTGCTCTTAGCCAGGTGAGTTCGTCAGCCCAAAATCAAAATAAAGAGGACCAAGTATGAACTGTTATGACAGCGGGGTGGCGGGCGACCTTGTTTTTCTCCTCGCCTGTACGCTTGGGCTTTTCCTAGAGACCCCGCTGTTGCTCGCCAAGACTCCTGAGCGGCTCCTGGAACCATGCTCTGGAGCGTTGGGGAGCACCCTGGTCCAGGCCACGGGCGTGCGAGCGAGCCGGAAGGCTCGGCCGTACACAGGGCAGGCTGGCATGCCCTCTGGGCTGAGCCCCGCTGCAGCGATGTCTGGGGGGCGGCGTGGGGGGGCAGGGGGTGGGGTGCGTGGGACAATGCCCGAGTCCCTACTGCCCAGAAGCCTCTGTGTCCCCCCACCCCGATTGCCCAGACCCCTACCTTTGTGTGGGGAGGACATTCCTTCCTGTCCTGACGGCTTTTTAGTTCCTAGCAAGTAAAACGCAGATACCAGGGTGGGGTGTGTTCCTTATCGGGGAACAGCTGAGCAGGGATTAGTGGGGAGCTTGCGGACAGTTGGGTGAATACCTGCCGCGGGGTGCAGGCGGACAGAGACCGTTGCAACCTCAGCTCTGTTTGCTCATCGTCAGCCACTGGGGTTTGCTCCCAGCTGCACAGACTCACGAGCGCCCCCTGTCTGCGAGTTCGTGCGCATGCGTGGGAGTGCACACCTCCTGGGGGGGGGGGTGCCTCCTCTCTACCTGAGAACTTCTCCACGAGGGCACTGAGCTCCGTCTTGACCTCGCGGTGCATGGAGTCGTTGGTGACGGCCAGCACCCACAGCAGCAGGTTGGTGGCCAGGGTCAGCATCAGGCCACACCTGCAGGAGAAGGAGGTGCCACACTCCACTCACCAGCCTGGCTGGCTCCCCACCTTCCTGACCCTCAGCACCACTGCCTTTGGGGTGCCGCTCTCTCCCAAGGCCAGATCCCATCTGGCATCCGTCCTTCTGGAAGGCCTTATGCAAGGGGACAGCCCTGGAGGCCACCTGTGATCCTGTGTCCCTCTTCAGGGAAGCTGGGGGCAGGTACAGGCAGAGGACAGGGAGCTCCGTCTTACCTGGTGAGGTTGGTCTGCACCTGAACACAGTCCTTACAGTGTTTCAAGAGCACCCAGGTCTGGAAGAGAGGGGGCCTTGAGCTGGGGGGGCAGGGGGGCAGCGGGACCCCATGGGTGCCCCAGTGTGTGGGAGAGTCAGGGAAGAGCTGGGTTCCAACCCCAGCTCCAACGCTTCCTTGCTGTGATGCCTTGGGCAGCAGCAAAACACCTGTGAGCCTCAGTCTCCTTGGCTCTACAATGGGGCTAAAATGCTCACCTTTCAGGAAGACGCCTACTTCTTGGGGGGCAGTGGTGCCAGCGGCGAGCCTGCACTGCGCCTGGGCAGAGCAGGAACTCGGGAGGGAGCGGCCATGCTCCGGACGTGTCGGGAGCGTGTCACTTCCCATGCGGGCAAGAGTGCAAGACAGGTGTGCTTGCAGGCAGGCGCGCAGGTGCAGGACGCGGCGCACGGGCAGGCGCTGCTGGGGGCCGCAGTGTGCCCCCCCGGGGCCCCGCGGGTCTGTCTGTGTGGCGATGTGGGTGCACGTGCGTGAGGCGCGGGGAGGTGCGGTGAGTGCCGGGGGCGTGGGGCGGGAGAGACCGCTCACCTGGACACAGATGAAGACGATCTCGATGGCGGGGAAGATGAGCTCCAGCCGCGCCCTGCACTGGGTGTGGCTGACGTCGTAGCCCAGGCGGAAGACGTTGAGGCAGACGGTGCAGATGCCGAAGAGCACCAGGGAGCCTGGCGGGGCAGGGGCCGTGGGCACCTCCCCGGGACGGGCCGGCCCGCCCCACCCCGCTCCAGCCGCCGCCACACTCACCCCGCACCCAGAGGGGTCCCGCGTGAGGGTCCTGGTGGCCCACGGCGTGCGGCCGGCGGGCGGTGCCCGCGCTGTAGTAGAGGAGCCAGACGGCGGACAGGGCCTTGAGCGCCGCCAGCAGGATCCACACGTCGCCCAGCGTGACGGCCACGTTGTTGAAGATCATGCTGCAGATGAAGGCTCCTCCCAGGAACACCAGGTTGAGGGCCAGGAGCCCCGAGAAGAGCTGCCCCGCCTTCTGGGCCTGCCGGTCCCGCCGCAGCAGCAGCGAGAAATGCTGCAGCAGCCAGGACTTCTGTCGGGGCGACATGGGGGGTCCCGGCTCCTCCGGCTCCGCGGCCCTTTGGTTCTCCTTGGCTGGGGCAGCTCCAGCCTCCTGGGCTTCAGGGGAGGCCCCTGGTTGCGCCTCGGTACCGGCTGGGGAGGGAGAAAGGGCCCTGCTGTCTGCCAGGGGTCCCGGGGGGGAGGGTCGAGGCCGCTCCTGCCCCTGGCCGTCGTGCGACCTGGCGTGAACCAGGGACTGGAGATAATGGCAGCTGCCTCGCTGGGCTATGGGACCCCCGCGCCCCCACAGACCAGGGGCTGTGGGCGCCCTCTGCTCCGCCCACACACACATCGGGTGATGTCCACCAGCTTGACCATCGCCTCCCCTCACCCCCACTTGCTGCTCCCTGCCTGCCCTGCAGCTGGGTGACAGTCTGACCGTGTCCACCTGTGTGTTTTTATTTGGCGACCAGATGGTCTCCAGGGTTGGGACTTATTGCCACCAAAAAGCAGCCAGCTCCGGGGGGGAATTTCACTTCTGAGTCGGGGGGGGGCGAGCAGACGCCTCTCTTGGTCTTACTCTGGCTAGCTGGGTGGCGACTGGTCGGTGCGTGGAGGCTGAATGTGGACTTGGAGGGAACAGAGCCAGGGCTGAAGCAATATTCTCTTACGGGGAAAGAGGGGTGCCCAGATGGTTATCTGAAGAGGTCTAGAAAAGCCCCCCCCGGTTCACAAGAGGAGCATCTTCCGGGGAAAGAAGTCAGTATCAAGATTGGAAGTGGTTCGTTGTTCTCATTTCTTAAAAATGCATTACTCGTGTCATTAAAATTAACTTTAAAGAACATTGAAGGCTGAAGGGGAAGGTTCTGGGCTGGACACGCCGTGTCTGCCACCAGCACGGGCCAGCCTGGCGGCAGCATGTTTGCCCCCGACCGTGCCAGACGACGTCCACCGGCACCCCGCCGCCCCGACTCCTGGTGTCCCGAGAATGCCCAGCACCCCCTGGGAAAGCCAGCCTGACCCTCCTCTCTCCCTCGCTGCCTCACCTCCTCTAAGCCCTCATTCCCGCCAACAGCTTTGTCACCCGCTCTTGGACCCAGATCTTGGGTCACCCCACACCCAGGGGCTAGCCTAGGCCCCGGCCGAGGGGCGACCCTCTGCTGCTGTGCTACTGCTGTGGGGCTGCCCGACTAGGGGGCAGGGGCTGGCCCGGGCCTCCCTGGGGCCCCTCCTCGGCTCCCTGCCACCGGGCGCTGCCCTGGGTCCCGCAGCTGCCCTGGCTCCGGCTGCCCGGCTCGCTGTCTCCGGCTGCCCGGCTCGCTGTCTCCGGCTCCCCGGCTCGCTGTCTCTCCGGCTCCCAAGGTCGCTGCATCAGCGAGTGGTGTCTCCTCCCCACAGCACCCGGCAGGGAACGGGGTGTCCTCCTTGCCCCTCCCTTCACCCCCATCGCCTCAGACCCCGAGTGTCCACTCCAGTTCACTGCCCTCCACCTCCAACACTGCCCTGGTGCAGGCCTCCCTCCCGGACCGGCCACCCTGCCCACTGGCGCTCTCTCCTGAGTGTCCCGCGAAGGCCACAGGTGCCCTCGGTATGAAGTCCGAACCCCCTAGCAAGGCCTCTCAGCATGAACGAGGCTGCAACGTTCGCTGTGGGCTGGGGCCACGCGGTGCCCAAGGCAGGGCGCCCTCCGCCGCTTCCCGGCCCGGCCAGGCGGCTTCTCCAGCCCTGTGTCCAGCCCTCCTCTCGCCCTCACGGCCACGCCACTCCTCGGCAGCTTCAGACGCCCTGACTCTCGGCCGCCTCCCTGCCTACGCCCGCGCCTCCCCTGGCCATAGTGCTCGCCCCCTGGAGCCTGCTGACTGCAGCTTGTCCCTCGGGGCTCAGCAGAGCCCGCCTCCTCTCGGGCCCATAGCCCCCAGCCCAGCTGGCCCAGCGCCCCTCTGTGGCCTCAGCACCGTCCTCAGGCTGCGTTTTAATGAGCTGGTCCTGCTCGTCCCTCCCTTTGGCCTCTGAGCGGCAGAAGCTTCAGACTGTCCACTGGAAGAGCCTCGAATACGCCGCACGTCCAGGTGCCCATTCCCCATGACCGGCCTGCTCACTCCTGCTCTCTGGGGTGGACCTGACGGCACAACGGGCATCCAGGAGAGGCGCACGGGCTTCTCCCCGTCTCAGCCGCCCTTGCTCCAGCTCTGCCCCTTCCTTCCGGCTCCCTTGCACACTCCACCGGGATCAGCCAGAGAAGCCCACGTTTCTCACGTGTCCTTGGCCTCACCCCTGCGTGGGCCCACCCGGCCTTCTGCCGCACCCCAAACCCTTCACCAATGGCTCTCACCCATCTTCTCCACCCACCCTGAGAGACTTTCCCAGGAAGGCGTCTCTCTGCGCAAGCATGCTGGAGGCTACTTGTTGGGGACACTCCCCTTCGTGGAGAGGGGGTGTGCACTGTCTGCTGAGGTGTTGTGGGCGTGGCTGGCTCCCCTCAAGGCCAGGAGCTACTCCACAGCAGAGACCAGCACTGCCTAACCAGACCTGGCCCAGGCACGGCAAGCAGCCAGCACTTCCCTCTGGCGTCTTTGGGGCGAGCTTTCAGCACCAGCGCCTGGACAGAGACCCTTCCCAAGGACCCTTTCCACCCTGGCCCGGCAGAAGGAGACTCCAGATCTTTATCTTTCCTCCCTGGCTCTCCCGCCCAGGCTGAGCAAGCCTGACTTCCCAGGGACACCTCCCTGGGTCTTTCCTCCCAACCCAGAGGGCTCCACCTCACCTTCCAGTAACCCCCCACTCTCACCCCCTTCTGTGGTGGGAGAGCCTAATGATTAAGAGCCCAGACTCGGGCACTTACAGGTTACAAACCGGAATGTGACTTAAAGCTTTCTCAGTTTCGTCTGTTAAATGGAGATGCACCAGCAGGTAGTAGGTGCTCCATAAAGATCTCTTGAACAAATAAATGAAGGAATTAATGCTTAATATGTGTCTTCTAGGGTCTTGCCAAAATCAATCATTTAATACGTGTAAATGCACACACACGCTGCCTGGCCTACAGAGAGCGCTCAGAGTCAGCTACTCCTCTATTAGTTTCTGTGAGCTCCTGGAGAAGCTGGAAGGGTCAAGCTTACTGATGAATTTCAGGGGGAGGATTTTGCTTAGATTGCAGGTCCAGTGGGGTCTAGGTTGAGGGTCCTCTCCTTCAGAGTTCTCCCCTGCCTTTCCTGCCCTCCCCCAGCCTGGGAGGGGCAACCCGCTGCCGGCCCAAAGAGAGAATTCAGGAAAGGGCTGGGGAGGGCTGGGGTGGGGCGGTAGGGGTCCCTGGAAGAGAGCAAGGGTACCAGAAACCCACAGGAAGGAACCCGCGGCCCGCTGGCACGCCCTTTGGTGCTATGCCAGCCCATGGGAGGGCAAGGGCGCCAGATTAGTTTGTGGGTCGAGGGTAGCAGCAGGTGATGAAAGCCAGGCATGTGGGGGGCCACTGCGAGGCCTCCACTCTGGCCACTGCAAGGCCTGGCGGCCTGCTGCCCTGCCGGCAGCGCCTGGCAGCCCCAGCTCCGCACGCTTTCCCAGCCGTCTGGGTTTCTCAGCTTCTTCCTGGCCTTGGCGCCCCCTTTAGGCTGTGAGCACCCTGCTGGTCTCTGTACACCCCCATTTTCCGGAAAAGAAGTGAGGCACAGAGCGGGGTGGGGGTAGAGGGCAGCGAGGGGCCAGCACGGGGCCCAGAGATTGGCGCCTTCAGGAGAGCGCAGCCTCCCGCCCCAACCCCGCAGCCCTGGCCCCAGCCCCAGTTCTGGCGGTGGGTGCTAGCCAGGGAGCCGTACCTGAGGTCTGGGCAAGCATCGCGGGTTGCCACAGGCTGCGAGGGAGCGCAGCCGATGCGTCCAGGTGAGGTCCCCGCAGACTGACGCCCCGACGCCCGCCCCCGACGCCCGCCCCCGTGGGATTGCGCAGCCGCTGCCCGGGCTCCACAGCCCATCGATTTTTCTGTTGACTTTAGGGACCTCATTAATCCTTCGTTAATTACCTCGCCGGGCCGGCGAGCACAGCGCAGCCAATGGCGAGGCGACTGGACGCGGGGGCGGGGCCTGAGGAGGCGCGGGCACAGTCCCTGGGTTCAGCGGACCTGGGCCGGCCTCAGGGTGGGTGGGGCGGGGCGCCACGTCCTTGGGCCGCCATAGAGGTGCTGTGGGGATTCAGCCCGCACTTTGGTGGCCAAGCAGGGAATGGACACCCCCGGCCCCCCAAACAGGGAATGACAGTTCCTGAACCCCACTTCCCTCCAGCCTTCTAAGCAAGCTCCCACCACGCGTGGCTGGCAACCTCTCTCTCCCTCAGGGGTCAGAAAAGACCCCATTGCCATCGTGGGGGAGGTGAACAGGCCTGGAAGTGACCCCCTCTTTCTCCCCTTACCCACCCAGAGCTCCTGCCCCACTGCCGCCTTTTCAGGAGGGCTGGGGTACCTCTGCTCAGGTTCCCTGCGCTCCCCCCAGCCAGGGTTCTCCTGTGAGATGCCATCTCCTCGCACCCACCCCTGCCTGCGAGCCCCGCCTTGCCCCGTTCTGGGATTTGGAAACCCGCCTGCCCAGAGACCCCTAGGTAGAGGGGTTCCCGGCTCCTGTGGCTCCTCACCCCACCCTGACCTTGGGCAATGGGCTTGCTGGCCCTCCCTGCTCCAGGACAGCCCGAGGGAGGACATGGCGCTGGGTAAAATACGTTGCTGGGACTCCTGGGCAGCGAGTGACTAAACCCAGGAAAGGCCTCCATGGGGACATGTGAGCTTTGGCGGGGGCCGACGGGATGCTGTTTGTCTTCCAGACACCCAAGACGAAGCCTTGCAAGCTCCCGGTTCGCACCTGTCCGGTGGCCTGCCTTTCTCCCGTCTCTCCTGTGAACGGGGTGGTTTCGGGGATGCTCCAGAGAGGTTAGGACCCTCGGGGGCAGGGGTGTGGTAGGTAAGAGGAAGTCAGGGAGATTTACAGCCTCCAACTCCTCTTAAGCTAAATATCTTTGATGCTTGAACTGTTTTATTTGAGGGGGGAAAATTCTGCTGCTTGCAAATTGTTACTCTTAGCAGGAAGGCTCTGGCGCTCTGCTGTGTGACCTTGGGCAAGTCGCTTTACCTCTCTGGGCCTCAGTTTCCTTCAATGTAAAATGGCAGTTGGTCTGTCAGACCCTCCTAATCTCTTGTGCATCATGGAATCCATAAAATAATTCAGTGTCACTTGCAGATAAAAGGAAGAGGCGTCACCTAAGCACCCACTTTAAGCTAGTTCATAACTCACACTTGGCTCATCCCTCAGAAGCTTGAACCTCCAAAATTCCCAGGAGCCCTTCCAGCTCTGATCCCCAAGATCTTCTGTGAGCATCTCAGATAGGCGACGGAGACAAGAAGCAGTGTCGGGAGGACAGCTGCAGGTTTATTGGGTCCCAGCCCCAGGAAGGACACCGGCCAGGCCGCAGGGCTGGGGTTCGAGCTGGAGCCCACGTTGAGACACGTCCAGATCACCCCTGGTCCCAGCAGGGCAGCAGGGAGAAGCCTCCTGTCCCACCCTCGCGTCCCTGCGCGGCTGAGGTCACGCTGGGCTGGATGGGCAGGTCCTGACTGTGATTTAAAAACTCATCCTGGAAAAATAACTTTTGTGAACACCCCACTCTGCAGGGCGCGGTGACAGGCAGCGGGACTGCCAGGCTGGGCGCCCGGGCGCCCGGGCGGCGGGGAGCCGAGCGCCGGCGGGTGCGGGCTGGGCTTCAGGACAGCACGTAGACCTCCAGCAGGCTGGAGACAGCGTGCATGCGGTAGAAGATGCCGAAGGGCAGGCAGATGTTGACGATGGCCGCCCACAGGGAGTAGCCGTAGAAGTCCACCTCCACCGTGTTGCTGAAGTGAGGCCGGGCCCCGAAGGCGGGCATGACCCACAGCTGTGCGGGGAGACGGGGCGTCAGGGCCTGGCTGGGTGGCGCTGGCAGAGGCGGGTGCTGCTGAGCAGCACTGGCACTCACGGAGGAACTCAGGACAGGCTCCCGCTGACCCCGCCCGACCCCGGCCTGCACAGTGACCTCGCCCTCACCCGGCGTGGCCACTCGTGGGTGGAGGAGGGGAGCGGGGTTTTGAGCAAGTGATGTGAGGATTTGGTACAAATGAGCTGCCCTGGAGCTGTGAGTTGGGGGCAGGCCCGGGGGGGGGTGCTGGGGTCTAGCTGGAAGGCCCCTCTGAGCTCTGCTCCCTACCTCTGCCTCTTCCCAGGTGTGGGAGAAGACCGACGCTGAACGCTTGCTTCAGCTCAGCCCAGACGCAGGTGTGGGCCAGGCAAAGACAGAGGCCTCCAGGCCAGCCCCACCTGCCCCGTGGGCATCGTCTGTGGGTATCTCACCCCCCCAAACCCCAGGGATTTCTGTCCTTTAAAAGGGGATCTGAGGGCCTCCCTGGTGGCACTTTAACAACAGGTTAAAGTGCAGCACCAAGAAGCGGTCTGCAGCCCCTGCAGCACGAGTTCAATCCCAGCCAGGGGCTGACCCGCAGGGCTCAGCAGACCTCTCCTGTCTCCCGGCTGCTCCCCTCAGCAGTGTACTTTGACAGTCTGCCTGTTCCTGCTCCCCACTCTGTCTCTGGTGAATCCTCTCACCCTTCGCATCTCTGGCCTGTACCCCAGTTCTATATGAATAAATAAATAAATCTTAAAAAAAGTCAAAAATTAAAATTTGAAAACAATAAAAAAATAAAATGGGGTCTGAGATGATGCCCTGGGATTTGATGCTGGACCAGATACATGGAGCAGAAACGGTCCCCCAGGAGAGCCCCAGCTTGTGGGCGGAGCCTCAGTGAAGGGGGGCAGAGGTGGGGCAAGGGCGGGTCACCCAGGCAGGAGGTCTGAAGCTCAGGGCTTCTGCTCCGCGTCAGAGCTGGCGGCCACGTCACGGGTCACCTAGAGGACGGGCTGCTTTCACCCTACTCAGAGGGGGCTGCTGGCCGGTTGCACACGGGGTGCAGGAGGACGCGCCCACAGTGCCGTCACGCGTAGTAGGGGTGTTTTCCTACCAGAGGTCACAGCAAATGGCGCTTGTACATCTTGTGAAACATCCTGGTTGTGCCCTGGGACACACTCGCCGACACATGCGCCTGCGTTAGCTTTCCCTGCTGGGGAGGGTCCCTAGCTGGCCGCTTGCCGGTGGGCGAGTGTTCTCTATTGGGGTGCACCTTCATGAAGAGCCTTTCCATCTGGGCGTGTTTTGCTTGGCTGCGTCCCGGGGTGTGGGAGTCTGGTGCGCTGCCCCCCACCTCGCCCCCTGCCCCCCCAACAGACGGCTCACACTTCCGCTGCTCTGCTCCCCGCTACTTCCTGACGCTGCTCCACTTACCCTAAGAAGTGGGCTGGTCACAAGTTCCCAGAGCTGTCACACCTCCCGGAGTCAGCACTCACAGCTCCCTCTCACCTCCTCCCAGCCTCCCCCAACGCCCCTGGGACTCCTCCTGCTACCTGGATTTCATTCTCTGGGCGCCCTGAGATGCTGTTTGCCTGGAGGCTGCACCCTATCCTCTCTGCTCCTTTCCTAGAGAGCCACGCCATTCTCCAACAGACTGAGGGCCAGGCCAGGCCAGGCCCACGAGCCCGAGGGCGCCCTTCCTCTGCCTCTCCCCCCAGGGCGCCCGGCTACTCACGATGATGTTGCAGAGCAGGAGAAACAGAGAAATGTCCTTCAGGCACCGGCGTCTCCAGTGGCTCTTGGGCGCCGGCATGGCGGCCACTGCTTCCTGAGGGGCCGTGTGGCTGGGGGCCACCAGCTCCGGGGTGGCCGGGCAGGCGGGCAAGGCCTGCAGCGCATCCGGGTTGGCGAAGGTCAGGCCGTGGCAGGAATCCTTGGGGGGCGTGTCCCGAGGCTCGGCCACCGGTGGGCCCCGGTGAAGGCTCTCGATGATGAACACGTTCTGGAAGGTGTGCTGGGCGATCATGAGCAGAGCGTGGGCGAGGTTGAGCCCGGCCAGCAGGTCCTGGGGCGTGCCCACCACCACGGCCACGATGGAGTAGTAGGAGATGGCGTACTGGCCCAGGGCGGCGCCCATCAGCAGGGCCACGTCCAGCGTGCGCGTGGGGTTCTTGTGGTGGTCCATGGCCCGGCGGTCAAAGCGGTAGATGACAGAGCCACTGAGGCTGACCAAGGTCATGAGCCCCAGGCAGACGATGTTGAAGCTGTAGTAGGTGACCAGCGCCTGCTGGGTGTGGCTTCCGTCGCCACTCACCTGGACCTCGTAGATGATGAAGACGGCCAAGCCCACCACGAAGAGAATCAGGCCCAGCACGGGGCCGGCGAAAAAGGTGTCCCGGAAGAGGCTGCCCCGGGACGGGGTGTGGCCGTGGCCGTGGCTGGAGGGGGCCAGCAGCCTGCCCACGTTCTTCCACATGACGTAGAGCATGGTGGAGGCAAAGAGGCTGTACTCGATGTTGAAGGGGTAGAGGTAGAAGTAGCCCTGCTGGAAGATCTGGCAGACGGCCGTGCTGCAGGGACAGTCCCCCTCCGCCGTGCCGCCCGCTCGCTCCACTGGGGAGAGAGGGGCACTGAGCGGCACCGCCCTCCCACCTTCCGGGAGCACCCCGTCTGCAGATGCTCACCCCTAGATCGTGACCTCGGGGCGACCCAGGGTCACTGCCTCCTGCCTTCACCGCTGGCTCCCAAATGCCCGCGTGGGGCCTGGCACCGTCATTCCCTCCCCAGGGATCTACTGAGCACCTACTAAGTGTCAGAGACCCAGGGACCCGCCAGTAAACACTAGCTGGTGCTTCCTTCAGGAAGCTGCCCCCACCCCCACGACCTGGCCCTCTGAATTGCAGGGCCGGGGCCTTCCTGAGGGCTGGGAAACTCTGTGCTGGGGGGGGGTGTGTTCCGGTGAGGTCGCCACAGACTTATCATCTAATCTGGTGCTGGCTAGTGGGGGCCCTAGAGAAGTCCGAGAACTCGGCCCAGGGGGCCAGGCACCCCTTAGCAGAGCTGGGCCCCTCCAGTTGCAAACTCTGGCCTTGAGAAAGCCGCTTTCTGTGCCCTAGCGTTTCACCTGTCGGTAGGGAACGGACAGCCCCTGCCTCCCGGGAAGCTGGGGGGCCCAGGACACGCAGCCAGTGCCCCGACACGCAAAGCTCAGCGGATGGCCACTCTTGTCATTGCGGTGACTATTTCTGCCTCCTCTGTGCCAGACTCCCATCTGGCCCTGGGTGCCACCATGGAGCCGTCGGCCTCCCTCCCCCTCTCTTCCGCCAGGTCACGCTGGCCCTCTGCCCTGGCACCGAGTCCCTTCCCTGGTGGAATGGACTCCTGGACAGGGGGGCCAGGGCTAAGGGTGAGAAGGTGCCTCCAAGGCTCCCCTCCTGGTGACCCACACCTGTGCCTCAGAGGCAGAGCCCAGAGCAGGAGGCATCCACCTTTGCTCCAGCTCCCCAGGCCTGGCCACCGGGCAGCGGCAGCGGGGGAGGGGGCGCCCATGGAAGTGGCGACTCACGGTTGGGAACGAGGCGCGTGTGGCTGGCGTTGCCGTGAGAGCTGCTGTAGGAGTTGGCCTGGTGCAGGGACTCGTCCACCACGGCTGCCATCCAGATGGCCAGGTTGGTGGTGAGTGTGAACATGAGGCCGCACCTGTGGGGGAGGGGCGAGAGGCCAGTTGGGGGTCTCAGTCTCCTGGGGTCCGGGCCGGCTGGGGTTGGGAGCTATGCCAGGGGTGGTGCTGACACGCAAGGCGCCGAGCTGGCCCTCGCGTGGGAAGGAGCAACACGCCTGGCCGGGAGCCACCCGAGGGAGGGCCAGGGCCCCAGGCCTCCGCTCCCTTCCCGGGCGACGGACATAGAGTGCGCTGCCTGTCACCCGCCGCAGCACACGCAGGCAGGCACACTCAACACTCACAGCCCCCCCCCAGCATGGTAGAAAACAGCCCAATAAAGCCAGGGGCTGTCGGACCCCCACCACACCCCACAGCGGGGAGCCCCCCAACCCGCGCCTCAGGCAGGCTGGCAGTGCCAGTCCTGCCCGGCAGGGCCCTGAGCGGTGGAGCGGGCACTCACCGGGTCAGATCCAGGTGCACGTGGGTGCAGTCCTTCGCCGAGACCCAGAGGAAGTAGGTCTGCGTGCAGAGCCGGAGGTGAGGGCGACGCCACAGGTGAGCCCGGGGCCGGTCAGCGCCGCATCCTCCACCCAGAGCCCCCGCGCCAGTTCTGTCTACCTCAGCGTTACACAGTGAAGTGGGCGCTCTGTTCCCTGGACAGCTTATACAGAGTAGTGGTTCTCTGCTCTTTAAGAGTTTGCCACGTGTCTGCTGTACAACTCTGGCCTTAATGTTTGTGCATTTTTTGCAGGAAGGTCAAGGGAGTTTTGACTACCAGTGACGCACCTCCAGGGTGCCTCACCTCTGTGGTACCTCCCTCCCCACCCGCGCCCCAGCTCACCCCTGCTGCCCACAGGGCCTCGCCCTCACCCGCTGCCACACACCCCTGCTGTGGCCTTTGCCAGTGCGGGGTCTGTACTTTCTTAAGGAACCTTCGAACCGTAAAATGAAAGATGAACCGTGATACGTGCCCAAGTCCTGCGTGCACCGAGTTGTGGAGACCTGGGCAGCAGGGGGGACCAGTGTTCCGGGGGGACCCGGGCTTACATGTGGGCTCACGGTCACGGGCCCAGGCTGAGGTCTGTTGTCGGCCCCGGGGAGAGGGTCTTCCCAGCCTTGGCTCATTCCGAAGACCGATCGAAGTCATGTGTGCAACTAACGTACACCTGTCTAGCTGAGTGTGCGGGCTACCTGGCTCCTGAACAAATATGGAACAGAGGGCCACGCCGAGGCAAACCAGCCAGCCCAGCAGGCCCAGTGTAGAGACGGGTGTCCTCTGGGGGCACCTGGGAAGGGCAGGCCAGGTTCTAGGAGACAGGACGCCTGCCACAACTCACACCTCCCGGGTGTCAGCTACTGGCCCTGCTTAGGCTGAAACAGAATCGCAGAGTCCCTGACAGGAGCTCAGACTTGACTCTCACTTCATTACCAAGTACTTGCAGACTATGGACTCATGTGATCCCCACCACCGTTCCCTCGCCACTGGGCTGCTCAGGGCGAGGGGGTGGAGCGCTCGCCTCTGGACCCCCTGCCAGGTACTGGCTTCTTTCTACCAGGCCCAAGAAGGGGGTGCCTGTCCACCTGGATGATGACGAACACGGCCTGGGTGAGCGGGTGCAGTATCTTGATGACCGACAGGCACTCGTAGAAACTGGAGTAGTAGCCGGTCTTGAAGACATCCATGACCAGAGTGCAGATCCCAAACAGCACCAGCCCGCCTGGGAAGAGGGGGGCGATCAGAGGGCAGGAGAGGAGATCTGGGAGTGGACCGCCCAAACCACTGGGCAGCTGGGCAGGCAGGGGGCGGGATGAAGGAGGAGTGGGTGGGCGGAGAGATGTCCTGTGAAGGCTCTCTGGGGGCTCAGGTCAGGGGTAGGGCCCACATGGGTCTGTGAGCTCTGGCTGTCACCTGCCCGCTGTGCGCCATCCAGGGCTCTCCCGGGTCGGCCCTTTTCTAACCTTTAGGACAAATCCTTTCCCGTCTACACCTCCCTCTGCCCCTTTCCTTCCTCCTCTCCCTCTACAGCAGCTTACTTCACCCTCAGCCACCTGCGGCCCAGCTGGGAGCCTTCTCGCCATCTCCAAATTCCTCCACAACCTCAGCGGCCAGGTCCTGCCCCCGCAGCCCAGGGCAACTCGGACTCCCTCCCCGCACCTCTGAGCCAGATGGGACCGGCGTGGGAGTCGCGGTAGGGGACGGCGTCGGGACAGCGCGCAGTGCATAGGAGGTAGAAGCCGACCCAGAGCGCGGCCAGGAGCATCATGGCCACGAGCAGCGCGAACACGTCCGTCTCGTACACCGCCACCTTGTTGAAGGCGCCGCCGCTGATGAGCGTGCAGGCGAGCAGCAGCACGTTCACCGCCAGCAGCACCGACAGCAGCCGGCCGCCCTTCTTCCACACCTCGCGGGGGCCTGCCAGCGGCGCCGGCGGGCTCTCCTTGGGGCCCGAGGCCAGTTCCTCCGACATGGCAGGGGCGGCTGGAGGAGGTTGGCGGGGTCACTGCGGGGGAGGAGCAGACAGGTGCCCTTCAGCGAGGGGGCCGGCCTTAGGTTCCCTGCGGGACGGAGGGTGGGGGCCGCGGGTGGCGGAGGAAGCATTGGGCAGCGAGAGGAAGCGGCCGCGGGTCCCAGCGAGGCAGGCGGCGCGCGGAGGTGGCCGCCCCGTCCAGCAGCCGCGCTTCCCACCCACCCTCCGGCCGCCGCACGCACCTGGCTGGGCGCGGAGCCCGCTCTGAGCTGGGGGCCGGGGGGCGGCGAGCTTCTCGTCTGTCCCTCGCAGGGCCGGACAGGCGCTTTATAGCGAGGACGGCACGATGATTTACAGCCGCGGGAGCTCAGCTCCATAAACCTCTCAGTCCCACTCACATGATCCATCTTTGCTCTGAGCTGAATTTAGGGAAGAGGCGCGGGAGCCAGATAAGGTGAGATTTATACTACCCGGTAAGAGGCGCCCCCTCCCCCGCCACCCCGTCACCTCCCTGCGGCCCAGCTGGGGTGCGGCCCTGCACTGCGGCACCCCGCCTCCGGCGCCCACCGCGCCCTGGCGCCCCGCGATCTCGGCCGCCCAGAACCCCAAGAGCTGCTGCTCAGTAGACGCCCCAAGGGCGCGCCGGCACCAGGGGCGCTCCCAGCCCTGCAGCGCCTTGTGCGCGGGTGGCCCCTGCTGCTGCGCGGGGTCTGGACCCGAGCCCGCCTCCCCGACACTGTCGCAGGGCAAGAAGTTCCTGCTTCC
>NW_004567139.1:7872215-7890437 GCF_000260355.1 Condylura cristata | reverse complement strand
GTGAGGCCTGCCCGCAGACACCCTGCCCAGCCCTGCCCGCTCCCCTGACAGGTGGAGACATCGAGCCGCAGCCCGAGGCTCCGGAGAGGACAGACCCCGTCGGCTCCCGGACTGGGGCTCGGCGTGGGGCGCTGGGTGGGCGCTCTGGCAGGGAAGGCCGGGCTCCCGTGGTCACCCCGTGCTCTCGGAAGAAGGGTGCTTAGGACCCAGGGGCAGCCAGAGGGCGGCTCCCTGGGCAGAGGCAGGTGCTCCCCCTCCCTGTGGGGTGAGAGGCTCAGATGTCCTAGTAGCTGCCACCGAGTCTCTGGGCTCCCTGTCTGGTCTGCGGCCCTGGCGCTCCTGCCCCCCCTCCCCTAGCCCCATGCCTCAACCCTAACCCCGTGGCCCTCCCCTGAGGGGGGCATTTCCTGGTGCCCCCTGTCCTCCCCTCCAAGTCAGGCGCCATGAACGACCAGTACCACCGGGCAGCCAGGGACGGCTACCTGGAGCTCCTCAAGGAGGCCACCCGGAAAGAGCTGAACGCCCCAGACGAGGATGGCATGACCCCCACCCTCTGGGCCGCCTACCATGGCAACCTGGAGTCCCTGCGGCTCATCGTGAGCAGAGGGTGAGTACCCGTCCGGCCCCACTGGGTGGGAGAAGCGTTTTACCCACCCAGGCCCCAAGGTGCCCCCCAGCCCTAGGGCATCCCAGCCGGCCTCACCCTGCCTAGACCTGACTGGGCGCCTGGGGGGACAAGGGGGCACACGCTGAGGCATTAGTGTGCCCGGCCTGGGCCTGGGGCTAGGAAGGGAGGGACAGGGAACAGGGGTCATATTGGGGGGGGTCTGCAGAGTGAGGGGCAGACACCTGGGAGCAGGAGTAAGGGCCACTGTGGGCACAGGAGGGCGGGGCAGAAGCTTCAGAGGGACCAGACGTGGGCCCAGGAAAGCAGAGGCCCCCCACTGCCACACCCCAGCCTCAGATCCAGAGGAGTCAGCAGCACCTGCCACTGCCCCTCACCCCAGGGTGAGGCTACCTGGCTCTCTTGCTGTTTGTTCACCCCTGGGATTTATGGGCACTGCCACAGCACCAAATGCCACCGGGTTCAGCCACCCCGTTAACTCTGCCTGTGCCGTCCGCTCCTCACTGGGCGCGGAGAGACTGGCATGCTGGCCCGTGGGGGGTCCTGCTCCCTCACCTCTGCTTGGAGTTGGGAGGGGCGCACCACTGGTGGGCCTCGAATCCACGTGTCAGGGCAGGAGGGGGTTTGGCTTTAGCAGCAGAGGGGTGTGGGCCCCAGGGCTGGGTGACAGGGGCCCACTCCTGGAGCACCCGAAGCCTTCTGGAGAGAAGGCCCATGCAAGTGGACCCTGCACAGCTGGCAGGGCGGGGAGTGGGCGAGCTGGGGGTGGGGTGTGGGGATGCACGTGCAGCTCTGGGGCTGGAGTGGGGGAGGGGCAGGAGCTCCGACAGAGCTGGCGCTGGCCAGGGGCCTGGGCTGGTGGTAGGTGGGGGCACTCCCCTCTCCCTCACTCCTTGGTGGCTCCCAGGCCCCAGCAGCAGGTGGGAGCACCCCAAGACCAGCAGCTGAGGCATGTGCCAAAAGGCCGAGATTGGCCCCTCCCCTTGCTGAGAGGACACCGGTTTCCTGCTCCGGGAGACGCATGGGGGGAAGAGGGTGTCTCCCTGCGGCACCTCCCCTGCCTCCCACAGCTGACCGAGGTCAAGGGCTGGTGTTTGATGCGATTGGTCCAGATGCAAGGCTGCCCCCTCACTCTGTCCCTGAGGACTTGGTGACCAGTAGGGACAGTGAGGAGAGAGCGGTGGGGGGACCTTTGAGACAATGGGGTGATTCTTCCTCTTGCTGGGTGGGGCGGCCTGGTGGCCTCATTAGCGTGGGGCAGAGGCACTGTGAGAGAGGCAGGAGCCCGAGGGAGCCAGCAGGAGCTGCCTCAGGGTGGGGGTAGAGGCACAGTCTGGTGAAGTCTTGGAAGAGTGAGTCCAGCGGCCAATGCCAGCCTGCCGGGGGCTCGGGAAGGTGCGGCACCCTGGGGAGAGAGGGGAGGCCTGCCGGCCTGGCCCCTCCTCCCCTCCAGTCCTGGCTGCCCCCACGGTCCCCTCGGTGCCCAGGCCAAGGCCCGACACCTGCTCTCACACGCAGGCTTGCCAGGCCTGGCCCTGCTCCCTGCAGACATGGCCATGCCCATGACAGGCAGGGCAGGGCGGGCACAGGGACCCTCAGGGGGCTCAGGCGCTGGACCTGCCACACTCTGGGTCCCTTTCAAGTCACCCACACGGGCAGCCAGGTTCGCCAGCAGGACTGCTAGGGGCCAGACTGGCCGGGCCCACCACCTCTTAGGGCTGGCTCTCTGCTGGGCCCCATGAATAATTCACTCCTTTCTCTCTGGGCATCAAATATTTATCCCCTGAGATTCCCAGCCCTCAGTTCTCTTGGGGAAGGCCCCGCCCGGCCCCGCCTTCTCTGTTGCCACGCCCCCGCCCCCCCCTCTCGCCAGCGTCAGCGCCCAGGTCAGCGCCCTGTGCCTCCACGAGTCAGAGGACAGTTCTCAGGCCCCGCCGCTGGCACACCATCACCCCAGCGGGCAGGTGGCCGGTGCTCCCCACCTCCCACTGACTGCCTGCGGGACTCGCCCGGGCCCATCATCACCGGCTGCTCGCATCCTCCTTGCAGGGGTGACCCAGACAAGTGTGACATCTGGGGCAACACGCCCCTGCATCTGGCGGCTTCCAATGGCCACCTGCACTGCCTCTCCTTCCTGGTGTCCTTCGGAGCCAACATCTGGTGCCTGGACAACGACTACCACACGCCGCTGGACATGGCCGCCATGAAGGGCCACATGGAGTGCGTGCGCTACCTGGACTCCATCGCGGCCAAGCAGAGCAGCCTCAACCCCAAGCTGGTGGGGAAGCTGAAGGACAAGGCTTTCCGCGAGGCCGAGCGGCGCATCCGCGAGTGCGCCCGAATGCAGCGCAAGCACCACGCGCGCATGGAGCGTCGCTACCGGCGCGAGCTGGCCGAGCGCTCCGACACGCTCAGCTTCTCCAGCCTCACGTCCAGCACGCTGAGCCGCCGGCTGCAGCCCCTGACGCTGGCCAGCCATCTGCCCTACTCGCAGGCCACGCTGCACGGCACCGCCAGGGGCAAGACCAAGATCCAGCGGAAGCTGGAGCGGCGCAAGCAGGCGGGCGAGGGCGCCTTCAAGATCTCCGAGGACGGCCGCAAGAGCGTGCGCTCGCTGTCGGGGCTGCAGCTGGGCAGCGACGTGATGTTCGTGCGGCAGGGCCCCTGCGCCAACCCCAAGGAGTGGGGCCGCTCCCCGCTCCGGGACATGTTCCTCTCGGATGAGGATAGCGTCTCCCGTGCCACACTGGCGGCCGAGCCTGCCCACTCGGAGGTCAGCACCGACTCCGGCCACGACTCCCTGTTTACGCGCCCCGGCCTGGGCACCATGGTGTTCCGCAGGAACTACCTGAGCAGCGGGCTGCACGGGCTGGGCCGCGAAGACGCGGCGCTGGAGGACGGGGCCCCGCCGCGGGGCCGGCTGCAGAGCTCCCCGAGCCTGGACGACGACAGCCTGGGCAGTGCCAACAGCCTGCAGGACCGCAGCTGCGGCGAGGAGCTGCCCTGGGACGAGCTGGACCTGGGCCTGGACGAGGACCTGGAGCCCGAGACCAGCCCGCTGGAGACCTTCCTGGCCTCCCTGCACATGGAGGACTTCGCCTCCCTCCTGCGCCAGGAGAAGATCGACCTGGAGGCGCTGATGCTCTGCTCAGACCTGGACCTCCGCAGCATCAGCGTCCCCCTGGGGCCCCGCAAGAAGATCATGGGCGCCGTGCGCAGGCGCAGGCAGGCGCTGGAGCGCCCACCCGCCCTGGAAGACACAGAGCTGTGAGCATTGAGCAGAGCGCGGTGGGAAGTGGGGGATGGGAGGTCTGGGGGTGTGGACTCGCCCCCCGGCGGGGGAGGGGCGTCATTGAAGTGGCTCTCCAGACAGAGGCCTCGTTTTACCCACGTACTTCAGGAAAATAAGTTGTCAACTTAATGACAAATGACACAAGGCTTTCTAATCACAGCTAATCCTGGGCATAGCAAAATCCTGGGCATAGCATCTCACCTGGGCATAGCAAAATGCGGAAAACGGGTGTTTGAGCATGGGTGAGATTCAGTCGCAGTAATCCCTGCCGGGGTGTTGGGGCCCTCCCATCTCTGGGTACTGGGGGTCCTTGCATGTGTCCCCAGCTCCATGTTTTAGAGCACCCCCGTATAACAGGTGAGCAAGAAGAGAGTCACTCACCCCAAGGCCTGGCAGCTGCTCAGTGTGGAGCTGGGCTGGCCCTGGGTTTGTGTGGCCTGGGGAAGGGGGTGTCCTGGGGTGGGGGGCGGACAGCCAGCCATCTCCCCAGTTGTCCAAGTCCTCAAGGCAGAGTTTTACCAGCCGGTTCCTGAGCCCTGCAGCCCGGAAGAGGGGCTAACGGTCCCCCCAGGGCCAGCAGCAACCCGGAGGGCGGTCTCAGGGCTGGAGTCTCCTGGGGGCCATGGCTGCTGGGGCTGCTGCACACCCAGCCACGGCTGCCCCTCCCTTCTGGTCTCTATGGCCTGTGCCCTGGAGGCTGGGCAGGGCGGGTGTGGTGAGGCAGTCTGGCCTAGTGGTGGGTGGGACCAGGCAGCAGAGGGTAAGCTGTCAAATTCTGGCTTAAAGTGATGGATTTGAAAGCTCTTACCTGAGTTCTCTTTCTACCTCTTTTTCCACAGATAACTTGGGGCTCCTCTCCCCAAACCAAAATGAATTGCAAGTTGCCACAACTCTCAGTGGGGCCACCAGGCCCCCAGTCGCCAGCCCGGCCCCTCTCCAGGACCATGCACCAGCCTCGAACGACTCTCCATCCCCCAGAGCAGAGGACGTGGCGTGGAGACACCCAGATGGTCAAGCAAGCACCCCAGAACATCAGTTCTGAGGGGCCTGGGTGCCCCGATCCACGCCCCTCTCAGCGGCCCTAAAGGACATGAGGGTTGGTGGAAGGCCAGCCCCAGAGGAAGGGCAGGGCCCGCTGGGGCCTTGGGGACAGGAGCGTGTGCCCTGGGGGCAAGTCTGGTCCTGGGCGCCGCTGTCTCTCCCACCCCCTCCTCCGTGCCCCTGCTCAGGCGGGAGACTGACTTTCTGTGCGGGAAGAGTGTGAGCTGCTCCCCTCCCCCACGCACCATCGAGGAGGTTCCAGGCTAGACTCTTCAGCCAAATGCCCTGCCCTTCATGCCCATCTGCCCCGAGCACCGCCAGCCCCTCTCTTTCTCCACCCACGCGCCCTGTGAGGAGTGGGAGTGCCAGGCCAGGATGGGGCGGGTGACAGGGCCCCTTCTCAGCCCCCTGGGTGAGCCCAGTCTGACTACCCTCCGGCCCCAGCCCCTCGGTCCTTTGCCCCCTGGGCCATGCGGCCCGGCCTCCCCCGGGCTAAGGGCCAGGGCGGCAGCCACACGGTGCTAGGACAGCGCCAGGCATGGCTGGCACGTTCTGGGCCCAGGAAAGTCAGCTGCCAACTGCCTGAGTCCCCACACTGGGACAGGCAGAGAGGGTGTCCAGCCTCACGTGGCCAGACCCTGCGAGGTGTGCTCGGTCTGCACCCCTGCTTGGCCCCGGGTCCGCCAGGCCTCTGCGTCGGTGTCCGTAGTGGGTGTCCCTCCAGACACAGAGGCGGCCAAGCGCTGACGTCTCTGCAGGGACACCGGGTCGGCCCGCCTTCTGTTCAGGAGCGCCCCTGCCCTGTGAACCTGGCCTTTGAGGGGCCCTGGACACGTGTCCCCACAGTTCTCCAGTTAGACTGTCAGTGTGCTCGTCCTGTGGCCCCCACCCCAGCTCTGGCTCTCAGCTGGGCTGGGGAATGGGGGCACAGCCCCAGCCCCAGCTCCTCCCTGGGTCCCCTTGGCCAGGGTGGGAGGCAGGAGAGAAAGCCCCCAGAGCATGGCCAGGTCTCTGCTGTATCTGTGTCTGTGTGCATGCCCAGCGCTGGGCCGTGAAGAAGGTGGTCTCTGTCCCACCCGAGCTTGGTCGCCCACCATTGCCACCCTGAGGCCCCCACCACCACCCGGTTCTCTGGGCCTAGACCTGGGGCCACCCCCAAGTGCCGACTCCGCTTTCTTGGCGCCCTGGGCGCTGCCCATTCTCCCTGCCCAGCCTCGCCCTGCTGGGACCTTCCTTTGCTGGGGTGGGCGTGGGGCCATGGTGCCACCTCTGCCCTCTCTCAGGCTCATTACAACTTTTGTAGAGAACACTCTGCGCCATTGTGTCTTGCTCGTTCATCACAGCGGGAGGGTTCTGTGCCTGCGGGGACTTGGTCCTCTTCCTTGCAGGAGATCCTTGGCCTGGGTGGTGCCCCCATTCCCTGCCCCCCTTCCCTCTCATCTCCTTGGGACCTTCCCTCCTCCTGGAGCCTTTGCAAAGAGAGTGTCTCGCGCCTGCAGCTACTGAGGGCAGGTGACGCCTTCTCCCTTCCCATGGGCACGGCCAGGACTTCTCCAGGCCACAGCCACCAGCCGCTCTGGGGCCCATGAAACCCAACCTCGAGGCCCTCCTCGCCCCTCAGAGGCCTCCAGGAGGTTTCATCCCGGTCACCACCCATGCAGCTTCAGGACCCGCCTTTCTCCCGGGGTGAAGCTTCCCCGGCGCTGGAGGACAGGAGATCTGCTTTCTTCATCAAATGTGGGAGCCGTTTCGTTCTACTCCCTAAGATGGCCGGGCCTAGTGCCTCTCTCAAAGGGCGCTGGGGACCCAACCTCCCTCCAGCCCCATCAGAAGGGTGCTAGGATGCCTGGGTAGGAAGGTTGCCGAGGAGCCTTCTAGGGGACCTAGGCCACCTCCCTCTATTTTACAGGTGGAAAACCGGAGACGAAGGACCAGGCTCGGGACTCGGGGCTGCCTTCCCACTCTCCGCACCGCAGGCTGCCAAGGGGAGCAAAGACACCCGAGATTCTGCTAGGTTCTCCCGAGATTCCGCTAGGTTCTCCCGCCGCGCTCACCGGTTTTTCGGCGCTGCGACCCCTACTGGCCAGCAGGGTCGTTGCACCTACCTCACGGCAGACCCGCCAGTTCAGACTCCGCTGGTGCAGGGAAGGACATGGGGTGACCGCGCACAGTGAACCCAGGCAGCGCTTCGGGGTGCGGCCGAGAGCAGTGGGGAGGCCCCGTGGGGCAGAAGGCTGGCAGGTGGAAGCCTGGGGCGCAGGATCAGGAAGCCCGGGGCCCTTAAACAGAGCAGAGGGAAGACTTTAACAGGGGAAGGACAGGCGTTTTCAATGCATTTCCCTGAACATGTAGATAGACTGACCGCTGGTTCTTAGCTTTTTGGGGTTAGAATCTGGTGACCATCCTTTCTCTGGACGCACTGGGACACACAAAATCATTTCATGGAGCCACAGGGACCTCAGGCCCTGGGAGAGTCACACTGTAAGTGGGGTTACCCGCTGGATTGGGATGGGATGGTGAGAGGATCAGACAGGAAGGGCCTCTGGGAACTGGTGCAACCTTCCATTTACCAGACGCGTAACAGGCCGGAGGGGAAGGGGCTGGCCCAAGGTCACAGCGCAGCCAGGTAGCGAAGTGGCCCTCGGTGTCCTGACCCCTCCCACGGTGCCAACTGCTACCTGTCCCCAGATCAGACCTGGCCGGCACAGCGCCGTGGTCCTGCCAGAGCATCCCGGTGTCATGTCCAGAGACTGCCAGGGCTGGGCAGTAAGACTGTCCCAGCTGTGTGATCTTGGGTAAGTTACCCAACCTCTAGGCTTCCTCATTCACCAGACAGACATTGTAATTTATCGTAATGACAGTGTTAACCCCGTGGGCCATTAAGAGGGTGCCGATAACACACATACACGCCGAGCACACAGCCAGCTACTCAGCACACACCACGGGGCTCTTGGCTGCTGGCAGCTGGAGACACCAGCACCAGGAAGCGCCCTGAGCTAACCAGCAGAGGCGGCGGCAACCCCGGGGCTCAGGGACGTCCGCTGCTAAGGGCGGCCAGGGGCCGTGGAGGACATCTGGGGGGAAAACCCTATGAGGTGGAGGTGCAGGACTTCAAAAGCATTTCGCCCCAACCTGAGATTCTACTTGTCTGCTGGCCCCCCAGTCTCTTTGTCCTGTTTCTCCTGTAACCCCGGGACCCCGGTCATTCTTCCTCGGCCCCTGCTCTCCCATCTCATCTCACTAGACCTCTCTTGGTGTCTGTGACATAGTAACGACAGATACAGGCTTTGTCTCTGCTCCCAGTTCCTGACACAGGACCCCTAAAGCCCTTGTCATGTCCTGCGGGACGGGGTGCTGGGAGCCTCTTTTGTGCTGATATTGGACGTCGGTGTCCAGCCCAGAGATCTTAATGTCCTGCATTTCTTGGCTGGTGGGAGCGTCTTTTGTTCTGACGAAGCCGCTCTGGTTGGGCCCCTGGAAAACTTCAGGCTGGGGCTGGGCACCAGAGAGGCCAAGTTGTGATCAAAAGCTTGGCTTGCAGCCCAGCTCTCCCCTTGGGGAGGACTCTGGAGGGTGAGCTCGTCATCGCTCACGCTTACAAGAGGAAGGCTCCCTCAAAGCCCCTAAGTTCTGGGATTTGGAGAACTCCTGGGATGGCAAAGGCAGCCACTGCCCAAAGGCAGAAGCTCCTGTGCTCGGATCCTTCTAGAAATTGCCTCTCATATCGCTTCCCCCCCCCCCCCATAATGTCCTCTGTGATAAACAAGTAAGTAGAAGGAAAGTGCCTTTCTTGCTCCATGAGCCTGGCTGCCCTGCCGAAGAGGGGACTTGAGGGCTGGGGGACGGAAGCCCCCACTGTGGCTAGCTGGGGGGCAGGGACTCAGGATGGTCATCTAAGTGAGTCTTGTGGGACTGAGCCCGGACCCCCGCGGCCCTCGAAGCTGACCCCAGCCCTGGAAGTCAGTGTCAGAACTGAGTTAAACTACAGGGTGCTCAGTGGGGCCAGGGAGCTGCTGGTTGGTGGGTAGGGACCCCCCGGGGCCGGAGGAGTGGCTGTTTCGCAGAGCTTCTTTCCCTCCATCTGGGCCTGTCTCCTCTGTACTGTCCCCTCCCAGTCCCCCCGCCTGGGGCTGAGTTGGGGCGCTCTCCCTTCTTTTAAGACCGGCTCCTCTCCTCACTCCACACCACACACCCTATCTGCCCTGGCGGGTGGGGGGCGGGTGGGGGGAACCCTGTGCAAAAACCACCGACATGCGGCCTGGATTCGCCCCATGCCAGCGCGGGGACACGTGAGAAGTGTGCGGTCAGGCGGGGTCGTCACTGTGGGAACGCCAGCGGGTTATGGGAACGCAGACGCTGCAGTCTCCTACCCAGGCTCCCGTGGGGACCACCGTCACGCGCCATGGGTCATCACGGGGCTGAAGACGGGCTGCACCCCCAGCCACTGCAGCGACAGCCTCGGTCGATCACATGACTTCTCCGCCCTTCCCCGCCACAGCACGGATAAGCAGCCGCCTCCTGATGGCTGTGGCCTCTAGACCCAAGACTCGGCCGGCGAGGGGGAGGCCCACAGCCCGGCTCCAAGCCAGGCCCCACTTAGCGTGAGCAGGCCTGTCACCTGCCCCCAGACTCCAGTCCTTTGCTTTCCTGTTTTACTGCTGAGGAAACTGAGGCCCAGAGTGGCTCATAAAACACGTCCCAGCTGCCAGTGCTGGGACCAGAGCTCCGACCTGACAGCTGGCCCCGCGCCACGGCTCACGGGCCGAGAGCAGCAGCCAGCGCCTGAGTGTGCCGGCGACGTCACGGCGTCCTCACTGGGAGATGACGGGGCCCAGTGCACCCACCGACAGGGGACGCCAAGGTCACCAGTGCGTGGCCTCACAGGCAAGACCTGAGTCCTCCTTCACTCTTGGCTGGCCCGACCCCATCACCCCATTTCCCCAGAAGTTAGGCCCGAGTTTCTTTTGTGTCTCTTTGCCGGGTGACTCCAAGGATCAGGAGCAGGAAGTGGGTAACTTCTGGCAAGTCCACGCTGAGCCACCAAGGCCTGCTCTTTGGAGAAAGGCCCGCAGGGAGCCCTGCATCTTCCTGAAGCTGTGACCCCACAGGGCCCCGTCGCACCCCCGTCCCTCCCTCTGGCTCTGGACCCCGTGGGCCTCGGCCGCTCTGTGGGGGCCTGCTTCTCTGGAAATGGGCAGCCTGGGAGTTGCTCCACTGGACCCTCAACAGCAGCTGGGAGTAGGGAGGGGGAAGCACCCGCCACTCCTCACGGGCTCTCTGGACCCCACCGTCAGCCTAGGCTTCACGGCATTGTCTCACTCAGCAGCTGACCGTGGGGGAGCAGAGGGCACCCCTTACTGGCTTCGTTTCACAGAATCACGAGGCCCAGGGCCCCAGGGGCTGCTGGGAGGGCCTGTGCCAGGCTGGCTAGTCTGACCCAGGGTCCTGCTGCCGTCCACCCGCCGCCTCGTAGGAGCTGGATCTCGCACCTCCCACAAACAGGCACGGCAAACCCGTGAAAATCCCGCCTTGGGGGTGAGGACCCAGGCGGCCGGCCTGGCATTCTCCACACCTCTGCACGCTCTGGGCGCCAGCCCCAAGCTCTGGCTCTTCCCATGTCGCTCTGGCCTCCCTCTACCCGAGCTGGGGCCAAGGCCCAGCCAAGCGGCTCAGGGGCTCAGCTGGCCCTGGAGGAGGCGAGGCTGGAGACAGTGGCGCGGGGAGGGATAGAAAGGACTCAGCCACATTGCTTCTGTCCACTCCGCCCACTCGGCCTCCAGACACATTGCCTGCTGTTGGCCTCTAGGAACACGCCCCCCCCCCCCCCCCCGTGGAGGAGAGTGTGAGAGGGGGCGCCTTCTGGGAGGCTGTGCGGACCTGTGGGCTGAGTGTGCTCGCGTGTGTCTGTGGTTTTCTTCGTCTGTCTCTGCTCCGGGCCTGAGTCTCCCAGAGGGTTTGCGTGCACACCCAAGTCACAGAGGGCCCCGGGACTTTGCCTAGCTTGTTTTAGTTTATTGGCTAGTTCTAGGGCTCTGGCTCCTGCAGACTGGAAGACTAAATCTTGGGGAAAAAAAAAGACTAGGGTTACAGCAAGCGGCCCCCCAAGACTTGAGATGGCACTTATCCTCCTATCCACTAGGCCCCCACCTGCTCCTGGCCTCGCCATGGTGCTGGCAGGGCCAACCTCTGGGCTCTGCGTACTCCAAATATTCTTTGAGGAAATCAAGGCTCAGAGACATCAAGTGACTTATCAGAGGTCACACAGCATGGGCCAGAAGCTGGGTCTGGGGACCACGCACCATTCTCAGCCTCTAATCCCTGTCCAACCTTGGCACCGGGACCCCTGGCCCCTCCCCCAGGCCTAACACATGCTCTTCAAGCAAATCAACACCCCAGAGTCACCCACCAGATCTAGGCACTGATGCAATGTAGGGGAGGGACTAGGAGATTCTGGAAGAACCCTCAGTTGGAGCCCAGGGGCTGCCAGCCGTAGCCTTGGGTTCTCAAGTTGCACATAGCCTGGTGGCCAGTCCGGGCCTCAGTTCCTCCTGCCAGAGGGGTCAGGCCGACTGCCCTAGGAGCCTCAGCAGTGCCCCCCAGCTCAAGGCTGGCACCCCTTTCCTTGCCCTCAGTCCCTGACCTGCCGCCCTGGGCCCTCACTAACCTGGCTCCGCCCAGCAGAGGGGCCGGCCACCTGGGAAAGCCGGAGGGACGCGTCGGAGTAGCTGTGGTGGCCGGCCGGAGTCGTGGTCCTGGGACACCGAAGATGTGGCTTTGCCCTGCGGGAGCCGCGGAAGTGTCCAGTGCTGGTCCGCTCTCAACTGACCAAGATCTGAGCCACGGCCAGCTACTTCTCCCCAGCTTGTCCGGCCCCACCCCTGTGAATAATGCCACTTGCCTCATGGAGCTGGGCCTCTGGGTCTTTGATGATTTGGGGGGTGACATGAATGGGAGGAAGCCAAGGAAGTTGGAGGACCCCGCCGCTCAGACTGAAAGCATAAAACTGCCCCACCGCGGGCAGGAGGTGCCTGGCTGGCCCACCCTGTGTCCCCCGGGCTCCCAGGGCCTGCCTGCCAGGTCTCCAAACCCACTGGGACGCTCAGGGGCTCCCTCCAGGCCCTGGGGCCAGGGTTGGGCTCCTTCCCACCCACCCTAACCACAACAATAATTAACCCCCATGAACCCTGGCAAATAAAGATCTGAATTGCAGATGGGAGGAATCATCGCTGCTCCAGGCTGGGGAACTCCCAGAGGTTCCAGAAAGGCCAGACCCACCATCACCTAGCAACCCTCACCCCGTGGGATCTCCCCCACCCAGCGGCACCCCCCAGCGTGCTATTATTGTTCCTTGAGTAGGTCCATGGGCCCCTCATCTGCTGGGGTCTGGAAGGAGGTTCACCTGCCTCTGGTTCAGGTCAAGTCTGGAGAGGTTCACCTGCCTCTGGTTGCCCTGAGTCTTCTCTGCCAGCTAGTGTTTCTTGAAACTGCAGTCCACTCCTTCCATTCGCCTGAGCCTGTGTTCTCGAGACTCTCCACACACCCCCTATTCATTTAGTGAACCCGCGTTTCCTAAGCACCTGCTACATGCCAGGCACCGGGCCAGACTCCAGGGGAACACAGCTGTTCACAGCATGGCAGCTTCCGTCTGCCCGGCAGCCCGTCCCCCTTTCTGCTGGGCAGTCTGCTCTGAATCTGTCCACTTGCTGGTAAATATTGAGCACCAATCTGGGCACGATGGTGTGGAGGGAGCCAGGCGGCTGACACTGTTGAGGGGTTCAGGGAGGACGAGGATGCTGCTGTAGGGCCCAGGCCCTCAGAAAGCTGGTGGAACAGTGGGGTAGACTGTAGTCATCAATGCCACCTCCTTCGCTTGGGCACACAGGAAGCCCCAGCTCCATGCTCCCCGTGGGTCACCTGCCTGACCATCCAGGGTTACGGCCCCTGGGAGGCAGGTTTTAGACGTGGAGCTGCACACATGCATGTTCTCTCCACTTCCACAGCCATGCCGTGGCCGATGTTGGAGATGGAGGTACCCAAGGTGCCCACGTCACCCCCGAGCCTTATCACACTGTGAGGTGAGCAACCCATAAGCTGTGTTGTGGTTAGTCTGGGGTGCTTGGGGTTGGTTGTCACAAAGCCAGTGTTACTTACCCTGACTAATGCAGGCAGGTGGTGTGGGGGTGGGGGCACTCGGGAGTCTCGCTAGACTGTCACGTTCGAGAGCAATCATTGCCGGGCACTGCGTGACAGCTGACGTCCAAGGCCGTGGTAGGCCACGAGGTCAGAGGAGGGTAGGACGCAAGCGGGGGCCCCTGGAACACAGTAGGGGAATCAGTAGGAGTGAAATACAGGAGAACTGGGCAAAGCTTTGTAGGGGTCACCAGGGCCCCAGAGGGCCGGTGGTTTGGATGGGGGTGAGGGGAAGACGCAAGAGGTCAGGGGTCAGAGGTCAGTGAGCAGTCACCCTGATCCAGGCAGGAGTGTAGTTAGAGATGGAGCTAGAGCTTGGAGGCCCTCACAGGTCAAGCTGGGCAGCTGAGACCGCGGGCTGCTGGCCAGCGGGCCCGTGAGACGTGTGCCCGGCCCGCTGGGTGCAGGAGGAACATGCAAACACTTTCTTGGGCGTATTTCTCACTCCTCTAGAGGTCTGGTTTTAGCACGTACGAAGGACCTCGGTCTCAGAGGCCCAGTCGCTTCACCGAGGCCACGCCGGCCAGCTAGGCCCGCCGGGCCCACTGTGCTTTTCAAATGTGCCGAACCCTGTGCAGACAGGCGAGGGCTGAGCGTGGGCACGGGCGGGTCCGGGGAGGGGGCGGGGAGCAGACAGCAGACAGCCCGGCCCTGGCTCAGCAGGAGGCTGGGGGCTGTTGTGGGCAGAGGTGACGGGCCTGCTCCGGGGCTCTCGGGCTCCAGGCGTGCTGTGAGAAGCCAAGCACAGCGGAGGTGGGCGCCCTCCTGGCCGTCCCTCGAGCCTCGCAAACCAGGCTTCTTCTCCCAATTCATTCTCTCCTGTGAGCAGGATGTGGAGGGCTGGGAAACCAAGCGCCAGGGCTGAGAGCTTAGGGCAGCCCGACAGAGAGGAGCAGGGAAGAGTTGAGGGTGTCACCGACTGCTGGCAGCTGAAGGGGTGCCTGCCCATCCTCAGAGTCAGCACTCGCCCTGTTCCCACCCTTCCCTGTGCTGCATTTATGAAGTCTGCTGTGTGATTGATACCTCGAAGGAAATACTGTTAGCAACTGTAAAATAAAGCAGATATTTTAATTGAAATATAAAACACAACTCACATGAGGAGGCGTGAACCTGCTTCCTTGAATCATAGATGGTGATGTGACCGATAACGTTAAAGAAGAAATATAACACAAGAAAATACACACATCATAACAATCATCGTGCTGAATTTCAATAAAAGCAACATGTTCAAGAATAACTAGCACCAGTTCCAAGAAATCCTTGTGTCCCCTCCTGGCCACCACCCTAACCAGGGACCGCTGTCCTCACCTGTGTCTGAACTGGCTGGCCATGACTGGATGCCAGTGGTGCTCTGCTATCTGGCTCATCTCCTTCAACACCAGGTGAGGGCTGGCCGCAGCCCTCAGCTCGTAGAGACCACACGTTCCTTACCGTCTCACTACTGGGGCGGCATTGGCATGGCCCCCCAGATCTTGCCTGTTCTTGGATGTTTCTTTGCATTTCCGTCGAGTCTACGCCTGGGCATGCATGCTTTCAGCTTTTATAAAGTTCTCCCCATTTTTTTTTTTTTTTAAAGATTTATTTATTTGTACATACAGAACCGGGGTACAGGCTAGAGGCTCAGGGGCGGTGAGAGGCTTCACCAGAGACAGAGTGGGGAGCAGAACAGGCAGATCGACGAGGCACACTGCTGAGGGGAGCAGCGGGCCGGTCAGGAGAGGTCTGCCGCGCCATGTGGTCACCTCCGGGGCAGGCGGGAATCGAACTCATGTGGAAGTGGCTTTAGCTTCTCAGTGCAGTGCTTTAACCCGCTGCACCACCAGGGAGGGCCCAGTTCTCCCCATTTTTAAGGAAAACCTTGGGGCTCCCTGGCGGCATAGGGTTTAAGTCTCAGTGCTATCTCCACGAGGGCCTGAGTTTGAGCCCCAGCCAGGGAGCTGACCCACATATAGCACAGCGGATCTCTTCTGTCTCCCCGCTGCCCCCCTTAGTAGTGGATTTCAATAGCTCCTCCTGTTCCACTCCTTACCGTCCCTGGTGAATCCTCTCACCTCCCCAGCCCCATACCTCTGGCCTATACTCCAGCAATGCAAAAATAAAAAAAATAAATAAATAAAAATGAAAAAAAGGAAACCTTCCTTGCTGTTTGGTTTTTGCTTGAATCAACTTTACTGAGGTCTAATTAACTATAATAGAGTATACCCATTTTGAGTGTCAGGCAGGTGACTTTTCGCAAACAAATGCACCCGGGTAAACAGTCACCATGGAGATATGGAACACTTCCATCTTCCCAGAAAGTTTTCTCTGTCCCTTTGCAACTAACATCTCCTCATGCCAGACAAGTGCTGGCATGATTTCTATAACTATATCCTAGTTCCAGCTGTTCTGGAACTTTCTGTAAGTGGAATCCCCGTTGGCACTGGGACCTGCCTGGCTGCTCCTTCTTACCCCGTATGCTTCCTTTACTCTCTTGTCGGTGGACATGAGGGCCGCTTCCAGTTTGGCCATTATGCATGATGTGGCTGTGACCATTCACACACTTGTCTTCATTCCTGTTGGGTGACTACCTGGGAGTTGAATTGCTGGGTCGTGGGGTTAGGGTATATTTACCCATACAAGAAATTGCTAAACTGTTTCCCAAAGGCGTTGTATACTTTACACCCTGATCAACAATGAATAAGAAGTCGGTTGCTCCACATCCCCTGTCAGCACTTAGTATTGTCTGGCTATTTAATTTTAGCCATTCAAGTGGGTCTCAAGGACTATCTCACTGGTTTTATTAGAAGAAGTAATATTACCATAGTATTGCGGTCTTAATTTTCATTTCCCTTGAGACTAGTGATGTTAAGCACCTTTTCATGTGCTTACAGTTTACCCGGGGACTCATTTTGTCTTTCTTACTTATTATTACCCTGTCTCCCATTCCACACCCCTCCTCCCACATCCACACCCTCAGGGTGAGGGTACCCTGTCTCCAAATTGGTCTCCTGCATCCCATTGTGTAATCCATTGTGCCAGATAAGCCTTCCTAATCACATTACACAAGTCACTCCTTTGTTCTAAAGCCAGCTATGGCTCTGCCTGCAGGGACAAGCCCTACTTTCTAAGTTTGCCATTCGAGGCTCTGCCAATGCTTCCTCTCACCCTTTCTCTCCTGCCTCACTTAACAATCTCCCAAACTCCACTCCTGCTCTGTGCCTTGAGGACCCAGAATACCTTGTTCCCTTTCTTCCCCCCCACCACCCCAGGTTTAAATCTGCTCTAAATTAAGTTGGCCTCTCTCCAGGGAGGCAGCCAGCCAGCTCCACCGTGGGGATTGCTGGCTCCTCTACTGCACTTTGTCTCTGCTCCTGTTTGACATGAACATCTGCCTCCTGACAGTGCCACCTAGATGCCAGGGAGTCAGTGAAGCCTGGAGACAGGCTCCTTGGTATCAGGGAGTCCCCTAGCTAATCTTAAAAGCAGCAGGATTCTGTTCTTACCACATTTTAATTTTGTACATTAATATTGCAAGTGCATTTTCAAATTGTACTTATCGCTTCCCTAAAAATTCTAGCGTATCTAAGAGGGAGGGGCTGGAAAGTGGGATAGGGAGAAAGCAGAGCACCTCCCTTTTCTCCATATCAGGAATCTCCGATGTAAGAGAGGTGCTGTCCTCGGTTTGAGTTTCAGTTGTGCCGTTTAGCAACTGCAGGTGGATGGCTAGGCAGACCGGCTCATCTCTCAGGGCCTCCGGTGAGATGCAGGGAAGGAGCCGTGAGACACGCAAAGCCGCACCTGTGCGCCTGCGCGCCTGCGCGCCTGTGTGCGTGCGTGCACCTGTGCACGTGTGTGCTTCCGTGTGCGTGGGGAGGGTTGGCCCATCACACCGTAAACCCTTTAGAATGCCAGCCTGGTAGAGAAATCTTCTTGAAATCCTTTTATAAAGAACTGGAGGGATAAACTCCCAAGAATCCATGAAAAGAAATGCCAAGGAAGACAGAGGGAGCCAGTCATGGCTGGCCCCGATGCCCTCGCGGGTTTTCTGCCCCCTGTCTCCCTCTTCTTCCTCCCCTTCCTCTTCTCCTCTCCTTCTCCCTCTTTCTCACTTCTCCTGATGAAAATCACCAGCCTCACCAGACCTCCTTTTTAAAGAGGCTTCAGTATGGATCCGGAGAAAGTCAGACAGCAAAGAAAAAGGAGAAAGGAGCTTGGAAGCCCAGAGGGAGTCCGCAGAGCCCGGAGGCTGGCCCTGCGGGGGCCACAGAGAGTCTCCGAGCAGGTGGGGGCCTAGTGGGTAGGAGGATAGTGCCAGCTCAAGACTTGCGGTGGCCCTAAGATTTAGTTATTTATGCATACAATAACTGGGGTGCAGCCAGAGGTGTGTTGGGGGGGCAGTGAGAGGATTCAGTAGAGACAGAGTGGGAAACAGAACAAGCAAGTTGACTGAAATCCACTGCCCAGGGGAGCAGTGGGCTGTCGGGAGAGGTCTGCGGCGCCATGTGGGTCACCCACCTCCCTGGCTGGGTGTGGAACTGGCCCAGTAGCTCCCGGTTGCTTCATTGCTTCATAGTGCTGCGCTTTGGCCTCCACCAGGGAGGACCTGTGACCTCCTCTCGACACTGGGTTCATACCTGCGCTCCTCCTAATGAAGCTGCAGAGGGCCCCGCTGGGGTGTGATCGCTGGAGGTTCCCCCATAGCCATCCTGCTTACCCCTCAAATCAAGGGCAGAAGGGGGACCCCCCTCCATTGCTGCTAAAGCTGGGCTCAGATGGGGACCCCGCGCTCCCATGCACCCTGAACTTTCTGCCTAAGGAGTGCCAAGCACTGCTCGCTGCTGATCCAGCTCGGGCAGGAGGGGCCAGGTGAGGCCGAACGAGGGGCTCGGAGGGTGGAGGCTCCACGAACAAATGGGGGTCACGTGTGGAGCGTCAGCTAGTGCTGCTGAGCGCGAGCCCCGGGGTAAAAGTGCTACAACTTGAGCAGGGCTGGGCTCCAGCAGGCGCACACCAGGCAGTTACCGAGGCCCCGCGACGAGGGCGCCCCAGGGGTCTCCCAGCGGCACCCGCTGCCGCCCCCCAACCCCTTTTCCCC
>NW_004567139.1:7860095-7871832 GCF_000260355.1 Condylura cristata | reverse complement strand
CCGAGGCGCTGCTGGGCGAGCTGGAGGCGCGGGTGCAGGACGTGGTGAGGGCCAGCTCGTGGTGGGAGCGCCATGGCGTGGACTGCGCCATCCTCGGGCTCAGCGTCCTCGCCTTGCCGGCCGGTGAGGCGCGGGGAGCGGTGGCCGCGGCCGGCCGGGTGGGGAGCGGGAGTGAGTGATGGAGACGCGGGCGCGGGGGCGCGGGGTGCGGGAAGAGTAGACGGCAAGTGACCCGGACTTCAGGACCAGGGTGCTCCCCAAACCCGAAAATCTGATTGGGGGTGTTCTGCCCGGAGTCTCCAGAGGCACCGGTGCTGGAGGAGGGAAGAGGCCTGAGGGCCGAGGGGATGGAGGGGAAAGTTGAGAGCAGTGGGGGTGGGGGGGGGGGAGGGAAGAGGTGGCCTGGGGAAGGGGAGGGTGCCCGGACGCAGGCCGGGCTGGGCGGCTGGGAGCAGGGTGGGAATTTGCCTGGACTCCTCCGGGCGGGCGCCCCTCGTGCCCCAGCCAGGCTGCAGTCCTTTCAGAGTCCCCTTGCCGGTCAGTGGGGCTCCGTTTTACCCCAAATCCCATAGAACAGGCCAGCCCAGCCCCCGCAGGGGGTCCTGCCACATCGCTGCCAGTGGCCGCAGACTCGCCTGCTGCCAACTTTGCCCTGGTCGGATGGGGGTGGGGAGTCAGACGCAGATCTCCAAGGGCCTGAGGAGACCCCGGCCTGCCCCCCGCCCCTCCTCCTCGCAGGGTTTCTGTGCCTGCGCTCTGAGAATGTCCTGGTCTTCGCCCTGGGCATTGCCATCCTGGGCGTGTGCCACTACACACTCACCGTGAAGGGCAGCCACCTGGCCACTCACGGTGCCCTCACCGAGTCCAAACGCTGGAGCAAGATCTGGGAACTTTTCTTCGTGGAGGTGAGCCTGCGGGTGGTGGGCTGCCGCAGGCACCCTGGGCGCGGCGTGGAGGGTATATGGCTGTGTGCACCCGCGTGGGCACACGGCACACGGCACCCACCGTGTGTGAGTGAGTGTCCGAGGGGCCAGGTGGACAGAGAACGGCACGAGGGCTCGGCTTCCCTGGCAGTGGACATGTCCTGCCCTTGGCCTGGGCGCCCTCCCACTGGCCACGCTGCAGAGGAACAGGACAAGAGGATCGGGGGTTCTGGATGCTCAGGGTCCACTGCAAGACAGTTTCCTTCCAGGGACTCCAGGGGGCTGATCTGAGCTGGGTTCTGAGGCCCCGCAAGTAAGTGACCCGTGAAGAGAATCAGGGGAGAAGCAGAGCAGGGCTGAAGGTACGAGGCCCCGGCTGGAGAAGCTGTTTGCTCTGCTGAATCTGCGCCAGCCGCCAGGAGCTGGGGCAGCTGAGAGTGAGCCGGGCTTGCAGGGTTTGGACTAACTGACCGCAGGGAATGGATCCTGCTGAAGTGACTCGCAACCTCAGGCTTTGGGGTGCAGGTGAATGACCTGGCGGTCCGGGTTTGATGGAGAAGTAAAGGCCCCCCAAGGCACTATTTTCGCCAAGTCCCCTGGGTGAACCTGATCCCACCCAAATTTGAGAACCCCCGGCCTAGACGCCTCGGGACACAGGAGCTGTGGTGGGTGCCAAGCGACCGTACCTCCCCCGAGAAGCCTCCCGCCCCGCTGTCAGCACCCCTCAGTCAGCGTGTCACCTCCCTGAGGGCCCGGCTGCCGCTGCCCCCTCCCTGCCTCTTGGGCTTGGGCTCCCGGCCAGGACTTGCTGGGCCTCTGTCGCGCTTTGTTGACAGTGACCCAGCAGATGACAGGCAACAGGGCTGATTGCTGATGGAGGGCCACAGTCTAGAAGTGGGTGCGCCCTCGTGGGGCAGCACCTCTGGGTGCGGCACCCTCCAGCTGTGCGGGCAGCCCCAGTGGGCACCCTCCTCCTGCAGGGCCCGGCTCTGGCCAGCCTGTGGGGAGAGTCCGGGTCCCATGTGGAGAGGGGGTGGCCCTGCACTCCCTGCCCGCTGGCACGGTGGGGACGGTGTGGGGAGCAGCGGGCGGGACCGTGGGGCGGGACGGGACGGTGTGGGGAGCAGCGGGCGGGACCGTGGGGCGGGACGGGACGGTGTGGGGAGCAGCGGGCGGGACCGTGGGGCGGGACCGGACGGTGTGGGGAGCAGCAGGCGGGACCGTGGGGCGGGACTGGACGGTGTGGGGAGCAGCGGGCGGGACCGTGTGGGGAGCAGCCTGCCAAGCAGCTGGCCCTGCAGTCGGCAACTAAGTGTCAGCGTCCTCAGGTCATAAAGAGGAGCAACATTTCCTCCTTCAGGAGGCCGTCAGGAGGCCAGCGTGCCTCGAATGGGTCAGCCGGGATGTCCATTTCGGGCTGACCCTGGGGCGCTCACCGAGCTCCTGCGTGAGTGTGTGGGAAAGGGTTGGTGTTCGCTGTGTTTCCTTTGTTCGACCTTTGCCTCTCTCAGCTGAAAGGTTACTGTGGGTCTGGAAAGCTCCATGGAGCTTGTGTTTGTGTGTGAGTGTTTTGCATGTGTTTGCATGTGAGGGTGTGTTTGTATGTGTGTGTGCACATGTGTGCGAGAGCGTGTTTGCATGTGAGGGTGTGGAGAGTGTGTTTTGCATGTGTTTGCATGTGTGTGTTTGCGTGTGAGTTTGTGCGCGAGGGAGTTTGTATGTGAGTGTGTTTGCCTGTGAGGGTGTGTATGTGAGTGTGTGGCGAGTGGGCCTGGCCCGCCCTGGTCCCCGTGCCGCTGCCCACAGCCCCCGGTGACCCTCCTGGGTCCCTGCCTCTGCTGTGACCTCTCTCTGATCCTTGCCCTGCGGGGTGCTTGTCCCCACCTTGACCCTCAGAAGCACCATGACTGAATGACCCCGTCCTCCCGTCCTCCCGTCCTCCCGTCCGTCGTCCAGCACTCTCTGGCTGTCCTGGCCGCCAGCTTTGCTGGGCGTGTCCCAGGGTCTGTGGGCCCCTGCTGGGTGGGACAGGCCCCCCTGCGGCCCTAGCAGAGGCACAGCACGCGGGGAACGCTGTCACCTGCGTCTGACCTCTGTAGTGGTGCAGAGAGCTGAGACCCCCCAGCCTGCAGGGCTCTGGAACATTCTCTCCCATGAGCTGGGCTAGGCCCAACTCTCTGTTTGTCCCCACCTGAACCCCACGGGTGTTAATCTGAGGAGCCTCGGGGACCATTTCAACTATGATTTATTTTAATTTTTAGATTAAAGTTTTCATACAGAGGGCTCACCCAGACCCGCAGGGCCAACAGACCTCTGTGAAGATGGTTCAGTTTTCAGTGAGTGCAGATCAGGGACACGGGCGTGTTTCTGCAGGTGCCGGGCCGCGCTGGGAGACGCTCGCCCCTCCGCCCCTCTGGTGTCCACGTGCCGCCTCACCTCTGTGCGTCCCCAAACTGCACTCTGGTGTAGCTCCCCGCCCCCAGCCTTGAGATCAGCACTTGGGCGGGGGCTGGGGTGATGCCCGCTCTTGGGCATCACTAAAAAAGCCTGGCACCTGGTCGCAGGGGCCCTGGGGGGCTCCCCTGTGGCCCCTGGAGTCAGTGGGGGCACCTCTGCGTCCCAGGTGGGGGTGGGGCGAGGGAGGGGCTAGGAGAGGAAAGGGCAGGTCTGGGGCAGCGGGCTGGTGAGGAGCCTCTGCCCGAGGCCGGTTTGGGGGGAGCTCTGGGGGCCGAGCCGGCAGGCGCAGATGCCGGCTGAGACAGGCTCTCCCCATCAGTGAGCTGCTGCCGCCGCCAGGCCTTCTGCTGGGTACTGGGGGCTGGGGACCAGGGGTGCACAAGACCCTCTTCCCGTTCCCAAGTGGGGAGCGACACGACAGGCCCCGGGACCAGGGCCTGAGCCGCGCTGGCTGTTGCTATGCCCGAACTGCTCACTGCGCCCCGACGAGGTCCAAGCTGTTGTTACCCCACTTTCGTAGAGGAGGAGACACTGGTCCGGGAGGGTCAGTCTCCTGCTATGTCCCCTGGCTGGCAGCAGGACACAAGGGCATCGAGCAGGTGGGGCGAAGCTGTGTGGGCACAGACGGGGGCGCGGTGGGGACTCTGGGCAAAGTGCAGGCCGACGGGATGTCACAGCTGGTGACACGGGTAGGTGAAGGCCACAGTGCCAATAAACACCCTGCAGGGCACAAGTCAGCCCCAACATAGGCGAACCCCGCCCCCACGTCGGCAGGGCCGGGACAGAGACCCGGGCGGTGTCCGGAGCGGGCAGCGCGAGGCACAGAGGCAGGAAGGCGGTTTGGGGTGGAGCAGAGGGACAGAGGTCTGGATGTGGGAAAGGGCACAGGGCCTGAGGCACACTCAGAAATCTGGGGCCACTAGGGGACGGAAGGAGGTCCTGGAGATCCATGTGCCCAGCCGGGAGCCGGGAGGGTCCCCGGGAGACTGGCCAGAGCCGCGGTGGACTGGGCACTGGCCAGTGGTCAGCACGCGGCCCTCGGGCCCTCGTGCTCTGCCCCTCTGTTCTGGAGGAGCCGGGACACCCGTGAGGGCCGAGCGCCGAGGCATGCACGGCGCCTCGGCGGGCTGCCCCGAGCAGCGTGCTGACCCCACTGTCCACTTGCCTTTGAACTTCGGGCCCTCACACATGCGTGTAATAGTTAGGGCGGCCTTCCACGCAAACGCTGTCTACCTGAAGCTGGGATTTAACTGGGTGACCTACATTTCATCGGATAAACCTGTCACGGAGCCCGCGGAACCCCAGGGGTCCCTGCCACTGTAATGCTGGACAGGAAGGGGGTAGCTTGGCTCCTGGAGATCAGAGAGGAGGTCTGGAAGGAGGAAGGAGCTGGGCACTTTCCAGCCCAGGGTCCCTCTGCCTGAGGGACACTGCTCCCCGAGGCCCACCGCTCCCCCCACCCCCCGCACCTGCTATCTCTCATCTCTGTGTGGTCCCACTGTCCCCCAGCTGGAAACCTGACCTTGGCCTCCGATGCCTCCTCCTCCCACGCCTCACTTCCCCCAGGGCTGGCCCCACCGCCCCCCTGAGCCAGCCGCCTGGGCCCCGGGCCTGCCCTCCCGGTCTGCAGACCTCCTTAAACCCAGCTTTGCGTCATAGTTTTATCATGATGGTTTTTAATCTTGCAAATATGGTTCATTTAAAAAATGAGAGGCGAACAGTAGAGGAGCACCTGAGAGGTGGGGCACCTTCCTGGGCCCCGGGAGGGAGTCGGGGGGAGTGGGGGGGCTTGTGCTCTGCGCATTCTGTCAACACGGTTGATCCCTTTTCCAAAAACAAGCGATTTTTTAAAAACTAACTTAGATGATTGCTTTGGTCACCGGCAGAAATCCGGGGCCGCATACGTGAGTAGAAGCTGAGTGAGGAGATAAATAAATGGAAGAGATTTGGGGGGTCCCGCGTTTCCGCTAAGAGACGATGTCAAGAGGCGCCACGCAGCGCGCCCTGGAGCCTGAGTGCTGAGAGGTTGGGGCTCTTACGTCTTCCTGAAACTTGAGGCTTCTGCAGCTTTCTCTAGGTCTCGATATGGAATCGGGGGGACTTAAATAAGGCTCGTGGCAGGACTGTCTGTGCCTCGACCACCCCTGCGGGAGGCCACTGCCAGGCTTTGGCCCCGCTCGCTGCTCTGTGCAGTCTGGCTTCCAGCCCGCACCTGCCCTTGCCTCCTCCGTCAGAAAGATCTAGAGGGAGCGGGAATTCCACAGGAGTAGCCTCAAATCTGTTATTTGTATAAAAAGGCTCCATGCTATTTGTATAAAGAGGTGCAGGCCCCTGGCCTGGGCTAGCGCTGGGCTGGGGACGAGCTGCAGCCCCGTGCCAGAGGAGACCAGCCTCGCCCCGGGCAGATTGCCGTGCCCAGCCAGTGTCCCCGGTGGAGCAGGCAGCGCAGAGAGGCAGCCCCGGGGGCAGCGGGCAGGGGAGGGCGCGTCCACGCGCTGCTTTTCCAGTGATGCGGGCAGAGTGGCGCTTTCGGGCCGTGGCAGAGGCCCGCTGGCCAGGAGGAGGCCCCTAAGGCTCCCCTGTGCCCCCGAGCCTGTGCCAGAGGCGCCTGCCGCCGCTGGCACCAACCTTGAGAGCCGGCGGGTGCCAACTCTCGAGCAGGCAGATCCTCCAAGGCCTGGACGAGACCCGGCTTCACCTGACCACGAGCTGCCCACCCCGCAGTCTCACTGGGAGTAGTGTCCACGGTCGACTGCTGGAGAGTTTCCCAGGTCAACGCCAGGGTGTGGACCGGAGGCCTCTGGCAGGGTTTACTCTGCGGGAGCTGTTCCAGCAAGCACGAGTTTTCTTGTTTCTCAAAGATGTACTTACTTAGGGCCTCCCCGGGGGCGCAACGGGTCAGGACGCCGCCTCAGTGTGAGTTCGATCCCCGCCCCAGAGGTGACCCACGTGGCGCAGCAGACCTCTCACCCGCTGCTCCCCTCAGCACTGTACTTCGTGGATCTGCCTGTTCTGCTCCCCACTCTGTCTCTGGCGAATCCTCTCACCACTCCTGCACTTCTGGCCTGTACCCCAGTTCTGTACACATACATAAATAAACCTTTTAAAAAGGATGTTTTTATGCACTCAAGAACTGGGGTACAGGGCAGAGATGTGGGGTGAGAGGATTCACCACAGACAGAGTGGGGAGCAGAATAGGCAGATGCACTGAAACCCACTGCTGAGGGGAGCCGCGGGGAGACAGGAGGGGTCTGCTGCCCCCTGGGGCTCCCTCCCTGGCCGGGCATGTATTTGTGCTGCAGGGGCTGCGGACAGCTTCCTAGTGCCACCCGGGAGGGCCCGCAAGCGCGGGTTTGTGTGTAGTTTATACACGCGGGAGCAGTGTCGCTGACACTAACGTGCTCTGGGGGGCTCCTGGCTGGGCTCTGAGCTCCGCTCTCTGCGCACAGGCCCGGCAACCTGCTGCAGTGCGCTGGGTGTGCAGGCCCGTGCTCCCTGGTCTCCGGCCGGGCGGAGAGACCAGCTTCACGGGCAGCAGATTTTGCACAGACGCAAGTCTTTGCAGAGGTCAGGCCTTTGCAGATGGCCTTGCTCTCGTCCGCTGGCACACGCTCGCCCCACTGTGAGCTTCTGAAGCCAGAGCAAAAGCTGCCCTTGGGTTCGCCACCTGCGTCAGAGTCAGGGGCCCGGCAGCAATGCTGAATTAGCATTTGCCCCGTCCTCTGTCCTCAGGGGCGGGCCGGGAGGCTGTTTGGACACTTCTGCCCTCATCTGTGATGAAACCCGAGTGCCCTTTAGCCAGACCTGCGGCTCCCTTTCAGCTTTCTCATTCCCAGGGAGCGTCTCGGGACAGCGTGGGGTCAGTGTCCTGTCTTCTGCTTTGGCCGCTGCTGCCGGACAGAACCAGGCGTCTGCTCTGTGGAGTCAGTGGCTCATCTCTGGAGTCTATGCTCATCTCGGATGGCCTCTCGGCTCTTACCTGGCCCCGGAGTGCCCTGGGGTGGTCACGTGAAACCCCTCCAGCTGTTACTGCGTGTAACACTGCCCGAAGATGACCGGGGCCAGCGGTGAAGGGCACCACACGCTGCAAGGCCCCTGCCTGGCTCCAGGTGCTTCACCTCTGGACGAGGCAGCGCGTCTCCAGATTGGCCACCCCTGGCCTGGGGGAGCGGAGAGGCTGGCTGGCGTCGCCGGGCTCCCTTGCCTACCTCTGCATAAGACCCCTCAGTGTCTTTGCCTTCAAACGCCTGCTTTTCTTGGGGTCCCAAGCTGCTCTGCACAGGAGCAGCTCCGGAGATTCCCTCAAGGGTGAAAAAGCCAGAGAAGTGTCTACTCTAGGGAGAAAGCCCCCCCGCTCCAGGACAGCCCAGAACACAGCCTCCCCAGCCCTTCCCTCGCTGCTTGGGTTGCAAAGTGGTGCCGTGAGCAGAGTGGCAATCTGGGGAGATCGCCACACCCACAGGGCCAAGTGGATGTGATGTTTCACTGGCTGCCACGGCTGATTAGCTGGGGCGTAAGACAGGAGGCCCTGGAAACGCAGCAGGGGGGCAGACGGGGGCTCGTGAGGTCCCGCAGGTCCTGCTTTTAGGGTTAGGGTGCTCGGCTGTGCCTGAGGCCGCCCGCCTCCGGCCCTAGGTCTGCACAGCCTTCACTGCAGAGTATGCCAAGTACGGACACGTGAAGATGCACCACGGCTACACCAACGTGCTGGGCCTGGGGGACTCGAGCACCTGGCGGCTGCCCTACCTCAACCGCTACGTCTACATGCTCCTGGCGCCTCTCTTGATCCCGGTCATCACCCCGCTGGTGGCTGTCGGTGAGTCTGCCAGCCCCGCCCGCCTTCCTTCCCCACCTTCCTGGCTTGGAGGAAGCACAGATCCCTGAGTTACGACCTGGCAGGAACCTGGGGAGACGGCCAGGCAGGGGGACAGTGCCTGGCCTCGGGGCTGAGTCTGGTCCTGCCGATTCCGGCTGGTGGCCATGGACAGGTCGCTCAGCCTCTCTGGGCCTCGGCTCTTACCTGCTCCTGAGGGTGAGGCCGCGGGCAGCGCGGGGCAGGCTCCGCAGGCCGCGCACAGCACCCCGCACTGGTAGCGGTTCTTACCGAGGGGCTGGGTCCCGGCGGGAGGAACCGGCCCTGGGCGCCAGCCGCAGGTCCTGTGCGGCCACCAGAAGGGCCACGGGAGCGGCTTCCAGCTCCTCTTCCTCCTCCTCAAGTGGGGGCATCTGCTTCTCTGGGCGCTGTGTGGCTGAGCTGAGCCTCGAGCGCCCCAGAGAGGAGCTCGGTGGGGCCTGGCCGGCCGGCGCCCTCACTCCCGCCCCTGGCTGTCTGGCAGAGCGGCTGCGCAAGCTGGAGCCCGGGCTGGCTCTGCGCTCGCTGGTTCTCATCTCGCTGGGCCTTTACTCCCACTACTGGCTGCTGCTGAACCTGTCTGGCTTCAAGAGCCCCGGCTCCGCCCTGGGCTGCATGCTCGCCACCAGGTCCCTGCTGGCCCACCCCTACCTCCACGTCAACATCTTCCAGGTGAGGCCTCCCCTGCCCTGGGAACTGGGGGGCCCTGGGAGCACGCCTAGGGGCCTGACTGTGGACTGGACTCTGGTTCGGGGGAGAGGCCACGTGAGGAAGCCCCCCCTCCTCTCCCAGCCCCCCACCTGTCCTCCTTCACTCAGTCTGGGCGCCGGGGGAGGCTTCCGCTTCTCTTCGACCCCGCCTGCATTCGCAGCCGGGTGGGCGCTTTCTCAGGAGCATCTCTGCGCAGGGCCCTGGCTTAAGCCGTGGGGACACGAGGGATCGGGAACCCCGCTTCGGCCATCAGGGCGCACATCACGATAAGCCCAAAGCACGTGGAAGGGGGTGGCCGGGCAGGAGGCCAGAGGAGCTGGAGGGGCTGGACGTGGAGCGCTCAGGAGGCCAGGGTGCAGGCCTCGGCCCGCCACTTCCGCAGCGAGGCTGCCAGCTCACTCCACGCCCCCGGGGCCAGGATGGCGCTGCTGGGAAGCGCTCATGCACCCTCCCGTGAAGTGGAAGAAGTGACGAGGGTGTGGAGACGTGCACGTGGCAGGACTCTGGGGAGGGGAGCAGGCAGGGCCCCCCAGAGAGGCGAGGGCACAGCCACAGGAGAGAGAGCGGCGGGCTGCGTCAGGCCGCAGGGCGTCGGGGGGTGCCCGGGGCAAGCCCCTCCTTGCACCAACGAGGAGAGAAGCCCAGAGCTGGGCAAGACTCGGCGTGGACACAGACAGGGGCCCTCCAGCGCCTCAAGCGCTGCGGGAGCCACTGGCGAGGAGGCAGGAGAATGTTCCGCCGGGTTCCACGCGCTGGGGAGGGCGGGCCTGGGCGGCAGCCGGTCCCGGTCGTCACCCGCGTGTCTGCCACAGCACATCGGGCTGCCCATGTTCTCGCTGGACACGAAGCCACGGCGGATCCACATGATGAGCCTGGGCGTGCTCAACCTGCCGCGGCTGCCCGTGCTGGACTGGGCGTTCGGCCACTCCATCGTCAGCTGCCACGTGGAGCACCACCTGTTCCCCAGGCTCTCGGACAACATGTGCCTGAAGGTGGGCGGCGCAGGGCTGGGGGGAGGCGCGGGGCCCCCTGAAGCCAAGCCCCCGCTGGCCGGGAGGGTGGGGGTCTGGGCTTTGAACCCGGCCTCTGGGCGAGTCAGCGGACCGTCTCTGAGCGGCAGCTTCTGCGCCTGTAATGCGCGAGGCGCGGTGCTTCCGGCGACAGCCTCTGCTGGGCACACTGGGGCGTGGTAAAGGGGGCTGAGCGCCTGACCCCCGGTGCCAGGGCCCGCCTGCTGGGGAGCCCCGGGAGGCCGCTGGGGAGAACCCCCCACCCAGGCCTGTTGGGAGGGAGGAAGCAGTTCTCCCAGCCCCTCAGCTCCTCCAGAGCATCGTGGAACACGCAGATAGGAGGTGGAGTAGGGAGAGGCAGGGGCTGGGCGCGAGAGGAAGCGGGAGGGCTGCTGCAGTGGGCCGCCCGCTCAGCGGCCTCCCTCGTCTCCCGGCAGGTGAAGCCCGTCGTGTCCCGGTTCCTCCGGGAGAAGCAGCTGCCCTACAACGAGGACTCCTACCTGGCCCGCTTCCGGCTGTTTCTCAGTCGCTATGAGGAGTTCATGGTGCACACCCCCCCCATCACTGAGCTGGTGGGGCTGCAGTGAGGTGTGGGCGGCCGCCCTGCCCCACCCTGGCTGTGCTGGCCCCCCAGGGGCTGGCGCTGGCCCTTCCCAGCAGTTGCTGGCCATGGGTAGAGCAGGGGTTGGGGGCACTGTGAGGCAGAGGGCTGCTGTGGGGCCTGGGGTCACCTGCCCTGCTCACTTGACTGGGCTTTGAGACTCTCTAGAGGAAAGCCCTGACCTTGGTTAACTTCACCTCAGGACTGAACAGCTGGGTCCTTCCCCCTCCGGCGACCCCTGCTCTGCCTGAGCCTTGGAGGGCCGAGGGGCGAGAGGGGCTCTGTGCAGGGGCACTGAGAGCGGGGTTGCCCCTCAGCTGGGGCCCACGCCTTCCTGTGCCCTTGAGGCGCTGGCTCCTGAGGCACCCTCTCCCCTGGGCCAGCCCTCCTAGGTCCCAGAGACCTGTGGGGACTCGCTCAGCACTCGGCCAGCACTCGGCCGACCACAGCTTCTGGGAGGTCCGCGTGTGTGCCCTGTGGGGAGCACGCACAGGGGAGACAGGACGGTGTGCGTGGCTGAGCGTGGCCTTGCTGGCCCCAGGGAAAGCCTGCTTTGTCCTACGAGGTTTAGGAGGGGACCTGAAAGACCAGTTTCAAGAGAGAATTGTGGGGAAGGCCCCTGAGGCTAGGGGACGGCGCCCAGGGCCCAGCTGTGGGTCTGCTGGTCCTGGTGGCCTCTCCCCACCTGCGGTTCTCATTCCTGTACAAGGTCAGAACCGCCCGGTCAGTCAGTTCTTGGAGCCCAACCGTACCAGGTGCCTTCCAGATCCAGCAAGAGCAGAAGGCCTGAAGGGTGCGCCTGGCGAGGCGTGACCGGGAACGCAGGGGCTGTTGACGCCTTGTTGACAAGATGGGGCCGTGGCCGGGGACTGGGTCTGGCCTCAACGACAGCTCTTGGTCATCAAGCAGATAAGCACTGTCTGGCCAGCAGACTCCTGCTCCCCAGAGGACGTAAGCTCATTCCCAGGTGCACCCCTTCTCTCCTACCCCACGCTGATGCTGTGTGGTTATTCTGACAATAAACAGCCAGGAGCTGGCTCGTTCAGCAGCAGCCTGCTCGCGAGTCCCGTTTGTCGGTTGGGGGTTGCCATTGCGACAGGGCCAGGCAGCTTTAGAGATGGGAGAAAGGAGGGAAAGGGGGTGCAGACACAGGAACTGGGCTGGCCTCGGGAAAAGCTGGTCT
>NW_004567139.1:7846670-7859915 GCF_000260355.1 Condylura cristata | reverse complement strand
AACAGGAGGCTGTGAGGAAGGGCCGAGCTGGAGGCTGAGGATGGGACAGAGGCAACCAGAGCCCCCAGTTCAAAACAGGATTTCTCACCTGCGACCTGTGGCCAGGTCATCCTTTGTCCCAGGGCCTGTCGCGTGCAATGTGGCGTTCAGCAGCATCCCTGGCCTGACCCACTAGTCACCAGCAGCCCAAGCTGGGACATACAGATGTCTTCCACACTCACCAGATGTGCCCGGGGCCAACTCACTGCTGCTGAACAGACAGGCGCGTTGAGTGTGACTGCCTTGAGGGGAGACCCTGACTGTGACGGCGGGGGCTGGAGGAGCCAGGCAGCAGTGATGGCTTCCTCCAAGCCAGTCCTGCTGGAGAAGCCACCTCTGGCATGGCCGTAGGTGGCTCTGCAGGGGGCTCCCACTTGCCCTCCAGATTCGTTCCCCACGTGTCTCCATCCTGCTTTCTACCAAAGTCTGCAGCTCCTGCAGGGCACCCTCCCTAGCCTGTATCTACAGCTCCCTCCTTTTGCTCCAGCAGGGCCTAGGGGAGGTGGGGTAGTGACTTCCACTGTTGCTGGCCCAGGGGTACGTGATCATCTCCTTAACCCTGCTCATGTGTCCGAAGTTTCTCACTCAAGTCTTCAGTCCCCCTCCTGCGTGTGCCATCTGTTCCCTGCTGGGAGGCTGACTGGTAGGGCAGTTTTGCATCCAAGTCCCTCTGGGAGGGAAGCAGCTTGGCAGCCTCCCCAGCCTACTGCCTTGCTCTGTTATTGCTGCTCTTTTGAAATGCATTAGCCTCAGAAATGACCTTAAGGTCAGGGAGTATGATTAATCAAAGTGCTAATTCTCCACATGAAAAATGCAATGTCAGGAAAGGCCCCATTGTGTGGTCCTGGCTAATAATTAAAACCATCCCGATACAGAACCAGCGAGTCGTCGTTATTGATCGGCCCTGGCTGGGGGGTGGGGTGAAGGCCCTGGAACCAGACCTGGCTGTACCATCTGTACCTGGAACAATCACTTGATTGCTTCGATGCTCAGTATTCTGATACTTTGAGGGTGCGGACTGAGACTGCTTGGGGCTTGAGAGGGGAGGGGGGTAGCAGGAGTGAATGAAGACCTTCAGGGTCCCACAGAGACCGGAAGTCTAATTTAGTTACACAGAAGGTGATACTATTGCTGACCATAGCCAATGTTTACTCACAGTTCTTTTTTTTTTTTTTTAAAGATTTATTTATGCAGACAGAACTGTGGCACAGGCCAGAGGGACAGGTGTGGTGAGAGGCTTCGCCAGAGACTGAGTGGGGAGCAGGACAGGCAGATGGACGAAGTACACTGCTGAGGGGAGCAGCGGGTGGGTCAGGAGAGGTCTGCGGTGCCATGTGGTCACCTCCCGGGCCGGGGATCGAACTCGCACTGAAGCGGCTGCAGCTCGCTTGCAGTGCTACGCCTTAACCCACTGCGCCACCAGGGAGGGCTCTACTCACAGTTCTTATGGCAAATGCCTTTACCTATGCCATCTGACTTTAATCTTTATAACAAAGTTTTACAAGTTTCCCCTCATACTGGTGTGTGATGAAATTAGGCTTAGAGTCAATGTCATGTGTCTTCTAAATCACAGGATTCAAATTAGTATCTGACTAGAGACTGTGCTCTTAACCTTTGGGTAGGGAGCCCTTGGGCTTTCTGGGGTGTCTGATCCTGCACCTCCATCTCTGCCTTCCATGTGCAAGAAGTAAATGAGCTGACCATGAGGACATTCTTTATGCGCATCCTTTGCCAGGCGCTGTGTATCCAGGAGAGACAGTGTTAGGAGTTCGCTGTCCAGGGCAGGGGCTGACAAACTTTCCATAAAGGACAAGTGAGTCACCATCTTGGGCTTTGTGGATGACATGGCTTCTGTCACATCTTTCAACCATGCCATCGAGGTGCAAACATAGCCATAGATAAGACACAGAAATGAACATGGTTATGTTGCAATAAAACTTACAAAAATGGGCCCTCCCTGGTGGCGCAACGGGTTAGGACACAGCACCGCAAGCTGGCCCCTGCCACTTCGCTTCAGTGTGAGTTCGATCCCCGGCCCCAGAGGTGACCCACAGGGCGCAGCAGACCTCTCCGGACCCACTTGCTGCTCCCCTCAGCAGTGTGCTTCATCGATCTGCCTGTTCTGCTCCCCACTCTGTGTCTGGTGAAGTCCCTGCACCTCTGGCTTGTACCCAGTTCTGTATGCATAAATAAATTAAAAAAAAAACTTACAAAAATTAGGTAGTTTCTGCAGATCACAAAATGCTGTTCTTTACAATTCTTAAGGCTCACTGAGACTGTAAAAGTGATTAGCCGGCAGACTTGTGGGTAGAATTTGAACTACAAGTTATAGTTTACCTACTCCTGAGCTAGTGGGGGCTGGCAAAAACACAACCACAACTCAATGGGAGGGCGAGGAGTGACTAGGCGGGGCACGAGGCTCTTGGTCACGTCCTACTTGATCTGGAGGTGGTTACATCTTGTGATTATTCCAATGCGTACATGTTACTGTTGTACTTCAATAAAAAGATAATTACAGGTGGGATGCTGTGTGTCTTGGGCAACCAGGGGCAGGCTCTCTGCATTTGGACAGGCGGATAAAGGAGCGCCCCGAAGCCCTCAGTGGCTTTCTCAGACTTTAGTGCTCTTTCTATGCCCACTGCCCACTGGCAAGCCCCGTGTGGCAGGCCTCAGCCCCCCAGAATCTCCACGTTGTTCTCTTCTCCCCGGGGATCTCTTATGGCCTCTTCTTCTCGTACCATGGCTCCCCGGTTCCGAGCAGGTCTGCTCTAGCCATTTTCCTGCGTCAGTGATGTCGCCCTTACAGCTTCGGCCTCCAGGCACAGGTGCGCACTCACGCCACCATCAGGCGTGTGTAGCCCGAGCCCACGCTCCCAAGCGCCTTTGGCGTTTAAGGCCGCAGGTGACAGCCACAGCGGCCAATGGTGTCAAAGCCTGACCATTGCACTTACCCTACAGTGGGTGTTTACAGGGTAATCATTTTAGTAAAGCATTAAGCCCCGTCCGCCAAAAGGTAACAGTTTGCTGGGTCTCCCCTTCATACAGGAGCTTTACACGTTAACACCAAATTTGTTTTGGGACTTTCGCCCTTGTCAAAAAAATTTTTTTAAACGAAGCAGTAATGATGGGGCAGTGTTGGGGTAAGACGGGGGTACAAGAAAGGGCCCTGCGCGGCGTGGGAAAGCAGAGGCTTCTCCACTGTATCTGACAGGAGAGCCGGCGGGAGAAACGGCTTTCAGGGGGTCCCATAACCACGACCCTATCACTTAAAAATACTTTTTGCTAATTATAGATTCTTTTCATTAATTTCGGTCATTTAAAAAGAAGCATTAAGCGCTTCTTTAACTCGAAGGCTGCAGTTTCTGACACCCTCTTAAATGTTGCACCTGCCGGCGATTCGCTCGCCCCATCCTACTTCAGCCCCGGGACAGGATGAGGAGGATCCCGGCTCTGATCTTAGTACCTGGGGCACGCCGCTCCTCCCCGGTGGCCTCGGCCACGAACAGGAAGGCGGTCGAGGCGGGACAAGCCCGCCAGGATTTAAGATGCCCCCAGGCGCGAGCCGAACGGCGACTGCGGGAATCCGGAAAAGGGCAACTACTTCCCGGCAGGAACCGCCCAGTGAATGTTATCCAATGAGCGAGGAGTCGCTCTTAGAATTAGACTCGTGATTGGCTGAGGTTACTAATCGTCATCAGCCAGCGACGAGCGCCTCGGGGGGGGGCTAATCAAAATAAACTCCTTTTTGATTGGCTTCTCCCTTGAGGGATTTGAAACAGCGATGAGGATTCGTTCTCCTGCGACCCCCCAGGCTCCAGCTCATTGGAGGGAGGGAGGGAGAAGGACGTTTGGGGAGAAACTTACTAAGTCACGTACAGCCCGGAAGTCCCAGAGGGAGGCTTGCCCGTGGCCGCGGGTGGGCTGGGGGCGGTCTTCTTTCTGGGGGGCGTGATCCTTTCGAGGACGGGGGTGGAGCGGCCAAACAGCGTTCCGCGCGCTTGGGAGGCGGGGTTCGGGGCGGGCCTCGCGTGTGGTTGGGCTCTGAGGCGAGGCGGGGCGGGGCGGGGCGGCGCGGCGCGGGGTGCGGAGCGCGGCCGCCGAGTCTCAGAGCTGCTGGCTGCTCGCTCTTCCCACTCATGGCTACACGCTGCTGGCGCTGGTGGCACTGGTCAGCGTGGCCTCGGACTCGGCCGCCTCCCGCCGGGAGCACCCCGAGTAGGAGCAGGGCACCTCTGGGGCTGGATAGGAGCGCGGGGAGGCCTGCGATCACCAGGTGTAGGGGCGAGAATGGAGGGGTCCTTTCGTGAGGACGAGATGGGGCTGGTGTGTAGGAGCAGTGGGGCCTGTGTGGTGAGATCTGAAACCCCTAAGATGAGTGAGGCAGGGGTCAACAAAGATGACAGGGGAGACCATGATGTCCCCAGGTATGAGAAGGGGTGAATGGGGGTGATATGGAGGTCTGTGGGGGCAGTGGGGAGTCCAGAAGTGAAACAAGGGTCTATAAAATAAGCTGGGGTCCTGTATGGGCAATACAGAGTGCTGTGGTTAGTAGTGATAAAATGGGGGTATGTGGGGAGATGCGTGGGGGCAAGATACTTAGGAAAGTCAAGTACTGCACAGGGCAACGTCCGAGGTGACAGGTGGCTGAGAGGGCTGTCCTCGGGGTAGTAAGCTCATGGGTGAGGTGTAGGGCTCGATAAAGATACAACCTTTGGGGAGTAAGATGAAGCAAGGGAGCCAAAGCTTGAAGGGAAAAGGAAGGTGCAGATGAGTGTGGACACCGAGGTTGATTGGGGGTGGAGGAGGGCGTATCGATGGCCTTCCTCTCCCTCCCTCTCTTGACCCCAGGCTTCCACCGGCAGTTCTCCACGCAGGAGCAGACCCCCCAGATCTGTGTGGTGGGCAGTGGCCCAGCTGGCTTCTACACAGCCCAACACCTGCTGAAGGTAAGTCATTTCCTCCTGTTCGCCCCCCAATTCACCTGCTGCTCCAGCCCTAGGGGCAAGTCCTACCTCTTTGAATTTTAAAGGATCCACTCCTGGACCCCTAATGGGGATGGGGCTCCCAGCCCATCTGGACTGGACACTTCCTACACACCTGTCACCTGCCTCTGTCCCCCAGACTGGGCTATGAGAGAAATTGCTGGCCTCATGGGCATGGTTAGTGATGAATGGCCGTGGTCAGCTAGGCCTCCAGGGAGCTTGTGCAGACCTGCAGGATGACTCTGTCCTGTTCTTCATGTCTTCATCTTTGTCTTCTGTCCCCCAACGTCCTCTGTCCCAAGACATCCCCCTCTTCTCAGGGGTCTCTGTAACCTGAAAAGTACTTTCCTCACCAAAAGCTCCAGCCTCTCCAGACCCCTCTGTTTTCTCAGCCTGCTCTCTGCCCTCCACACTGGCCTCCCCCAAGGCCAGAGTTCTAGAACTTACAGTATTGGCCTTGGTGGTCAGGGCCACTGGTTACCCTTGAGATTCCATTGGCCTTGGTGAGAGGGAGGCAGAGAGAACTGAAGACCAGGAGGAGGGAGGCCTAGGCTAAGACATGGGACGGGGACTCGGGGTGTCTCTGGGGAGACAGGAGGAGAGGAATGTAAATATATCAATTACGTGCACGCAGGCAGATACTTAGAAGGCAAGGTGACCAACTTCCCGTTCGCCTGGAGCCTGGGGGCTGCCAGTGCCCAGGGAGGGTTTCGGGGAGACTGCGGTGTGTTGGTCCGCCTGCCGAGAAGTGACAGAGGTACCTATTCCAAGCAACAGAGATGACAGACCTAGGTCTGCTGGGGTAGCCTGCACGAGCCGGGGCAGGTGGGGCCAGTCCGAAGTGCTCCCTGAGGAAGGTTCATGCGAGTTGTAGTCAAGACGCCCCCCTGAGGAGGGCTCACCCTGAAATGCAAGGCCACGGATGGAGAGAGACTGTGGGCCCTGGGCATGGACGGGAGCAGAGGTGCTGGCGAGATGGAGATCCTGAGAGTGTGGAGGGGCACGCTGTCAGCTGAGCCTGAAATCTGGGGAGCTAGATCTGAGCTGGCCCTTGCCCACGTCCACAGGAGCTCGGGCTAAGACCGTGCCCACAGCAGGAACAGGTGGCACACCGGGGCAGTGGCATGCGGCTGAGCCGGGCACGGTCGGCACAGCGGCTCGTCGCACCCATGGCCGCCTGCGAAGTAGGGGTCACGATTCTCTTCACAGGTCACGGTGGGAAGCTCCGTGGGGCTGTCCGCCGTCCCCGGCTGGCTGGGTCGTGCACAGGCAGTCTGGTGGTGGAGGACACTTGAGCACCACGCTGGGCCAGCCAGCCAGCAGTCACCAGACGCTGGAATGTGGGGTGAACAGGGCAGGTGTGGTCCCTGTGCCCAGAGACCTGACGGTGTAATGTGGGGTGGGGCAGGGTGCAGAGAAGAGGCGGGCACCATATTCTAGGGCTCTCCGGTGGGAGCCCAGACGTGGGCTAAGTCCTGTACAGGGGTACTGTACAGGGACTGTCCAAGGAAGGGACTGTCCAAGTTGCTGTCTGAAGGACAGAGATGTCGGGCGGGCTGGGCTGGTAGGAGGCCAGAGTCCAGGCACTGAGCGGGTTGAGGCTTGGAAACGGAAGTGCCCTGGGGCCAGATGAGTTCAGGAAGGCAGGTGTGTGCAGTGTGGGCAGGGAAGGGCTTGAGGAGGGAAGTGGGGCAGGCTTGGTGGTTTTTCTTGGTGCTGCCCAGCTTCCTGCTCCATGACTGGGGTGAGCTCTGACCCGATCCAACAGGCAGGGCCCGGATCAGTGTCTGGCCAACGCCTGTATTGCTGGAGGGGTCCAGGCGTGGCGATGACCGGACCCCATGGTCGAATGGGAGCTCGGTCTGCGGGGCATTCAGTGCGGCAGCGGCAGCGAGGCAGGGGTGTCTTGGGGGAGACGGGGCTGATGCGATAGGGCGGAGGGGAACCGGGGAGCCGGAGTGCGGGCTTGGGCTCCAGGTGGAGAAGGTGGCGGGGACACTGGGCGGAGGTTTGCCGGAGGGGACTGGCGGCAGCTGGGTGGGTCACCCAGGAGTGTCAGATTCGGGGCTTGGAGAGTGATCTGGGCGGGAGGAGAGAGGAATCTCACAGCAAGTCTGGGGGAACTTGAGTTCCCTCTTCCCCAGGGAATGCAGCGCGGGAAGGGAGAGGTCAGTACTGGGCCTCAGAGGATGTATGTGTTGGGAGGAAACCGGGGGAGGCTCCGAGGAAGAGCAGCCTTCCCTGGTGCAAATGTCCAGTGGCCTTAGCGCTGAGGGTGGCCGTGAGAGAGCCCAGGACCCACAGGGACGCGTCCAGCAGGCAAGAGTGGACGATGCAGTCAGAGTTGGATTGCGTAAGGTGTGGACCTCCGGGCTGAGCCGCAGACTCACCAGGCGGGTCAGGCTGCGGCGGGGACGTGACAGCCGCGTGCACGCCGTGGCTCAGCCCTGGGCTGGGCCCTGAGCAGCCCTCGGGAAGGGATGCTGTGTGCGGAGATGCTCCGGTTCAGAGCTGGGAGCGGGGTTGGGATTGCCCAGACACCTGCTCGTTGGGCTGTTGACTCCATAGCGGGACCTTTTTGAGGTGCAGCTCAGTGGGGCTGGACGGTGGTTTGGGCACCGCCCACATGCTGCAGCTGGGGAGGGTCCGGCTCGGCTGGGGGGAGGCGAGGAGGGTGATGGCTGGACGTGGGTGCAGGAGGGGAGCGAGCAGGCCCCGTGTGCTGAGGGTCAGCGCAGGATCTACTGGCTGGGGCCCCGTGGCACCGGGCTGTGCCCCGCCCAGGTCGCTCTCCGAGCCCCGCATCTGACAGTCCTGGGTGACCCCCCCACCGAAAGCCAGTCCCCTCAGTACAAGGAGGGGCCCCAGCTCCTCGACCACGCCTCTGCCCGCTCCCCACGCCCCTGGCCGGGCCGGCGTGGGCCTGTTAGCCGTGTGCTGGGCAGGGAAGAGGCGGAGGCCGAGGTGGGTCCTGGGACTTGACAGGGTCCGGGGCCGGCTGGGCGCAGAGCCAGCCCAGACTGCTATGCTGCACCCCAACCTTGTGCCTTGCCCAGGCTCGGCCACGTGCCCCGGAGCAATGACAGCAACAGTGTGGGGGAGATGATGGCCTTTCTAAGGCCGAGAGAGGGTGCTTCCATCCCTCCCCGCCCCACGAGTCCTGGCCGTGCCGACTCCCTGTCCTTCCTGCGGGTCCCCTTTCCTACGAGAGCCTGGAGCTGCGAGCTGAGCAGGGATGAACCCCAAAGCGGTGCGTCTCAGGTCGTCAGACTGGGCGGGCGTTTCTCGAGTGTCAGGCTCGGGCAGGGCAGGTGTTGCGGTTCACCCACCCGGTGAAGACGCTCCGGAGACAGCTGCCACTTCCTCCAGTGGCCGGAGGGCCTGAGGCTGGCAGCTGGGGTCTGCTGTACCGCCCCTCCTCTTGCTGGTGCGGGCAGCTGGTGGGCGTTGCTTTCTCGCCGAGACTTGAGGCGCCCTCCGCCCCCGGGCTGAGCTCTCTTGCTGTCGGGGAAGAGGGGAACCTGGAGGGGCCCAGCCTCCCCCTCGGTCCCATGGCTGCTGCCTCCCCCCCCCAGCACCACCCCCGGGCCCACGTGGACCTCTACGAGAAGCAGCTCGTGCCCTTCGGCCTGGTGCGCTTTGGTGTGGCACCCGACCACCCCGAGGTGAAGGTGAGTGTCTCTGGGCGTGGAGGGTGGGCTTTGGCGATTTGGGTCAACATGAGGAGAGAAGGGCGGGCCCCTGCCACATGGAAGAACCCCAGGGACTCTGGTGTGACCCAGGTTCCATCCCAGCGACATCGTGGGGTGAGGGTGGCGCAGGTGGGCCCCCGGAGCTGCCCCGCCCACTCACTCTGCCTCTGGGGGCTTGCAGAATGTCGTCAACACCTTCACCCAGACGGCCCGCTCGCAGCGCTGTGCCTTCCACGGCAACGTGGTGGTGGGCAGGGACGTGGCCGTGGCCGAGCTGCGGGAGGCCTACCACGCCGTGGTGCTGGTGAGCTGGGGGCTGGGCGGGGAGGGGGCGGCACGGGCAGGGCAGCCGCGGAGGTTAGGCTGAGGCAGAAGGGAAGTGAGGGGTGGGCCAGACCTCTGGGCGACGGAGCCTGAGGGGTGCTGGGCCTGGCGCAGAGGCGCTGAGGGCGCTGGTCTTTCCTCAGAGCTATGGGGCAGAGGCCCATCGGGCCCTGGGGATTCCTGGTGAGGAGCTGCCGGGGGTGCTCTCCGCCCGGGCCTTTGTGGGCTGGTACAACGGGCTTCCTGAGAACCGGGAGGTAAGTGTGGGGAGCACTCCTGCTGCCACTTCCTCTGCACCCCTCGGCAGGGATGGGGGGGCCACTCCTGGACACCAGAGCTGGGGAAAGGATGAACTGCTGTCAGGAGGTTCCCAGTGAGGCGACCTGGGGAGGGGGCCAGCTGGGGCAACCTCCGAGAAGAGGGGACCATGTCGAGGAGGGTTGAGTTGAAGCTCAGGTGGGGGGACCTTCCTGCATGTGGGGCAACCCGAGGGCACAGCTGGGCCCTGAGACTGAGGTGGGCCTGACCGGAGCTGAGACCTGGAGACCCCAGCTAGACCTCTCCCTCCAGCTGGCGCCAGACCTGAGCTGTGACACGGCTGTGATCCTGGGGCAGGGGAACGTGGCTCTGGACGTGGCCCGGATCCTGCTGAGCCCCGCTGAGCACCTGGAGGTGAGTTGGGGGTGGGGAGGGGCTGGCTGGAGGTGCGGAGGCAGGACAGCATCGAGGGCTGGGCCTCCTGCCTGCAGGCCGGGCTGCTGCCTGCTCCCACGGCACCCAGGCAGAGGCCCTGTGCGATGCGGCCTCTAGAGCTTCGTCTCACTCCTACCTCCTCGATCACCCTCTTGTCCCAGCTAGGCTTTTGAAAAAGGCGGTCAGTGTGCCACGTGTACATACCACGTGTCGCTCACCTCCTGCCAGTTATTGATCTTCCAGTACTTGTCTTGTAATTCTTGGTTCAGTTGCCCCTTCCTCCAGGAAGCCTCCCGGGACTGCCCTAACCAAAGCTGTTTCTCTAATGCCTTCTTCCCGCGCGCCTGCTGACTTCTGTGTCACAGCGTGTTGACCCCTGCAGTTTTCCACTCGTGCATGAGTGTTTGCCAAGTTGTCTCAGATTAGGAGCTCGGTGAAGACCAGCACCATGTTGCCCTTCTTGCGTGACGCCCTTCCCACCCACCCTTGAATGGTGCCAGGCTTTCCATGTGCCCAGCACATGGGACCACCTGGTTGAGTGTGGGTCTGGTCTGTTCCTAGCTGGACCTCCACTGGCAGCAGCACCCCGTCTGACCACCAGGGGGGGCGCCGGTGCAGTCTCACGGTGTGTCTGGCAGGGCCCTGGGGATGCTTCATCAGAGGCAGCCTTCCCTGCCATTGGCCCTGCTCCCACTCCCCTCACATCGGACCCTTTTACAACCCTCCTCTGTGCCAGAAAACGGACATCACGGAGGCTGCCCTGGCGGCACTGAGGCAGAGTCGGGTGAAGACGGTGTGGATAGTGGGCCGACGAGGGCCCCTGCAAGTGGCCTTCACCATTAAGGTGCCGGGGCCAGAGGAAGGGGCCGCCTTCCCTTGGGGGGTGGGGTAGGGTGAGCTGGGGTGCAAGAGGAGGGGCCAGCCAGGGTCCGGGACTCGCTGCCTTCCATGTGTGTGGAGGGGTGTCCCCCACCTGGGCTAGGACAGGGGTGGTCTCAGAAGTGGACAGTGGTCTGGCCTCACCTCTGCCCTTATTCCTACACCCAAAGGAGCTTCGGGAGATGATTCAGTTACCAGGAACCCGGCCTGTTTTGGATTCTGCAGATTTCTTGGGCCTCCAGGACACAATCAAAGGTCAGGGGCCCTGGCCTGGTCCCCACAGCTCACTAGGGAGGGGACCGTCTAGGTCGGAGAGGGCTCGGGCAGGCATTTAGGGAGAGGACTGTCACCGAGCGGCAGCCCTGAGGTGTTCGGTGTCGCTGACAGAGGCCCCCCGCCCCAGGAGGCGGCTGACAGAACTGCTGCTTCGGACGGCCACAGAGAAGCCAGCGGCGGAGGAGGCTGCTCGCTGGGCATCGGCCCCCCGCGCCTGGGGCCTCCGCTTTTTCCGAAGCCCACAGCAGGTGCTGCCCTCGCCAGGTGGGGACCGGGCGGCAGGCATCCGTCTGGCAGTCACCAGACTGGAGGTGAGTCTTGTGCTACCCAAAGACACCCCCTTTTTCAAGTCTCCCCGGCCTCAGCTTAGTGTTGCCCACACTCTTCCCCCCCAGGGTATTGGTGAGACCGCCCGGGCAGTGCCCACTGGAGATACAGAGGACCTCCCTTGTGGGTTGGTGCTGAGCAGCGTTGGGTACAAGAGCTGCCCTATCGACCCCACTGTGCCCTTTGACCCCAAACTTGGGGTCATCCCCAATACAGAGGGCCGGGTTGTGGATGTGCCAGGTAAGAGAGTGAGGAAGGCTACACTCCAAACTGCTGGGGGTGCTGGGCTATGCCTCCAGCGAGATGTGCAGAGAAGGTTCTAGAAGCCAGTGGGGCCTGGCCGCGCGGCCTCTTGCTCAGGGCTGGCCTGTCTAGCCGACAGGCCTGCTGGGTCGGGTTGCTGGCCCCACAGTTTGCTGAGGCCTGCTCTGGATGGGCCCTGTGCTCGGCGCTGGGGTAGGCGGTTAAGGCCGCCCCATCCTCAGGAGCTCCAGTCTGAATACAGCCTGCCTGCCTTCAGTTCAGGCCGCGGGGCTTATGCAGGGCCTGACTGGAGGTGGGAAGGGCTCGCCCTGCCTCAGGCAACTACAGGGAGACAGGTGTGAGGGTGGCGGAGTCAGAAGGTGGGGCCAGGTGGTGGGCAGCGGCGGGAGGACTCGGCTGTACGGATGTGCTGGTGGCCGGGTGACTCAGGTTGGCCAGGCAGCGATCACTTACTTTTGCACACCCTCCTCCAGGCCTCTACTGCAGCGGCTGGGTGAAGAGGGGCCCCACAGGCGTCATTGCCACCACCATGACTGACAGCTTCCTCACCGGCCAGACTCTGCTGCGCGACCTGCAGGCCGGACTGCTGCCGTCCGGCCCCCGGCCGGGCTACGCGGCCATCGAGGCCCTGCTTAGCAGGCGAGGTCTGGGCCACACATGGGGTGCTGGGAGGTGGACTGGGCCACCCCGGGCCCCACTGCTGCTCTGGTCTGGGGGAGGCAGTGACTCACCTTTCCTCTTTCCCAGGGATCCAGCCCATCTCTTTCTCAGACTGGGAGAAGCTGGATGCCGCGGAGGTGTCCCGGGGCCAGGCTGCTGGGAAGCCTAGGGAGAAGCTGCTGGACCCCCAGGAGATGCTGCGGCTGCTGGGGCGCTGAGCCCAGATCCAGCAGGGCAAGGAGGGAGGAGTGCTATGCATGGGAGGGGGGCCCAGGGTCATCCGGGCTCCACAGCTGCCTCACCAGCCTGCCCTGGGCCTCGGCGGCCGCTCCCAGGGGCCTCTGAGTAACTTCCTCCTGCCAGAGGTCGCCTTGTTGGTGTGCATTAGGGGAGGGGAGAGGTGAGGCTGACCTTCCTCTCCCACCTCTCTCCTGTGGCCCGTCACCGAGTCAGGAATATGATGGAAATAAAACCACTGCAATGGAATGCCAGTGATTGACGCGTGCCTGCTCGGGGGTCTGGGTCACCTTCCAGTCGCGCCTCCCCCTCGTCACCAGGTGGCGCTGCAGAGCCAGCTCCCTGCTCTGGGGGCCTCTTGGGGGCTCGAAGGGGGTTGGCAGCCAGGCCTGGCACCCATCTCTCTTTCTGGGCTGTCCTGCTGCTTCTGCCTTCTGCCCACGCCGCAGGTGCCCTGGGACCCCAGCCTGCCTGCTCTGCTGGCCCCACCAGCAGGTCCCCTGCCTGGGGAGCCCCGGGACAATCGAAGAACAAGGAAAGAAGAGAAAAAGTGGGAGCAGCGGCTTCCCCTGGTCCCTCCCGGTGGCCCCAGTATGTCTGGCCCCAGTTGCCTTCTCTTGGCTCCCAGAACCTCCTAGGTCTCCAGCCAGATGGACAAATCTTTTAAAAATAGTACCTCGGTCTCCGTAGCGCTTTGCCGCTTACCAGACACATTTGCCCCTTTGAGGACATCCCGAGATGCCGGCCTCCCTTTTGGGACATTGGGGGACCTCCAGCTGAACCCGTCCAAGGTCACACGGCGAGCGCGGGCTCGAACCCCGGGTTCTGGGCGGCTGTGTTTCCCGGTCTGGGGACACAGTCCTGGAGAGGGG
>NW_004567139.1:7839724-7846197 GCF_000260355.1 Condylura cristata | reverse complement strand
GCCAAGTTGGGGCTGGGCTCCGGCGCCGCGCGGGCAAGGGCAGCGGAGACGGCGGCGGGACACCCGGGGAGAGCCCGTCCAGGGCAGGGGAGCCCGAGGAGGGTCGCCCAGGGCCCGGCCCGCGCGAGCTCGGCCTCGGGGTTGGTCTCGGCGGGCGGAGAGCAGGGAGACGAGAGGCCGAGGTGGCGGGCGCGCGGCGGACGCGAGGAAGGACGCGGGCGAGGCGCCCGCCCAAGACGTTGGTCTCCGGGTCGCCGAGCCCTCGGCTCCTCCGCCTGGCGCCGCGCGCGGCCCGCGGGGGAGGGGGCGCTGCGGGGACGCGGCTGTCTGGGCCAGCAGACCCCCCAACTGTTGCTGCTGGGAGCGGCAAGGCAGGCAGCTGGCTTAGGACCTGGGGTCGCGGCTGACCAGAACCCAGGCGGTGGCAGTGGGCACGGAGCGAAGAGGACGGGATGGGGCTTGTCCATGGCTCCGGGGGCGGCCCCCCTGGCTCCTGCAGCTGGTCATCTGACTCCGGAGGTCTGCTGAGCTCCAGCTGGCTGCATCCTCCCCATGCCCCTGTCCTTTCCGGGCTGTGAGGCCCCCAAGGCCTCCCCTTCCTCTCCTGGCCTCCTCATCACCTGCCGGCTGACCTCAGGGAACCAGTGTGGTTCTTCCCAGGTGGTGAGATCGCCCCACATGCTGCCCTCTTGCCTGCTGGAACTGGCTGCGAGGAGCCCACGGGAGGGTGGCGAAGAGGGTCCCGGGGAGCCCAGCAGGGTGCGCTGGGTGCTGGCTGCAGGACCAGCAGGCTCCCTTGGCCTCTGGGCTTGGACCAGGATGGCCCATGGTGGTGAGGAAGGGAAGCCCAGAGCCACCTGCTGCCGAAGGCACTTCATGCCCAGGCTGGATGGGTGGCGCAGGGGACAGCAGAAGGTAGTTAGCAGCTAGAAATCCCCAAGGGTTCACTCAGCACCCATCCGGAGGGCCTGTGGGAGAGCAAGTGGGAGTTCCTGCGGGCCCTGAGGCTCACCCGATGGGTCCAGCCTGGTCGCTGACCCAGCTCTCTAGTGGGACTTCACCAACCTCCTGGGCCTGACTGTGGCCCCCTCTAGCTCCATCCCCCATCGGAGCCACACTTGAGACATCAAAGAAAGGAACTTACTTGGGCCCGACTGCTCTATCCCTGAGCCCCTCTATTCTCCCGATGAACCTCTGATTTCCAGTCTGCTCCTAACTTGGGCACTGGAGATTTCAAAAGTAACCAGGAGAGTTCCAGGCGGAATCCCGGCTCCAGGGTTGACCTCCAGGTCCTGATCAGGCTGGCCTGGTACCCCGCACCGAGACCCACCTGCCAAGAGAGCTGCTCCCCACCGCCGCCTCCTCCCACCCCGTCATCCTGCCAGGTTTAGGGGAGCGCCTCAGCTTGGGCCCTTGGAGGGTCTGGGAATGCGGCCACCCGCAGCCCTTGGCCCAGCCCTTGGCGGGTCAGCCGCGCCCCCGGGTCTCAGAGCGCGTGGTGCCCCGTTTGGCCGCTAGGAGGCGTGGCGTGGGTCCCCGCTCCCCGCTCGCCGCCGCTGCCGCCGCCGCCGCCGCCGCCGCCGCCGCATCGCGAGTGCCCTTGAGCCGCGAGTGACGGTGGCTCTCGCCAATCGCGCCCCCTCCTCCCGCGGGGGGAGCCTGATGCCACGTTCCCTATGAATTATTTATCGCCGGCCTAAAAATACCCCGAACTTCACAGCCCGCGAGTACTAGATTCCTGCCGAGGGGAGGGGGAGGGGTGTCCTGGGGTGGTGGTGGTGGGGCGCCAGGTGGAATCAGCGGCGGGGAGTAAATCTTGCTGGCGCGAGAACCCAGTTCCCGCACCAGCTGGGGCAAGGTGGAGGGGCGACCTTCTCCCCTGGCACCGGGCTGGAGTGTTTGACAAACCCTTTGGAGGGAAACCCGACGGCAGCTCGGGGGTGCTCCCCGCAGGGCTCCCCGCCCCAGGGGGCGGCTTTTGGAAAGGGGTTCTGGACCTGGGAGCGGCAGTCGCTGTCGGGTGTGAGTGCACCGGCCAGTGCACGCGAACTTGCCTAAGCACAGGGAGGTGCTGACGCAGTGAGGGTCCGGGGCATCAATCACCCCACTTTTGGGGTGCCCATCAAACAGTAACAGCCTGTTTGTGAAAGCCAGAGATCCTGAGTGGGCTGTCGCAGCTCTCTAAGTGGGCAAGAGATGGGCCGGGGGGAGGGGCAAAATGGCAGGGCGCAGCTAGAGCCCCCAAACCCGGAGAGGCAGCGAGGGCGCTGCGGAGAAGACCGCAACCCTTTCTCTTCTCACCCTACTGTCCAGAGCCTGGATGTCCAGGCAGGTGCCCTGGGGGGATTTTGGGTTGGGCTCTGAAAAGTCTGGAATTTATCTGGCGGCCCAGAGAGGGAGAAGAGCACATTCCAGTCTAGCAACAGCCACGCAGAGGGGGCGAGACAACAGGCTGGTCACCAGACTGGCAGGCCTTGGGGCCCAGGGAGGGGAGGGCAGTAGGCTGGGGTCAGCGTGTGTGGCCCCCCGGGCTTGGGGCCGGGTTGTTTGGGCTTTGCTGTGGCCACTGCAGAGCGGCTGTGCTGTCGCGGATGCTGCAGTTTAGGCCAGTGGGCTGGTGGCAGGGGAGAGGGGCGGGGAGGCAGCGGGAAAGGAGAGCGAAAGTGGACAGGCGTCCGCAGCGCCTCCAGCCCGAGGGCTCTGAGCCTCACTCCCGGGAGCTACTCACTGCTTGAAGCTCGGAGGCCTGCCAGCTTCTGCTCACGCCTACCGCCCAGAGAAACCAAAGAAGAGCCGCATGGGTCATTGAGCCACATGGAACATTTCCTGGTAGCCAAGCTAGGAAAAAGTGAAAAAGAAGAGGTGCAATTAATTTGTTTAACTCGGGTATCTAGTGTGTGATTATTTCAACATGGAGCCAGTGGAAGAAATAGGGCCAAGCCATGTGTTCTTTACACTCGGCGCCTCTCAGAGCTGGGGTGTCCTTGCTGCATACCCCCGCTCACACGCGGGGCCCTCAGTGCCTTGCAGAATGGGGTAGCGCAGATCTGGAGAGGGCGCAGGCTGGGAGGCGGGTTGGGGGCGGCAGGGGCGGCAGGGCCAGAGCACGGACAGGCCTGGCCGGTAGGAGCTTAGGTCCCCTTCCCAGACCCTCTGGAAACCGTGTGTGGGGGCAGAGTGCAAGGGCGTGGGAGTGAGCATGGGCTCCCTCCCCTGCCCCAAAGCCTGTCTGGTCCGTCTGGAATTCTGACGCTTGGCACTTCAGCTTAGGGCTCTGACTACAGCTACACTGCAGCCGGACTGCCTCTCTCTTGGGAATAATCCCACTTCAAGCTCTCACCAGCCCCTCCACCCTCGTGTGGATGAGCTGGAGATCCGTAGCTAAGAGAAGGTCTCCAGCGGGGAACCTGGGCTTGAGGGAGGGCGAGCAGCGCTGGACCGAAGGACCGAAGGAGAAACGCGCTTCGGTGGGAGGTGCTGAGGGCATCTGCCCCTTCTGCAAACCCCCGCCCAGCCCGGGGCAGGCCATGTGCCCACACTGGCGTCGGCAGCGCCCACCCAGAGCGTGGGCAACACGCACCGTCCAGCCCTATTTCTGGACTGAGTCTCTTTGGGGGCTCCCTTGGGGGGCTCGTCTTAGCAACCCCAAGAAGAGGAGGGGCTTTCCCAGACTGCCCTGGTGGCCGCTTGCCTGTGCCTGCCCCTGGCTCCGTGGGAGAGGCTGGAGCCCCCGCGAGCCCTGTGCAGGTGGTCTGCAAGAACGGGGTTCCCCCGGCCAAAAGGAAGAGAGCGGGCGCAGGCGCGAGGGACCCCTCGCAGAAGGGGAACCTGCCTCCCCGTCTGCAGGCCCAGCCCTGCAGGGATCTGCCGTTCCCATGTTTTAGGGTTTTGGGGGGCCGGGCAGGGGTCCAAGGTGTCTGAGACAGGAGTGTTGGCAACTGCTTGCGTTTTGTCTGATTTCTGGAGGCGGGTGGGGCTGGAGGCCTGCCCTGGCCCCCCTTCAGCTCTCCCTGCTGAGAGGATTTGGTGGGGACCCGAAGGAGACGGAGAGGGTGGCCAGAGGGGGGAGCCGCTCCTGGGGACTGGGGCTGTCACCCTCACCCGCTTGGCTGCTGGGCCCAATCCAAAGCGGTGACGTTTTGCAGGGATGAGCACCAGGCCTTCGGGTTAGAACGATCCTACGTCAGCTCACGCGTGAGACACCACGGGGTCCAGGTGACACCCCGCGAAAGCCAATGGTGCCCCGCTCCCACAGTGGAAAGCTGCATGGGGTAGGGGAGGGAGGGAGGCCCAGTGCCCAGGAGGAGGGCTCTGGCCAGGCGGGCGGGCTGGGCCCTCGGACGGGGAAGGGAGAGGCGTCTCGGATGGGGAAGCCCCTGTGAGAGAGTGTGGGACACAGCTGGTCACCTCCTCCTGCTGAGGGCCTGTCACCTGGAGGACAAGGTACTGATAGCTGGGGGCACTGCCAGGCGCTGCTTCGCACGCTGGGTGGCAGAGGGGCGACAAGCAGCTCCCTGGCTCCTGCCCGCCCCGCCCTGCCCCTCGGCTGCCCGGGGATGCCCAGCTAACCTGTCTTCCTCTTTGTCTCTGTCTGCCCCCCTCCGCCTCTCTTTGTGGAGGGAGGTTCCCTCTTTACTGCATGTGCGTCCCCCCGACCCTGACGTCTCCTCCCACCCGTCCACCTCTCTCTCTGCCTCTGCTCCTTCCTGTGTCTGTCCTGGTCTCTCCGCAGGACCCCGCAGTGGACATGGGTGGGGCCCTGGGGCCGGCCCTGCTGCTGACCTCACTCCTGGGGGCCTGGGCTGGGCCGGGCCCGGGGCAGGGCGAGCAGGCCGTGACGGTGGCCGTGGTGTTTGGCAGCTCGGGGCGGCCGCAGGCCCAGGCCCGCACCCGCCTCACCCCCCAGAGCTTCCTGGACCTGCCGCTGGAGATCCAGCCGCTCACCGTGGGGGTCAACAACACCAACCCCAGCAGCCTCCTCACCCAGGTCTGCGGGCTCCTGGGCGCAGCCCGCGTCCACGGCATCGTGTTCGAGGACAACGTGGGCACAGAGGCCGTGGCCCAGATCCTCGACTTCATCTCCTCCCAGACCCACGTGCCCATCCTCAGCATCAGCGGGGGCTCTGCCGTGGTCCTCACGCCCAAGGTGCGTGTCCGACTCGGGTCCTGTCTGCCCTGAGGCCTGGAGGTCCGGTGGGCTGGCCTGTGGCCCCGAGTTCTGGCGGGGCTGGGGAGAGACTCAGGACCTGGAGACGGGTTGGGTGGGGCCCACACAGGGGTGGGGGGCCAGGGCGACGTAGATGAGGAAGGCTAAGGCTGAACTGAACGATGCTCTGTGTTCTAGGTCAACTTTGGGGGGCCGCTGTCACCTTTGTGTCTGGCTGAGGGGAGGGAGTCTGGCTCACCCCTCCACTTCTCTGGAGTGGTCAGTCTGCAGGAGGAGCCAGGGGCCAGGGAGGGGGCTGGAGCCCAGTTAGTGTCTGTGCCACCCTGGGGGGCATAGCGATGGCCGGGCACTGTTGGGCAGGGAACAGGGCCCTCCCGGACCTGCCGCCCATCACGTGGGAGAAGGCTCCCGTCCCTCGACCCCCACTCACAGTGGTCTGCAGGAGAACACCTGAAATCCTACATCGCCATATCGGAAAATTAATAAAATTCCTCAGCCTCACCATATCTCCAGCCAGGATTCAGATGTTCCCTTCTGTCTCACAAATGCGTAAATGTTTATGTTTCAGTTTCTCTGCTTGAACCAGGAGCCAAATTAGGTCCCCACTGGCGGCTGACCTGTCGCTGGGCTTCTGGCCTCTCCCCCTAGGCTCCTCCCTCAGCCCTCGCTCTTTTTTCCTGCAGTTTGTTGAAGGTCCTGGGTCACTAGTCCTGGGGTTCTCCCTGGTTTGCCCTTTTAAAAGATGAGGACGGGGGAATCTTGGTGGGGGGGGGGGCAGGGGGAGACTGCAAGCGGCCGCCACGGCTTCTACCCCCTGGCTGCGCGGGCTTGCCCTGGGCATTTACGGTGGCAGGGCAGGGAGTTCTCACCCCGGGGCGGCTCCGCTGCGGGCCGTGTTTCCTGGTCACCGACTTGCTCTCGGATGGCGCTTCTCAGCCCTCACGGTGCTTCAGGAAACGCAGGCGCCCGCCGCCCGGGCTCAGGTGGCCGGGCAGCGAGTCCCAAGTAGCGGCTCGGAGGCGCGAAGAGCGTCTGAATATACAGATTCCCGGGCGCCGCCCCAGACTTTTTGATCCAGTGGGTGTGCGACGCGCACGCGGGCCTGCGTTTCCCGAGTGCCCAGGCGGGCGGGCAGCTGGCCTGAGGTCCAGCCTGGTGGCCGGGGTGGGCACCCGGCAGGGGATTCTGGTCGGTTGCAGGGGTTAGGAACCACGTCCCGACCAGAGGGAGGCGAAGAGGGGCGGGGTCCCCCCAAACACAGCCCGCCGCCGCCGGGGCGCTGGGGTGGGTGGGGGCTGGTGACTGA
>NW_004567139.1:7810668-7839562 GCF_000260355.1 Condylura cristata | reverse complement strand
CCTGCAGCTGGGCGTGTCCCTGGAGCAGCAGCTGCAGGTGCTGTTCAAGGTGCTGGAGGAATACGACTGGAGCGCCTTCGCCGTCATCACCAGCCTGCACCCCGGCCACGCGCTCTTCCTCGAGGGCGTGCGCGCCGTCGCCGACGCCAGCTACATGGGCTGGCAGCTGCTGGACGTGCTCACGCTGGAACTGGGCCCCGGCGGGCCCCGAGCGCACACCCAGCGCCTGCTCCGCCAGATTGACGCGCCGGTGCTGGTGGCCTACTGCTCCCGCGAGGAGGCGGAGGTGCTTTTTGCCGAGGCGGCGCAGGCCGGCCTGGTGGGGCCCGGGCACGTGTGGCTGGTGCCCAACCTGGCGCTGGGCAGCACCGACGCGCCTCCCGCCGCCTTCCCCGTGGGCCTCATCAGCGTGGTCACCGAGAGCTGGCGCCTCAGTCTGCGCCAGAAGGTCCGAGACGGGGTGGCCATACTGGCCCTGGGCGCCCACGGCTACTTGCGCCAGTACGGCACCTTACCCACCCCAGCCGGGGACTGCCACAGCCACCCTGGGCCAGTCAGCCCTTCCCGGGAGGCCTTCTACAGGTGGGTGCCCTCCTGGGGCCGGGGACTAGGGGTGCCCTAGTGGGCTTGGGCGATAGTGAGATTGGGCTCCATGATCCGTGTGTCTGGGGCCAGGCAACCACCCCTCTCTGGGCCTTGGTGCCTCATCTGAAGGAAGAGGGGTGTGATGAACATGGGCACACAGGGCACAGTTTATACTGAGTCCACTCTGCGGCCGCTGTCCATGGTAGGGACACAGCCGGTGGGGAGGGGTGACTGGTCCTGGCAGGGCTGGAGGCAGGGCGAAGGCAACAGCCGGCTCCCCCCCCCCCCCAGACACCTGCTGAACATCACCTGGGAGGGCCGAGACTTCTCCTTCAGCCCCGGCGGGTACCTGCTGCAGCCCACCATGGTGGTGATCGCCCTCAACCGGCACCGCCTCTGGGAGATGGTGAGCGGGGGGTGAGCCCAGGGCCGTGGTTTCCTCTCACGTGGACCCCAGCATCACGTGTGCAGGAGCTGCCCCTGACCCTGCCCCACCTTCAGGGGTCACCCGAAACACCTCATCCGCTGGAGGCCGTCCCAGTCCCCCGGGGTGGGGAGTGGCGAGGGGCTTCTGCTTTGGGCTCCGAGCACTCTGGCCTCCCCCGGTCCCAGCACTGGCCCAGCATCCTTATCACACAGCGGTGCCCCTGGGGAGTGACTCCCAGCCCTGGGAGTGCTGGCCAGATGGACATATAGGCAAACAGGCCTGGAGGAGCAGGGCCCTTGAGTGAGTCCAAGCATCACGGGAGGGGAGGAGCAGGAACTGGCTCTGGCTCCACCGTTGGAGCAGCTGGAGAGGGCTTCACGGAGCGTGAGCCTCGGGCTGGGCTTGGAGGGTCGAGCAGGAGCCCACCAGGGAGGGCACCAGCCTGGGGGGATGGCCAGCAGGAGTTTGGTGCCTTTTAAGGTGCTGCATGTTGGGGCGTGGGGACTGAGGAAGAAGGGGGGGTGACGGAGGTCGGTTGGACTCGAGAGTGAGAGGCCTCGAGTGCTGGGCTGAGGTCGGGGGAACGAGGCAGAAACGGGCTCGGTCTGGGCCTTGGGGAGAGGCTGCGGCCGAGAGAGGAGGCTGGACTGGAGCGACGGGGCTGGGAGAGGCCGCAGGGAGCCCGGCCCCTCGCCCCACTGCCTTGGCCTCTAAAGGCCCTTGGTCCTGCCATCCGGCCTGAGCGTCCCTAGGTGAGGGAGGGAGACTCGGCGCTGGCCGGTGGCGCCCAGAGGCCCCGCTAGAGGGTGTGGGCACTGCGCTGAGGGTGGGGACTGAGGCTGGCTGCCCCTGCAGGTGGGGCGCTGGGACCACGGCGTGCTGCACATGAAGTACCCGGTGTGGCCTCGCTACAGCGCCTCCCTGCAGCCCGTGGTGGACAGCCGGCACCTGACGGTGGCCACGCTGGAGGAGCGGCCCTTCGTCATCGTGGAGAGCCCCGACCCGGGCACGGGCGGCTGCGTGCCCAACACCGTGCCCTGCCGCAGGCAGAGCAACCACACCTTCAGGTCGGCGCGAGCGCGGGGTGTGAACACCTGCTGCCGTGTGACGGCAGGTGCTGGGGCCTCCCGCTTGGGTCGGGGGTGGGGCCCGCTGCCAGGCCGGGGGCCGGCTCTCACGCCGGTGGCTCTTGGTGGCCGCAGTGGTGACGCAGCCCCCTACACCAAGCTTTGCTGTAAGGGCTTCTGCATCGACATCCTCAAGAAGCTGGCCAAGGTGGTCAAGTTCTCCTACGACCTGTACCTGGTGACCAACGGCAAACACGGCAAGCGTGTGCGCGGCGTGTGGAACGGCATGATCGGGGAGGTAGGCCGGCCCCCGAGATCCCCGGGCCCACCCTGGGGCCTCAGCCACCCCCAGATGCTTCCTGTGCCCGGGGAGGGGCTCCCCCAGCTGGCAGGGGAGAGGGGTTTGCAGCAGGGATGGCCATGGGGTGCCCAGCACTGAGAGGGGAGCCGAGGACCCAGGGGGGACCTGACTCAGCTGGTGGCTGCCGGCAGGGCGTGGAGGCCGGGGAGGGAGCCCCGGCTGCGGCAGCCCCTCTCCCAGCCCCGCCCGCCCCGCCCAGGTGTACTACAAGCGGGCGGACATGGCCATCGGCTCCCTCACCATCAACGAGGAGCGCTCCGAGATCGTGGACTTCTCTGTGCCCTTCGTGGAGACGGGCATCAGCGTGATGGTGGCGCGAAGCAACGGCACTGTCTCCCCCTCGGCCTTCCTGGGTGCGGCTCGGGGTGGCAGGGGTAGCTGTGGGGTGGGGGGGCCCAGGAGGTGGAGGGAGGAGCTGGGAACCGGCGCCGGAGTGGGGTGAGCCCTCAGGGGCCAGCGACACAGGGCGGGAGGCCCGAGGCCTGCGCTGCAGGTGAGTGGGGAGAGGAGAGGCAACTGGGTGGGGTGTAGAGAGGAAATGGGGGAAGAGGGGGGCTGAGATCCGGGGTGGGGCGGCGAGACCCGGGCCGGGAGCTGGCCTCCCTCCGAGGGGCCTCCGCCGTGCTCGGCTCAGCTCCGTCCCCAGGGTCCTGGGTCCCGGGGCCCGCCTGCCTGCACCTCGGCTCCGCGTGCCAGGGGCAGGCAGCCCTGAGCCGCCGCCCGTTACAGAGCCCTACAGCCCGGCCGTGTGGGTGATGATGTTCGTCATGTGCCTCACCGTGGTGGCCATCACCGTGTTCATGTTCGAGTATTTCAGCCCCGTCAGCTACAACCAGAACCTGACAAGTGGCAAGAGTAAGCGCCCCACCCCGGCAGGAGGGGTGGGCCGGGCTGGGGCTGCGTGTGTGCGTGTGCGTGTGCGCGAGATCCACGGGAGAGGCGGGTGGGCTGACTTGGCCTGGGGGGGCAGCCAGGGACGGGGCCTCCGCCGGGACAGCATGGGGATAGCTGCTCGGGGCGCGGGTGGCCAGAGCGGGAGCGGCTGGCCTGGCGCCCCTTCACCTGAGGGCGCTGAGCAGCCCTGGCCCAGGCTGACTCCCCAAAAGAAAGCCGCCATCCCTGAGCATGTCAGGACTAAGAAGAATAAAGACCTTGAGCTGCAGGTTAAAGGCAGGATTGACTGAAAATCGACAGAGCGAGACTAGCGCGCCAGGGAGGCCTTCAGCAAAGCAGCTCCCCGAGGCCAGGGGCATGATCGCCGGACGGAGGGCCAGGAGCGTGGGCGTGGTGCAGCTGCCGTCTGGGGTGCTCCGTTTCTGGTCCTGGCCGCGGGCACCGTCGGCGGCAGGGCACGCCGGGCCGGAGCCGGGCCGCGGTGACTGCCATGCAGATGCGCATCACGGCGGAGCGGGCATCTGCCTCAGGCCCTGTGAGCGGTGGGTCAGGAACACACAGGCTGGGGCAGTTCGTGAAAAAGACCGAGGAGACCCCGTGGCCATGCCGGTGTCTGGGCCTAGAGTCAGATTATTTGACCCCTTCTTTCCCAGCCTGATCAAACAAAGGGAACAGCAAGCGTCTGTCCTCCAGCCCGTTCCTCAGCCTCTGGCCCCGGAGTCTTCCTGGATCAGCATGGGGAGGGGGGGAGGGCGGTGCAGGCGGAAGGGTGAGCCTGGAGCCCCTCGGGGCTGGGCAAGAGGCGCCCCAAGGTCCTCCTCTCACCCCCAGAGTCTGGGGGCCCGTCGTTCACCATCGGCAAGTCCGTGTGGCTGCTGTGGGCACTGGTCTTCAACAACTCCGTGCCCATCGAGAACCCCCGGGGCACCACCAGCAAGATCATGGTGCTGGTCTGGGCCTTCTTCGCCGTCATCTTCCTCGCCAGCTACACCGCCAACCTGGCCGCCTTCATGATCCAGGAGCAGTACATTGACACCGTGTCCGGCCTCAGTGACAAGAAGGTTCCAGGGCTCAGACGGCGGCAGGCGGGGGGGGAGGGCAAGGCAGGCCTGGGTGGGAATTTGACTGCAGGCAGCAGCTGGGCGCCTGGTGAGGATGGATTTGGGAGGGCCAGCCAGGGCAGGGCCTCACTTTCCCCACTGGATCACATGGTACCCCGGACCATGTAGCCCCTATGTCTGTTCCGCCTTCCTCTGCCAGCCCAGACCCGGGGTGGCGCCTGTGGTCAGAGGAAGAGTCTGGAATGACCGCTGCATCCTCTGCAGTTTCAGCGGCCTCAGGATCAGTACCCACCCTTCCGCTTTGGCACCGTGCCCAACGGCAGCACCGAGCGGAACATCCGTAGCAACTACCGTGACATGCACACCCACATGGTCAAGTTCAACCAGCGCTCGGTGGAGGACGCGCTCACCAGCCTCAAGATGGGGTGGGTGCTCCGGCCGGCCGCCTGGCTCGCTGCCCCCAGCCCAGGCTCACGGTGCCTTTCCCGCAGGCCCGGGGCGGGGCCCATGAGGCTGGGGGATTCTGGGCAGAGGTGAGGGGGCCCCAGGGCAGAGTGGAGCTGGACGTCTACACGGACGCCCGCTGTGTGCCCAGACACCGGCTGTGGTGTTGAGGTGGTGGCTTGACCTTCCTGGGGCCTGAGGGGCTGGGCAGAGAGGCTGCTCCCTGGCCTCCCTGAGGACGAGGCGTGTGGGGTCCCGGAGCTACAGCAGGGGTCGTTCAGACCCGCGCCAACCAGAGAACCCCCACCTGCCCACCTCTCTGCTTGTGCTTGGGGCCCAGCCCCCCGCTAGCCCCAGGTTCGGCGCCCACTCCCCATATGGTCCCTGGCCTGAGGGCTCAGCCTGTCCCCAGGAAGCTGGACGCCTTCATCTATGACGCCGCTGTCCTCAACTACATGGCCGGCAAGGACGAGGGCTGCAAGCTGGTCACCATCGGCTCGGGCAAGGTCTTTGCCACCACTGGCTACGGCATTGCCATGCAGAAGGACTCCCACTGGAAGCGGGCCATCGACCTGGCCCTCCTGCAGTTCCTGGGGGACGGTGGGTGCAGGGCCGGCCTTCCCGGGCTGGGCTGCAGGCTGGGACAGGGCTCTGGGGGTGCGAGGCTGGGGCGGGGAGCAGGGGGGCTGGGAAGCATTGGAGGAGCCCGGGGAAGGGTGGGGTGGATAGGAGACACTCAGGCCACCCAGTGGGGGTGGGGGCTGGGGCGGCCAGGGCCTTTTTCTCCCCAAACCCCTGCCCTCCACTCATCCCCACATGGGGAAGGCCTGGGGCAGTGCCAGGGGCTCCGTGCCAGAGCCCGCAGGCCTCCCAGGGCTCACGTGTGTGATGAGCAGGCTGAACCCAGAGAAATCGTGCCACTGAGTTCCAGCTCTGTGAGACAAACCACCGAGCTTCCCTGGGTTGGATCGGGGAGGCAAATGCTGCTGCAGTCTCCTGGAGCCCTGTCAGCGTGCCAGCCCCACGCCCGGCACGGGCCCGTCGGCACCGGCCAGTCAGAGCCCGGTGAACAGGAGTGGTCAGATGTGCCAACCAGCAGGACCTTAGGGCTTGTGTGGGGGTGGGGGGCTGGTTGCAATCCCCCACCACCCACTGGCCCTCATTCTGCTGCTGCCCTGCTCCGTGGCACTGACCCCCAGCCCCGCCCCACGACCAGTCGGTCCTACAGGGGCCGAGGCGGGCCCCAGCCTTCCTCCGCCCAGGCGCGGGTGGGCACTGGGGCCTCCCTCTGAGCCAGGTTGCCCGCCCACCCCCAGGGAAGACGCAGAAGCTGGAGACAGTATGGCTGTCCGGGATCTGCCAGAACGAGAAGAACGAGGTGATGAGCAGCAAGCTGGACATCGACAACATGGCCGGCGTCTTCTACATGCTGCTCGTGGCCATGGGGCTCGCGCTGCTCGTCTTCGCCTGGGAGCACCTGGTCTACTGGAAGCTGCGCCACTCGGTGCGCAACACGCCGCGCCTGGACTTCCTGCTGGCCGTCAGCAGGGTGGGTGTCCGCCGGCCCCCACGGGCTGCGAGGGCCTCTGGGAAGGGCATCCGGCAGAAAACTCAGCAGGCTGCCGGCTGCTCAGATACGAACACGGAGGCCCCAAGAGGTGGTGCGGGCACGGCGCCACCTCACACACGAGCACCAGGGCCCTGCTCCACCGCAGGGCGGTACTTAGGGGCAGCGCTGTCCTGGGTTTCAGTCCAGGGACAGGGGCTCAGGAAGCTCGCGCCGCCCACTCAATACGCCCCGCCCGCCCACTGCGCCCCGCCCACCCACTGCGCCCCTCCCACTTGCCCACCAGTGCGCCAGGCCCGCTCAGTGCCCCCAGCCTGCACGCCCCCTCGCTCACTGCCCCATGCCCGCCCACTCACCGCCCCGGCCACTCAGTGCGAGCACCTGTTACTTACATCCCAGGACGCAGTCGCCTGGGCTGGTGCGGGTGGGCGGCCTGGGCGCGGGTGGTCCGGTCTCACGGCCTGTCTCCTCCCTACTGCCCAGGGCATCTACAGCTGCTTCGGCGGGGTGCAGAGCCTGGTGAGTCCCGAGAGGCCGCCCAGCCCGGAGCTCACAGGCGACTCAGCCCAGGCCAGCGTGCTCAAGATGCTGCAGGCGGCGCGCGACATGGTGACAACGGTGGGCGTGAGCAGCTCCCTGGACCGGGCCACGCGCACCATCGAGAGCTGGGGCAGCGGCCACCGCGCGCCCCCGGTGCCTACCTGCCCTGGCCCGCGGCCACCCACTCCCCACCCTCCCCCCGAGCCGAGTCCCACGTGCTGGGGGCCGCTAGGCGGGGGCCGCGCCGTGCTGAGGCGCAAGACCCCGCAGCTCTCCGGCCGCCCCCCGACGCCCGGGCCCCCCCTGCCGGACGTGGCGCGGAGGTGGGCGAGGGCCGGGTGCGGCGGGCAGCACTCTTGGGCCTCAGAGCGGCGCGCGCTCCCAGAGCGCCCCCTGTCTCCCGAGCGCTGCCACTACAGCTCCTTCCCCAGAGCCTGCCGTTCCGGGCGCCCCTTCCTTCCGCTCTTCGCCGCCGAGCCCCCAGAGCCTGACGACCTGAGGCGGCTCGGGCCGGAGCAGCTGGCCCGGCGGGAGGCCCTGCTGCGCGCCGCCTGGGCTCGGGGACTGTGGCCGCGCCATGCTTCCCTGCCCAGCTCGGTGGCCGAAGCCTTCACAGGGCCCAGCTCGCTCCCTGCCAGGTGTGCACGCCCGGAGTGCGGGCGTCTGGCGCAGGCACAGTCCATGCAGCTGCCATCCTACCGGGAGGCCTGCCGGGATGCGTGGGCAGGACCGGCCTGGCCACACAGACAGCACGCCTGCCTCCATGCCCACCTTCCACTTTGCTGGGGCGCTGTCTGCTCTCACCCCCCGCCCTGTGCCAGCTATGGCCCCTGGCTCACTGGAGCCTGGGGGCCTCCAGGGCACAGGGGCAGGACCCTGGGGCTGGGCCCAGGCTACAGGGACAGTGGGGGACTGGACGATGTCAGCCAGGAGGCCTGTGGGGTGCACGGCTACTCAGGGCCTTGCACCTGGAGGCGGATTTCCAGCTTGGAGTCAGAAGTGTGAAGCGGTGGCCACCTGGTTCCCACATAGCTGGACTCTGCCTGACATCCTCTGCCACGAAGTCCTGGCCAGCAGGCTTCAGTGACCAGTGACATCCTCCACTGTCAGTTAGTGACTCGGCAGCCTGGGTCCCGGTGCAGGCTGGGCTCTTGCTGTCCCCATTTCATGTGGGACCCTCCCCCCTGGACTGGAGTCACAAGGAGCTGTGGGGTCAACAGTCCCTGGTCATGGCTGCAGGGCCCTGGTGTGGGGACACAGAGAGGTTGGTGCTTGGCAGGACGAACCTGTCCCGCTCCTTGCTCCAGCGGTGAAATTTCAGAGAACTGGGACATTAAACAGACCTTTCCTAACTCCGGTCCTAGCGTCTCATTCTGTGTCCCCAGAGACCTCACAGCCACGGGAGCATGGAGAGCACCCCAGGCAGGAGTGCAGCTCCCTGTGCGGCAGCAGAAGCCACTTGGTATTCAGCACTAGCTCCTGCCCACCCGGGCGCCAGATGTGACAAACGCGTTCAGCACGGGCTCGGGTGTGATGGATGAAGGCGGGGTTCAGCCTTCAGCCTCCTTGGGAAGATCGGCTCCTGCCGGGGCGGTGGGTGTCCTGCCCACCAGCGGCCCACCCAGAGCCTGGCCATGTCTGGCTGGCCACGACTCAGAATTGCCTGCTGGCTCGCTGAGGCCAGTGAGGTGGCCTGTGGTCGGGTAGGCTGGTGTCAGAGCCCTGTCCGCCATCTCTGTCCACCCCCGCCGGGGCCCCGCTGCATCCCAGGACACCTACAGGCTCTTGGCTGCCTACAGATATGGCCTCACTAATGACCTTCAGTGCTTGCGTGTGAGTGGCTGCCCCTGGCGAGAGCCTCTGCAGCCAGCACCCCTTCCGTTCCTTCCGCAACTCTGACATGGGAGCCTCAGGGCCTTGACTCGCTGCTGAGCGGGTCGGGTGCAAAGTCCTTCACTAGTTGGGTGGAGGACAGAACGCAGGTGGGACACCTGGGTGCCCACTCAGTGCCTCTGTCTCCCACACAGCTTCCTGCTGGCTCCCGGAGAGCTGGGGCCCCTCTCCAGTCTCCTCACCCCACTGTGGGTGCAGGCTGCGCACCTGGAGCTTTGCGGTCTGGTTTTGGCACGGGGCAGCTGAGGTGGTGGTGTGGGGGCACTTCCAGGACTCGCCATTCTTGGCTGGAGGCCGTCCCTGGCCGTTGACTTCACGTGTCAGTATTGTGGGTTCTCAAGGACCCAGGACCAGGAGGCCGGGGGCGGGCAGGGGAGCTGCTCAACAGGTCGAGGGGGGGTCTACAGGGTGGGGTGGGGGGCCTCGACCTCGGCTGCCACTTACCTGGTGAGAGGGGGACCTGTTGGCCGCCGGCCCCTGGGCCTGCCACCTGCTCCCGTCAGGGTCTGAGTGCTGCTCTGGGTGAAGGCCACAGCTTGGAGGCCAGGAGCGTCTTGAGGCCCAGGCTGCTTGCTCTCCGCTCACTGCCCAAGATCATTAATAACCAAGAACCGGAAAGATAATTAAAAGCCGAGTGTGGAGCTGAGCCGGCTGCTGGCTGGCTCTGAAGAGGGCCCCTGCTCCCACGCCAGGCTCTTGGCTGCCTCCCCTTTCTCTAGGAACGTATCCTGGGGAGCAGTGGAAGGAAGTGGGGGACGGGCAGGGCCTCCCACGGGGTCAGAGCCCTGTAACCCTCACCCCTCCGAGGGAGGACCATGGGGCCCTGCGTTACTGGGGATGGCGGAGGCCCGCAGGGCACCTTAAACGTGGGTGCTGTCTTGGTCCCTCTGGAGAGGACACATCCTCGGAGCTCTCGCTTCCCCCACCACTGCCCTCAGGGGGCCCCATCTGTCAGCAGCTGAGCAGCTCGGGGGCACTTAGCACTGTTCCCCCAGGAGGGGGCGTGGGGCGCGCCCCCTATTTCTGAATTGCCACAGGCACTTGCTAGAGACACTGGGCTCATCTGGAGGCTCCGAAGCCTATCAGCAGCCTGGGCCCGGCAGCACGGGGCCACGCCGGAGCAGGGTCTACGGAGCACCTGCAGAGAGCCACGCGCTACTAGCCCTGTTACAGACGGAGGCAGGGGCTGGAGGCCCTGCGGGGCGGCCGGCTTCTGGTCCACACCAGGTCACCACACATCCGGACACTCAGAAGCTGTGGCTTCTCCCTCTTCCAATCTGCGCCGCGAGCCCCAGGCCAGGGAGCAGCATTCACACAGCTGCAGCCTGGGCTCGGTCTGGGGACAGCGTCTCAGTGGCCTCCAGCCCTACTGGCTCTGGGCTGGCTTGGCCTCGCCTTCACCTGCCCACGGTCACGCAGCCCTAGGGCCTGGCCTCACGAGGCCGGGCTCCTCCCCTTGGGTGGATTCCCCACAACCGGGGGCAGCTGCCTCTTCCCCACCACTCTCCTCCTTGGCTGCCTGTTGCCGAGGCGGCTCTGGCCCCGTGCGGTGAGAACAGCTGTGTGGCTGAGGGCCTGGCAAGGGGCCCACGTCCCACCTTCCACCACTCGGCAGTCCTCCCAGCGTGTCACCTGCCATCTGCCCATCCACAGCCTGCAGCCGCCGCTCTGCCTCAGGCGAGGGAACAGCCAGGGGCTGCTGGCAGTGGCCGGGGGCGAGGCAGAACGGGACTGGCACCTTGATCTCCCCGGGCCAGGGAGGTCGGGTGGAGGCCACAGTTCCCCACCTGTACCTGGGCCAGGCTCCGGCCACCCCTCTAGGGACCCCTCTGTAAACAGAAACCACGTGAGCCTGGCTCACAAAAACCAAGTAAACCCGCCCCCAACCCCCCCATCCCCCCCCCAACGTGCTGGGCTCGCGGGGTGAGTGCAATTAGCCTCCGGTTGGGGTCTTCTGCCCTGGCCCAGCTCCCGGCTGTGAGCAGCAGAGTAAGGTGACCCCCACCCCCGACCTCTGGCGGGGGCCTGAAGGCAGGAGCAGAGGAACCAGACCCACGCCAGCCAGCCAGCCAGCCGAGAGGCAGCACCCCGAGACTGGGGCCCCCTGCTGGGAGGGGAGGGGACACACTCCAGAGGCCTCCGCCGGCCCAACCTGGGCTTTATGCTGCTGCTAATAAATTCGAGTCCAAAATTTGGTTTGGCGCCTGGGGCGGCAGGAGGATTTAATTTGCTTTGTCTTTAAGCAAGAGGGAATGTAATTGGAGAAGGGTTAGTACAGATGTTTTAATTGAGTTTTCTGCAAACAGCCGGGCAGCTCAGGGCAGGCACCGCCTCAGGGGCCGGGTCTTCATTTTCTCGGCTCCACGAGAGGATTCCTCCCTCCTCCGCCCGCCCTAGAGCGGGGCCTCCGGGAAGGAGCCAGTGGCCAGTGAGGAAGGGGCTTCTATTTTTCCCGTGGATGACAATGACACGGGGCGCAGACAAAGCGCGAGGGAGAGCAGGCCGGTGAGGCTGCGGGATCCCGGGCGTGGGGCTACACTTCCCGGCGCCGAGGCCACCTCGACCCGCCATCGTCGTTCTGTCCAGAGCATGGAGAGGGTGAGAGGCAGGAGGCTGCGGCCATGGGCTGAGCAAGGCACTGAAATCAAGAGGGAGGGGCAGGGTGCCGACACCCCACCCAGAGGGGCAGCTCCTGGCCCCTTGCGCTGCTGGGACAGGCCCGGGGCTGGCCAAGCCAGGGAGGGGCAGGAGGGACCCTGGGCCCCAAGCGGAAGGCACATTGAAAATGCAGTTTGCCACCTCCGTCTGCAGCGGAGGTGGTTGGGAGGGGAGGCCGCGGCGGGACGGCCTCTCCCACAGGGTGGCGGCTGGGGCTCCATCTCCCCCACGCCGCCCTAAGGACCCGGAGACGTGCACTCCGAGCACCCACAGCCCGCCTGCCTCGGGCCTGGCCTCAGGCAGGCACCCCGAGCCAGGCCTTCCCAGCCTGGGGCAAGGCGAGGGCAGCTCCCCCGGGGGCCCCTGGCCCACGCCCCTGCACTGCAGGAGGCACCGAGGACCCCGCCAGCAGACAGGGGAGCAGAGGATCGCCTCAGGGTCCGAAGCTCCGGGCTCTTGTCCAGCACAGGGCTACTGTCCTGCCCACCCTCGTCAACGTGGGCCAGGAGCCAGCACGGGGCTGCGCCCACGCCAGGGCCCTCGCGGCTCTGGGGCTTTCTGGGCCCGACAAACGTTTCCTGCGCTTGTCTTTGGGGCCGGCCAGACCCTCACCTGGAAGTGACACCGAGGAGGCAGCCTGCGGTCTCGGGTGCTGGTGGGGAGGGGCTAGGCTGGGCTTTGCCCCCCAAAGGGGGGGTCTCCCAGACAAGGATGGGAAGGGTCTGGAGGGCAGGCGGAGGGGAACATGGGTATAAATAGAGGCAGTGCAGGACTGGGGCTCCCCCTGCTAAGCGGGGCACCCTGGAGGGGTATAGAGCACAGGGGTGGCTCAGGTGCTGAGTCCTGGAATCTGGAGCAGCCTGGGCCTGGGCTGCATAGCCCAGCTGGCCAGGGGCGGCCCCGGGCAGGAGGCCCCGTGGGAGAAGACCCCCAGCTCTCGAGGCAGGGGCCCCCTTACCCCCCAGAGGCGAGGCCGGGAGGCAACAGGTCTCGGCTCTGCTGTCAGACCTTGCTCTCGCTGAGGACGATGTTGGCGGTGACGAAGAGGAAGCAGGAGAAGGCCCAGAAGAGCACGAAGCCCACCCAGAAGGTGTGACGGAACGGGGAGCGGTGCTTGTTGACCGCCTCGGGGCCGAAGGCCAGCTGGGAGTCCTTGCGGCAGAGGTGAACCAGGAAGGCGGGGATGACATACTGGATGCCCGTGCCCGCGTACGCCCCCGTGATGCCCACCAGGGACTCCAGGTCGTGGGTGCAGAAAGCCACCAGCACCGGGGGCAGCAGGGTGATGGTGGGGAACACCACGCGGTCCACCACCCAGGGGTACGTGCCCCCCTCACGGTGGAAGAGCGTCTTCCAGTTGTTGCGGAGGGTCACGGCGATGATGGGGAAGTTGGTGCTGATGGTGAAGACGGGGAAGAGGCCCAGGAAGTAGCGCACGGCGGCCACGCTCACCACGTCGCAGCGCGCGAAGTTCAGGGTGTACATGTCCAGGAGGCTGTCGCCGCGGAAGCAGAAGATGGCGGTGAAGGACAGCAGGCTGTAGAAGGCCAGGATCAGCACGTAGTTCATGAGGACCAGCCGCGTGAGGTGGCGCTTGCAGGACACGGGCGTGACGAGGGAGGGCAGCGAGTGCTGGCACATGAAGGAGTACACGCACACCCCGAACAGGTTCCGGACCCCCGAGAGGCTGGCCAGGGGCGGGTGCCCCTCCCCCTGCCCGTGCCCGATGCGCACCAGGGCCAGCACGATCATGATGGCGAAGGCTGGAAAAGGAGGGGGCGTCAGAGCCGCGCAGAGCAAATCCGCGTAACCCCGATGACCACGCTCTGGGCAGGTCGGCCACGGTGCCCTCCTGGCCCGTCCACCCTGCGCCAGCGGGGAGCGGCCCCTGGGGCGGGGCGGCAGGAGGGGAGGGCTGGGCACGGCCATGGGCAGGGGGCCCGCACCGAGCTCTCCGGCCGCCCAGCTCCCTGTCAGCCCGGGCTGCCAGCCGGCCCCGGTTGGAACGACATGCCTCGGGGAGCGGGGGCTGGAGGGGAAGGGGCCCAGGAGCCCCTCAGCGGGCAGGAGAGGTCACTGCCGACATCGGAGGCTCAGGGCTCCGCCTGGGAGAACCCCTGACTGGGTGGGAGGCCGAGTCACACTCCCCGCCGACTCACGGCTGCCTCCCCACACCCGCTGGGGCCGGCGGATGGAGACGGCGCCTACCACCTTCACCAGGGGCAGCTGCGAAGATTGCCAATGGAGGAGATGATTTGTCTCTGAGTCTCCAGTCCCTGGCTCTGAGGGCCGCTCCAGGGACGTCACCGATCTTCTAGCTCTGGTCAGTGGAGGGGAACGCAGAGACCCAGCTCCTCCCCGGAGGCCTCAGCGGGAGCCGCCTCCGGCTTAACCCTCGGGGTGGAGGAGGGAGTGACGGGGCCTCCCAACCCTGGGGACCCCGACAGTCGGGAGTGGGAGCAGGGCAGAGACCTGTGTGGAAGAGGGGCCGCAGGAAGCCTTCGGCGCAGGGTATGAGGGGGGCCGCTCGGGACAGGCTGGGGCAGCGGGGCGCCCCGGTGCCGGGGCGTCCTGAAAGGGTTACGGAGCAGCAGAGTGGAGCCAGCAGCCGGGGTGGCGACAGCTGGCAGAGCAGGGGCCCTGGGGTGTCCGTGGTCAGCTGCTCCAGACACTGCAGCTGACCGCCCTGCGGCCTCAGGTCGGGCAAGGCAGGGCAGGGGGTGGGGCAGCTGCTTAAGGCGTCAAACCCTGTGTGCGCTATCGTCTCGGGGCGTCTCACGGGACCTGGTTCTGCTCCGGACCTGGCCCAGGGCTGGAACGACGCAGAGAGGCGCCTGCGGGGTCCCGGTGCGGCTCGGGCCCAGGGCTGGCGAGCCGAGGGGGCGCGAGGAGCCTGGCTGCCGGCCGTGAGCACCCTCGCCCCTGCTCTCTGCCCCAGACTCGGGCTGGGCGTCTCTGCGGCCTCCCTCCTCAGCCCTCAACTGCGGTGCTAAGAAACGCAGGCGGAAACCGGTCTGCTCGCTCCAAGACCAGCCACCGGAGGCGTCCCTGGCCGCGAAGAAGCGAAAACAGGGCTGGTGCTTACGGCGTGCGACCCTGCCCCGTGGCGGCACGAACAGTCCACGTGGCTGCCGCCGTTTCCTGGCTTGCAGGGAGCCTCAGAGCCGCGGCTACGGGACCGGGAAGTTCACTACCTGGCTGCATTCGCTTGCTCCCACCACGCCCTTACTCATCCGATTCTCAAGTCTATTTCCAAATCCGAACCCCGGCCTGGGCTCGGGGCTGCCCAGGAATAGACGCCTCTGGGAGGTGCGCCCAGGCCCTGCTCCCTCCCGGCCCGCGGAGGGCAGGCTGATGTGGGGGCCGAGCCCCACTCCCACAGCTGGGCCCTGCGTGTTGTGGGGGACATATTTCAAAGGGCAGAGTGCAGCCTCCGAGCTGGGGCGCTCTCCCGAGGGGGCCGGGAGGGGTGCAGCCGGGGCTGGGGGTGCGGGCGGTTCCCTGAGGATGAACCCCGGCCAGCCTGGGGAACAGGCAGGTTCTTCGGGGCATGTGGGGCACTGGGCCATGACCTCTAGGGTGGAGAAGGCAGGGAGGGGGGCCTCTCGGTCAGCAAGTTCAGGAGCAACTAGTGACCCCTGGACACGGTGCTGCAGAAGGACAGAGCAGGGAGGGAGGGAGGGAAGCAGGAGGCGGGCGGCCATGACCTTGAGCGGCACCGGGACTGGAGGCAGCCGCAGTAGCTCAGCGCCCCTGCCAGGACCACCTCAGCGACCCTGCCGGGACAGCCTCAGCGCCCCCGCGGGACCATCTCCCGGGCTTCCCCCACCCACACCCAGCGTAGAGGAGCAGAGTTCACCAGCCACCTCCTAGACTGATCGCCCGTCCCCGGGAGAGAGCTGCTCTGAAAACTCATTAGGCCTGATGATAAATCAGGATGAAACGAGGATGACAGCTGTGAGCGACACTGCCGGGAGCAGGTGGGCGCCGGGCGGGCCCGGGGGACGGCCACAGCCGAGCCTGCCGGCCACGGCCACCTGCCGGCGGAGTGGGGGCGGCGCAGCAGTGAGCGCCCGCTGCCGGCGCCGTGACCAGCCCCTGCTGGGCCCTCGCAGGCCCTGTCGGGAGCCCCTGGACAGCCGTCTGGCTCCACCCCACCCGCAGGCGAGAGGCACCCCGGGGCGGAGGCGGCAGGGGCCGGCGAGGGCCGAGGTCGGTGAGGCGCTCAGCAGGGACGGGGTCAGTAACGTCTCCTAGCGAGAACGGAGTCACCCTTGCCCCAGCGCGGTAACTCGCGGCCTCGCCAGGCTGCCCAGCCGGTGCACACGGCCCGCCGGGGGGCCGGCAGTGACAGGCGACAACGTCCGAGAAAAATGTCACGGGGGTTCAAGCCACATCAGCGGACAGAGCAGACGGGGGTCTCCGCGCAGGGAGGGTCCGGGCAGCGGACCCTACTCCAGAAGGGCCTGCGGGGCCGCCCCCCTGCGCCTGCCCCCCTCGCCAGCACAGACCCTCAGCCCGGCGGACGGCGGAGAAGACGGCGGCCTTCCCTTGGGAGACAGGAGGAAAGCACAGCCCAGGCCAGGGACGCCCGGGGCCCGGGCTCACGTCTGGCGAGGGTGTCGGGTCGGTGGGGCCTGTCGACACCCCTCCCTCGCGGACCGGCACAAGTCCGAGCGCAGAGATCGCGGGGACATTTTATGTCAAGATGCATCCTCACGACCTTTAACGCGTCACCAGTCAGGCTCCGGGGCAGTCAGAAGTGGCCTCTGGGGCGGGCCTCACGCCACCTGCCGATGGGAAAAGCCCCAGCCCCCGCCCGCCGCCCCCCGTGCGGGCTGAGTGAACTCCTCGGGCTCTCTGAGCACTGGCCTCTGCGGCCCCCACCACAGCCTGGTCGTGGTGCTGGGCGCCCTGGCCTGGTGGGGTCACCTGGGCGCGGGCCTGTATTTGGAGAAGGGGCCTGTAAAGAGGTGACCACAGGCTAAATGAGCTGGCAAGATGCACCCCGACCCGACAGGACCGGAAGCAGGTCCCCTCTCCAGGGTGGGGGAAGAAAGAGAAACCACCATTAGTCAACCCTGGCGGCGCCCGGACCGTGGACGTCAGTGTCCAGGGCCTGGCTGCCTGCCTGCCCCGGCTGAGTCCTCTCTCCAGCGACGGCGAGACGGGCGAGACCCACACGCGGTGGGAAGGGAGGTGGCACCGTGGCCTGGCGTCCGACACCGGAGCGCACGGATTCCGAGCTCAGCTTTGCGGGGTCACCTGCGCCTGCGGCCGGCTGCCCGTGATGAGGTTTACCCCACCCCCGGGCCTGACTGGGGCAGCAGGGGTCCCATCTCACTGCCAGGTCAGCCCCGGCCACAGCCACACGTGGACGGAACAGCAGGAGCCGTGGCTGTGGGGTGAGAGCGGCCGGAGGGTGACGGCCAGCGGGGGGCATGCGGGCACTCAGGTCAGCCTGCCGCTCGCCAAGGGCGATTTGGTGGCGCCCGGCTGGCTCCTTTGCACACTTCAGTCAGTGTCCACTGCAGCCCCAGAGACTTAAGACAGAGACCCCGGGTCCCCATCTCATGCCCTGGCCTCTTTGTCTGCAGAGGAACTTTTAGAAAGCTGAGAATAAAATGAAGACCCACGATGAGGCTTTGCCACGCTCGCGCTCCCAGCACCAACCCTGAGGGAATGTGGGCACCCCAGGGCCCAGGAGCCAGGCTGCTGGCGGAGGTGGGCAGGCACCCCCAGCCCCTGCAGGCCCGGCCGCACCCCCCACTGGGAGGCACAGGGGCTGCTGCACTGCGGGAGTCATTCTGGGGACAGGCCAGACCCGAGAGCCTCCGTGCCCGGGGCGGGGGGGTCCTGCGGGCCTTCTGCCCGCCGCCACCGCTGAGTCCAGCTCTCCCTGCCCGCTGGGTTTGGAAGACAAACCTGGGGCTCACCCCAGGGGGAGGTGGGGGGCAGGGCCGGCGACCCCACCAGGCAGCCTCAGGTGGGTGGCGAGCGCAGGGGGCGCCTGACCCACTCTGAGGGGAGCAGACAGGAGTGATGTGAGCGCGCCGCTCTGCCAGCACCATCGGGAGGCTGTGAGGACGTTTCTTTAATGACCCCAGTGGGGCGCCCCGAGCTGAGCCAGCTGTGTGTGTCCCCAAGTGGGAGGTGTCTGCTGATGCTGCCGGGAAACTTGGTGACAGGAGTGGAGCTGTGGGCCCCTCCGGCCCGAGCTCCTGCGGGCGGGCGGTGTAGACGGTCACAGGCGAGCTGCCCGGAAGCTGCTGTGGCCAGGCCTGGGGGCGCCAAGGGGTTTTGGCTGTGCCTCTCCAGAGTGTCCTGGCCCACTGGCAGCTGACAGGGCTAAGGGGGAGCCCCGGCCCCTGACCTCCGCCTGCTGCCCCTTCATCCCAAGCTCAAGCCTCCTTGGAGGCTGGGTGGGCGCAGGGAGGGCTGAGGGGAGCAGACGTCGTGGGGAGGGGTACAGGGTGAGCAGCTGGTGGGTGTGGTGCCAGGGCCAGAGGAGAGCCGGTGCCCATCTGCAGTGGTCACCGGGCATGAGGGGCTGGGTGGCACAGGGGACAGGTCTGCTCGGGCCGGAACGAGTCCCACAGAGCCTTGGCCGATTGCCCCGTCACCCACGACCAATCTGGGTGGCAGAAGAAATCAGCAGTGGTACGTGTCCTCCGCGGCCTGGCCTTTTCCTGGACAACATGCTATTGGCAAGGGCCACCTAACTCCTGACACCCGTCCAGGCGGCACCCAGGGGGCTGGGGACAGCGAGATGGAGGCAGGCACAGCAAAAGGCCATCAAGGAGCGAAGCGGCCAGCAGACCCCTCAGCGCGCCCTGGCTCCGTGGGGGCCGGGGTGCACGAGTGCCCTGCTCGCTTCAACAGATGGCAGAACAAATTCCTAATTCAGCACAAGAAAGTTTCCGGCTCAGCACATTTATTTATGACTTTCCGGTCCCTCGGGTGCTCAGTCCTCCCCTTCGTCTTGCGAGAATTCGAGCTAGCTGCCCGTTCAGCCCTCTGGACAGTCTGGGCCCTGGTCCGGCAGGGCAGGTGTGGGAGTGTGAGACAGACCTGTCCCCAAGGGGCCGGGGGCGGTCGGGGAGGGCTGGGCCACACCCAGCTGCTTTTCAGAAGCAAAATGCAAAGGGAGCCGGTGGGACAACAGGGTGTGGACCTGAGAAGGCCGTAGGGCTCTGGGGCTCACCTGGGGTGATTTTGGGCTAGAGGAGAGACCCCCCCACACACCCAATGCCCTTTAGATGGCCTACAAACGGTCAGTGGCAGGGCCCTCCCTGGTGGTACAACAGGTTAAAGCACTATGAAGCTGGCCACAGCCCCTGCAATGCAAGTTCGATCCCCAGCCAGGGGGTGACCCACAGGGTGCAGCAGACCTCTCCTGTCTCCCCGCTGCTCCCCTCAGCAGTGGGTTTCAGTGGCTCCACCTGTCCTGCTCCCCAATCTGTCTCTGGGGAATCCTCTCATCCTCTTGCACCTCTGGCCTGCACCCCAGTTCTTACATGCATAAATAAATACATCTTTCAAAGCAAAACAAATGGCCAGTGGCAGGCCCTGGTCACTCCCACAGCCAATGCATGTGGGGGCTTCCCGAGTCCCGCCCCCCCCCAGGGCCCCAGCTGCTGTGGGCAGGATGCTGGACACACCTGCCGCCAGAGCAACTGAGAAGAGGCCCAGGTGTTTCCAATCCCCCTGGCTGGACCTGACCGCAGGCTGGGCTATGTTTTAGGTTTCACTGAACAGGGCCATTTCCCTTCCACTTAAGAGAACTCTGGGTCACAGAGCGGGTGACCTTTCAAGCCCGGAGGTCTGAATCTGTTCTGGAGAAAAATGACTGCATGCGGCCCCCAGGGGCACGGAGGAGGGGTCTGCCATGTGGCTATCTCCCTGATCAAAAGGAGAGCCAATGATGTTGACAACAATGTCACCCAAAGTGCGAGCGTGGGCAACCCTCAGTGGCCAGTGACCCCTCGAGCCCTCTCTGCCACCAAGCAACTGTCACGGCCGCCACCACCTCTCGCTGCCGGGGGCTACCTCAGGCGGGGAGGCCGGCTGCTCCCCCTCTGTGGGGCTCTGGCTGGGAGACAGAGGCGCAGATGGGGTCACCCGGGGCTGGCGGCCGGGTTTGGAGCTGAGCGTCTGTGTCCTACAGCAACAGAGCTGCCAATTCCCCCGAAAGCCTGGCCTGGGGGAGAGGCTCCCCAGCAGCATGGAACGCGGGCAGCGCCCCTGCAGGTGGGGCCGAGTCCCACCGGGGTTGGGGGTGCTGGGGTTCGGTCCTCAGACCATCGCTCTTTATTTACTGCCCTCTACCATCTCCTCCCTCTAATGAGCGGAGACCAGACGCCAGGAAGTCGTCACGCGGCACCGGCAGGGGCGTTATGGAAGCCGCTGTCTGTCATTACCCGGGCAGCGAACCCCCCTGGGCCGACCCGGCGCCCCGCGGAGGGAGCGCTGGCAGCGGCCACTTCTGCCCCTCCCCCCGGCCCTCCCGCTGCCCCGCTGCCCGGGGGGAAGCGAGCAGAGCTGGGGCCCTTCCACCCGGCACACGCAGGGGTCCCCCTGCCAATCCGGGGGGGCGGCCCAGGGCCAGGACTCGGGTCCGGGACGCAGCCAGCCAAGGAGCTCAGGCCCAGCACGGGGCCAGCGGAGCCGGGAGGACGTTTTCCTCCCACCCGCTGCACAAGAAACTCCTCGACGGTCACGGGCTTTCACATACTTCCTCTAAAAAAGCTGGCCACGGGGGAGCAGGGCCGATCCGGATCCTGACTGCTGATGCGCGCCCTCGTGCCACCCGGGAGGTACCCTGAGCGCCCGGCGGCCCTCGTGTTCCGAGTCGCACGTTCGCGGTTAACCCAGGGCTCGGGGCAGGTGAGCCAGATGTGGGGAGGCGCCCCGCAGGGGGTACGGGGTCAGGCAGCAGGAGGGGGCACACGGGCGTCGCACCCCATGCTGGCACAGCACGGTGTCCCCTGCCCTGGCCGGGCGATGGCAGAGGCCTGGCAGCCACACATCGGGTGCAGGGCCTCCCCTCCTCTCCTCCAGGAAGCTCGTGGGCAGGTTACAAGGTTCAGGCTTTGACTGAGCACAGGGCAGAGCTTCCTGGCAGCGACCGACGCCCCCGCAGAGCACAGCAGCCCCCCCCGCCCCCCGTGAGTCCCTGGGTTTCGGTGGGCTGCAGTGTACCCCCCATGGGGAGCAGCGGCCGGACTGTGCCAATGCCACTGGCCCTCTCACTGCAGACACCAGGACTCCTGGGCCGACCCCGGGAAGCACCTGGCCCGACACGGCCTGGGCGCGCAGGTCTGGAGCCGCGCACAGTGGGCGCAGCGTGGCTGACCCAGGGCAAGTGCACTGGGAAAGGGGCCTGGGGAAGAGGGGTTGGGGCGGGGGGTTCCAAGCTCGGGTTCCCGTGAGCTGAGGGGCAGGCGAGGCCCCAGGAAACAGCCCCCCGGGACTCCTGGGGCTGGGCTGACCCTGCAGGCCCCTGACCGGAACCACTTGGAGTCTTCTGCTGTCAGACCTAAAAGGTGTCAGCTGATGCCCAGAGCATGTGCTGGCTGGTGTGTGTGGGGGGAGGGGCAGGGACCCCATATCCTCCTGTCCTGGGCCTAGATGGGTCAGCGGCTGGTCCCTGGGTGGGTAGTGGGATGGTATGGGGGTGTAGACCCCCAGACTTCTCCTGAAGACAATGACACTCTTGCTCAGTGGGGTGAGTTGATATTTGCCAGGGGTGTGGGGGGCCAGGAACACAGAGGCGACCCCCAGGGAGATCTGGGTTTATGGCCGAGGACCGTATCTGCTAATCTCACTTCCCGGAGGGAGCACGCCCGGCCCAGGCCTTCATGAGCCCAGAGTGGGGGTAGCTTGGCACCTGGCTCGATGTGCCAGGGTCAGGAGTCCTAGCCCCAGCGCCGACCATACTCCCCAAACTTGAAGTCGCCCTTCAGTACCAAATTTCCATGCCAGTAAGAGGGCAGGCAGAGTGCCCGCCACCACCCTGCCCTCTGCAGGCCCCGAGCCCCGCCCGCGGCTGCCAGGAATCGTGGTTCTGACTCACCGATCCACCGCATGAGCGAGGTCAGGATCTGCAGGTATTTGGTCTTCTGGACATCGAAGAAGGTGAAAGGTCCCAGGAGGAGAGTGAAGACAGCCTGGGGGGAGAACGCGAGTGAGGGGCGCAGAGGCCAGGCTGCAGGCACCTGCTGCTGTGGCTTCTGTCACAGGGGCCTGACCAGCAGCCCAGGTCAGTGGAGGGTCCCTGAGCAGACAGCTCTGGGGGGGGGGTCACAAGTGCCCTGACCAGGAGCCCCAGATGGTGGACGGTCCCTGGGCAAATAGCTCTGGGGGGGAGGTCACAAGTGCCCTGACCGGGAGCCCCAGATGGTGGACGGTCCCGGGGCAAACAGCTCTGGGGGGGGGAGGTCACAAGTGCCTTGACCAGGAGCCCCAGACAGTGGACGTCCCGGGGAAGACAGCTCCGGGGGGGGTCACAAGTGCCCTGACCAGGAGCCCCAGACGGTGGACGGTCTCGGGGCAGACAGCTCCGGGGGGGTCACAAGTGCCCTGACCAGGAGCCCCAGACGGTGGACGGTCCCTGGCCAGATAGCGGAGTCACGAGTGCCGGGGGCATGAGGGCCAGAGCCTCCCTCTGCCATGCTCACACTGGCTGCCCAGGGTCACTGGGCCAGCCTGGGGGTGGGCCTCAGGTTCCCTTCCCGCTCTTCAGCAGATGCTGGCTAAGAACGCAGGGCGCGCTCGGAGCTGGGCAAGGACAGGGGACAGGCCCGAGAGGGCAGGAAGACGAGGATACAAAAGAAAGAGCAGGCTTGCCGTGGGCCCTCTGGGGTTACCAGAAGAAAGGACTAGGGGCGGGGACATCGGGTCGGGGGACATTGTTTGAAGGGCTCACTGGGCAGGCAGGGTTCATCGAGGCTGGTCAGCCAGATCCTCTGTAACTTAGAGGCGAGCAAGCCCAGGGAGAGCCAGGCGCTGTCAGGGCAACTCAGCCAGGAGAGGCCCCCGGGCCCAAGGGCAGGTCTGCCCAGGAATGCTGGGCATGGAGAGGTGTAGGGAGCCGGTGCTGGCCAGCACTGGCCCTTGGTCTGCCCCCTTTGGAGAACCAGAAAAGCAACTGCTCACTGTACAGAAAAATAATAAATCAAACGCTGCCTCGTAAAGTGGTGTATAGAAAACATGAACCCTCTGCAAGAGAAAATGGGGGTGAACGTGGCCCAGTGGAAGGGGGCTGGGAACCGAGGGTAAGTTGGGGTTTCCATGCCGGATTGGCTGCTCAGGGAGCAGAGAATTAGGAGCTGCTGGTTGGAGTGGCGATGATGGGACCATTTCCAATCTGCCACTCGGAAGCCGCAGAGGCATCAGACTTATTAACATTTACACTGTGCCGTTTTATCACGTTAATGCTAATGGCACCGGAGAGCTGCCGGCACAGAGCCCGATGGTGGGAGCACCCACTGGGGGCGTGGCCCTGTGATGGGGTGAACACATCACAGCTGCTCAGCCTGCAGCCAACCGCCCCCCCCACTCAGCAGCAGGCAGAAGCTCTGAGGGGCTGGCCTGTCTCTCCCCCTCCCCAGGAAGGAGAGCAGGATGCAGAGAAGCTGTGACCTCTATCCGAGTCCATTATCACTGCAGAATGAATGACACAAGTCTAAAGTGCAGCTTAAGGCAAGGCTCTAATTAGCTGGGGTGGGTCGGGCCTCCTGGCAGCCGCCAGGGCTGGGAGACTTCTGGAAAGAGCTTCCTGCCGGGGCCTCAAAACCAGCCAGGTTCTGTTCAGAAGCCTTTTCTTGTGGTGATGGGGGTTGGGGGACAGAGATGGGCTGTCCTGGGAGGGCAGGGCAACCCCGGAGGGTCCGAGGTCAGAGGGGCCGGGGGCACGGGCCCACGGATCTGCGGGGTAAGTGCCCGCGGCCCCATCACCGCGTCATTTAGGAAAATTACCACTTCAGGAAACTTTCCACTGATGAATTTCTCGTTGGAAGGATGGCAGAGGGAGATGTGCAGAAAACAGACACAAAGCCACGCGTCACCAACGTGTCCCGGTCACTGTGTCTGCTGGAACCTGCACTCGGGGTGCCTGGCACCGAGGCATGGCAGCTGTGGGGGTCACAGGCCCAGGCGGCCTATGGGAAAGGTCGGCTCCCATCTTCTGGAAGGTTCTATGCGCACCCTTCCGGAACAGATGCCCCTCCCCCATGCGTGGGCCCTTCAGCACCGTCACCCTGAGGCCCCGGCCTGTGAGCTCACCCTTCTATGCTAAGACCCCAAGCAGGAGTATGCAGCGCAGAAAGGAGAGCAAGCAGCTCCCGGGAGATGCCACACACGCCGGCCTGGCCTGCACCCCGCACTCCGGCTGGGTCCTGAGCCGGCTCCCACCAGGTGCCCGGGGCCAGCTCAGCACAGCTCACTGCAGGGGCCAGGGCTGCCCACTGCCGCGGCCAAGGGCGTGTCTTTAAAACTAGGCAAAAGCCCCCGTTCTTGGGTTTCTGATGAAATCTCAAACTGGCCCCTGGGAATAAGGTCTGAGACAGTCGTACGGGGGCACAAAGTGGCTGCCTGAGTCGCTCCTGGGGTCGGTGAGTTTACACGTGAGCCCAGGACGCCCCGGCAGCCCTGCCCATCAGGATGGCAGGCCGCTCCCGTGCCCAGGCACCCCGTCATGCTGGTCCCCGGTTCAGGGCCCTGGGGCCCCTGGGAATGGAGCTCAGCCCAGAGCGCCGCGTGCAGGCTAAGGGCCCCCCGCGGCCCGGGCTCTGGGCTGGCAATCCCCACCCATTCCCTGCTCTCTGCCGCAGGCCCGAGGGTGCCGAGACCCCTAGCCCTGCCAGGGTGGGCCACGGGCGAGGGGGGCAGGTAGAGGTCACACCAGCGTAGGACTCGGGTAGACACGGGGGAGGGGATGGGGAGATCGGGACTGGCCCTTGGGGGATCTGTCCTGCCCTTGTGTCCCATCCAGAGCCCGGAGCCGGGGGGCCCTGGCGTCTCCCCACACTCAGTCCTGAGAGGACAAAGCCCACTGGCCCCAGAACTGGGTTCCTTTACCAAGCGTGGCTGAGATGCCACCCAGAGCTCAGTGCAGCAGCCCGGACGACCGAGGTGCCACGTGCCCGGTGCCTTCGCGCCCCGGGCCTTTGCCTGGTAAGCTCTTCCTGCTCACGCTCACAGCCCAGCAACTGCGCTGCGAAGTTTGCTCCTCCGCCAGGGGTGCTGGTGCGCCCGCTGGAGCCAGAAAGAGCTGAAGCCTCAACCCCGTTTGCCCGCTCTGGCTGGGCCAGCTTCTCGTCGGAGCTGGGCTCTGTGACCTGCAACGCACCGTCCGGCTCGGCCCCCTAAAAGGGGGGTGTGTGGGGGGCGAGGGAACGATGCTCAGTGATAGCGCCACACAGGACACACCCGAGACTCAGCAACCCCACGTCCCAACGAGCCCACGGGGCAAAGGCCACACACGGGCAAAGACCACACCCCGACAACGTGCCGGGCCACGTGACGGCAGAAACACCCCAGGAGAGCCCACGGCCTGACCTGCAGCCCCGCCTCCCCCGGGGGCAAGGGGCTGACGGGCGGCCTCTGTGGGGTTGTGGCCGAGAGCTTGGCATGAGGCAGCCGTGCTCAGAGGACCCTCAAGTTATTGACGTTTCTGAAACCGGGGGGCGCGTTTGCTTTGGGCTGCACAGTGCAGGAGCTGGAGCTCCCAGGAGCCTGGAGTCAGGCCCAGCGGCTTCTCTGCAGCCACTGTCCGGTGCCCTCAGAGTGGCGACACACAGGCCAGCAGGCCCAGGGCGCAGCGCCCTCCCGCTGGAGTCCGGCGTGCGTGTGCTGCTGCCCAGCCACCGCTGCTCCCGAGGCACGTCCCGGCACGTCCCGGCACGTCTCGGCACGTCCCGGCACGTCTCGGCACGTCCCGGCACGTCTCAGCACAGCGCGTGGCCGTGACCCCTCTCCCGACACACGGACCCAGGGGCGTCACGCGGCGTCACGCAGAACCTGACAGGACCGTCCCGAGGGGGCCGTGGCCCTGCGAATGTCAGCGAGAGGTGGAGAGACCCGGTGGCCTCCCGCACGCGCGGCCCGGGGGCGGCGTGGGAGCCAGGCTGCCGCGGAGAGGCGCCTGGGGCTGGGGCCGGGCGCAAGGTCTCGGACGGTTTCGCGCTTTCTGTCAAGCGACAGACGCCAGTCCGCACGACGGGGCTGTGCTCGTGGGACGCTGGGGGTTAAGGGTTAATTGGGGTTCATCGCAAGTCAGCACGAACTGGGGCCCAAGCGGGGACTGAACTTTCAGCGCGTCCTTGAAGTGCGGCGAAGGAATGTTCAAGGATTCTATTTTTATTTCTCAAGTGGCTGTGCAGATTTCGGCTCCGGAGCTTTATTTTCCCAACCTGAATCACCATGTCTGGAGACTCATCCCCCAGAAGGAGGCGAGCGCTGAGGCTGTGGGGGCCGGAGAAGGCCAGACCCGGCTTCGGGGCCAGACACAGGTAGGGCGGGGCGTGTGCACTGGTGCCCTGGCCGACTGGGAGATCCTGTGACGGCCAGCGACGGCCATCGGGTGCCCTGCGGGTGTTCAACAGGCCCTTGGCCCCGTGTCAGCGCTCGGTGTGGCAGGGGGGAAGTTGGGGGCCACACGGGGCCTCCGGCCAAGAGCTTCGGGGCAGCACCGTGCTCACTGGATGTCCTGGACCTCCGCCCCAGACTGCCAGGGTCCCCACTCGCTTTGGGGAGCTCAGGTTAGCCAGGGAGGAGCCGGTGCTGGGGCCGAGGCTGTGCGGGGGGCCGAGCCCGGGGCCAACTCGCACTGCCTAAGCTGAGACGCCACAGGGGCGGCCACACTGGCCAGAGCGCTGCTGGACTACCCACGACAGAGGCCCTGCCCCGGGGGCCGCACAGCCCCAGACAGCGCTTAGCTGGTGAACGACTCCCGGGGCGGCCCTGGAGGCAAGGCTGCCCCCCTCGCCCAGCCCCACGTCCAGAGCCCTGTGGCCACAGGGCTTTCGTCCTTGGCCCACCCGGCCCTGTCCAGGTGGCGCCGAGGTACCTGAGAGATGCTGGCTGAATGGATGGAGACTCCGGTGACCCCTGGCTGGCAAAGATGCACGCACCGCTCAAGCATCAGTACAGACCCTGCTGTTCTCTCATGCGGCCCTCTGCAGAAGCCAAGCCTGCTGGTGTGAGCCCTTCAGCCCTTCAGCCCAAGGGGTGAGCACCTGGGATACCTGCAGTCCCATCAAATGGCAAGAGAGAACTTGCTGGAAGACGCTGAACCCGGAAGCAAAAGCCATGATTTGCCAAGAGGCAAAGATTCCCCGGGGAGTTGTAAAGCAGCCCTGGGCGACAGAACAGAGGCGAGACACCCACGCGGCGGGTCCCCAGCACCCACCAGACCCGACCAGGGTGCTGTCAGGAGGGGAGACTCAGGCCTGTGCCTGCACCCGAGCAAAGGGTGAAGCCGGGGCCCCCGGGAGTCAGCCAGGTGACTGACTGTGGGAAATGCGAGCGGGAACACTTTTCTGAGACCGGGAGGAACCAGGGGGAGCCTGCTCCCCGAGACGCTGCCCGTGGGCCGGTGGCCAGGGTCCCCAACCCTCTGCGCAGGTGGTGGCCGACTCCAGCCCAGAGCGCTGACCCCAGGGGCTGTGGTACAGAGGAGGGGCGCACCTCCTGCAGGAGCTGAGGAGCAGCTGCTGGGCTGCTGGGGGGGAGTGACCCCAGAGGCCCCGCAGCCCCCTGGGACGCCAGTGCTTGGCCGAGCACGCTGGCAGGCAGTGCAGTGGCAGCGGCTCAGGCCGCGGGCACAGGCGGGGCGTGATGGCGGATGGCAGTGGCTCCCTCGCCACGGCACCCCGAGATGTGCCGCCCCGCGGGGGGCTCCTGCTGCAGGCAGTGCAGGGCCTGGGTTGGGGCCTGGGCGCGCAGCAGCCACAGGTGGGAGCTGCAAGCTGAGCAGCGCCTGGCTCAGCCTTAGGATTGTTTGTGGGGGCGCTCAGGGGAGGGCGTAGGGGGAGGGGCGCCGGCCTGGACACTCGCTGCCGGGCTCCTGCGCTCTTGGACTCTCTTGCCCTCGCAGGGGACACTCTGGACCTGCTCGCTCGGACTCCCTCCCTTGGGCTGCATTCTTGCTCGGTGACCGCCGAAGGGAGAAAAGCCAAAAAGCTTCGCAGAGAGCCGCGGGTCTTGGCAGAGGTCGGGCTGCCCCCTTCAGGAGCACCGGGCCCTGGGCCTGGGGTCTCAGAGAGCTGTCGGTGGCCGGTGTGAGCTGACAACCACACTGCGCCGTAACGCTAGTGCCCAGGAGACCAGCGCTACTGGCCAGGGCTGCAGCACTCTGTCCGGGTGCCCTGAGAGCTAAGGGCCCCCGGCACCATGCCCCCCCGCCCCGCTGTCCGCTAACCCTCTGGCTGGGGCTGCCGTGACGTCATACCAGCAGCCCCCGGGACGCCTGCAGCGGGTGAGCAGGCTCCTGCCTGCTGCTGCTTGGCAAGCCTCGCCTGGCGCTCACGCCCTCGTGGGCGGGATAGCACCAAGTTAGCACACTGCAGACGCTACCTGGGGTGAGACAGCTGCCACCTGTGGCCTGAGAAGGCGTCTCCCTGTTTCCTAACCCAAACGGTGACCAGCACTCTGCTGGTGCTGTTCTTGGAGGCGACAGCTCCCGATAGCCCTGTTTTAGTGGACAGCTCCCTGACCGCAGCGCCCGGTCGGGGTGGACAGCTGAGGCCCCGCCCCGGGCCTGGTGCCGCTGCTCCCAGCGCTGTCAGCCGCAGACAGCAGAGGCAGAGGGAAGCCATTCTTGGGTTCGCTCTGCTGCTCCCCGAACACACCGACTGAAAGGCTGCTTCTGGCTGCCTGACAGCTGAAAGATCCCCAGTTCCCTCCCCGGGCCTCCAGCCCCCTCCCTTCCAGGCAGCTGGAAACGTGGCCGACTCAGGAAAAAACCCAGACCACGAGCGTGGCCAGGCCTCCCTGCAGGGCCGCCCTGGCCTTCGAAGCTGAGACACGGACTCACCCAGGCCCTGGTGGTGGTTCCGAGACGCAACAAAACGAGCTGTCCCTCCCTAGCCCGGAGGGAAAAGGCCAGAAGCTCAGCCACGTTGCCATGTGAGCGCACCCACACGGCTGCAGGCTCACCTGGGAGCCTGCATGATGGGGGTGGGGCACCGGGGGAGGCGGGGAGGGTCCGGGCTGTGTCCTTCCAGAAGGCTGCGTCTCAGGCACTTCCCAATGCTCCTCCGGCCCGGCCTCCCGGTGAGGGTCCCGGGAGCACCCCCGCATGGCCTCCAAGCTCCCTGCTGGGAGGGGGTCGAGCTCTGTGGGCAGGGCAGGGCAGGGCAGGGCAGGGCAGGGCAGGGCAGGGCAGGGCTGGGC
>NW_004567139.1:7778091-7810515 GCF_000260355.1 Condylura cristata | reverse complement strand
CAGGGCTGGGCTGGGCAGGCTGCTCCGCCCGGGGCCTCCCCTGGCGTCCAGATGCTCCTGGGGTGGGGGGCGGGGTGGACGGAGCCTGCACTGGGAGTACACTGGCTTGGGGGCCGGGAAGGAGGCCCAGAGGACGGGCAAGCGAAACTCGACAGCGCCCCCCACTTAGCCTGACGCCCTATGAACTGCCATTAATCCGTTTCGGAAAAACCCGGTCAAAGGGATTAAGGAGCTTGCCGATCTCAACGCCACGAAGATGCGGCCAACACCCGACGGCGAAGGCCCCCTGCCCCTTGGGGGCCTAGGCACCCCCTCCCCAATGCCCCGGAGCGCCCCAGTGCCCAGTTGGACCGGCTCCCTCAGGGTGGGTGGGGTTGGGCCGGCCCTGTCCCCGGGCCTCAGTAGAGGACACGCCCGCCGGCCTGTGCTGTCTTGCTCAGCTGAGAGGCCAGATGGTACCGGTGGTGGCAGCGCGCCAAGGCTGGATGCCAGAACTGCAGCCCTCGTGGTTTGGGGAGAAGATAAATATTGTGGAAAACCCACACAGTCACTCGCGTAATGATGATGAGCGTCGGGGCTCTGAAGGGCAGGTCGGCTCCACACGGCTCGAAGGCGGACCCAGCCACGTCCAGGTGAACAGATGGGAGGCTTGGCCTTGAGCTGAGGCTTCAGAGCATTGGGCCGAGGCGGGGTGGGATGAGGATGTGCGTGCTGCGTGCGTGTGTGCATGGGGCGGGGTGGAGGGGGCAGGGGTGAGGCCGGTCTGAACAGCGCTGGCGTGGCGGGTTCTAACAGCCCAGGCCACGGCGGCCAGGCAGCGCCGGTCACTTCGCATGGTCCCGGCACCTGTGGGCCTCCTGAGACAGGTGTCCCTAGGCACTGCTGGGGTGACTTCCGTGCTGAGGAGGACGACACGCCTCTGGGAAGGAGAGGCTGGCGGAAGTGCCGTTTTCCGGGCTGGGCGTAGCTGCTGGCCGTGGGTCCAGGACTGACCAGGAACACACATGGGAAAGTGGGTGCCGAGTCCCGCTCCCGCCGTGGTCTCACCCACGCAAGCCTTCGGAACCCACCCTCAGTGCACGGTGCCACACTGGCTCGGACATACAAAGGGGGTTCAGGCCGACCCCAGCCTCAAGGAGTCAAGAAACTGACTGGTGCAGGGGCCCAGCCAACATGCCCGGCAGGGGCAGTATGGGCAGGAAGGGTCTCCCCCCAGGGAGCCCTGGGCTGAGTGGGGAGCCCCTGAGTGCTCGCTGGACCAGAAGGGAAGTCTCAGGGCTGTGAGGACCCCGGTTTCACTGTCTTTGAAGGACAGTGGCCGGTGAGGTAGGACCATGGGGAGGAGGAAGGTTCCAGAAGGAGACAGCAGCAGCCCGGGTCACGTGAAGGCTCAGAGTGGCGCTTTGAGGGGGCGTTAGCCAGGGAAACGGCGACTGGCTGACCTGAACCAGGGCTGGAAGAGCGGAAGCGGTGAGCCGGGCTGGCGGGGCTCCCTGCCTGGCCCTAGGGAGAGGCACCTCTGAATTTAAATTTGGGTTTTGAAGGGACTTTCCTCCTTCCAATTTCTGGGTTAGGGGAGAAAAAGCTCAGCGGGACACCCTGTTCGGCCGTGATGGCCCCCAAAGACGTGTCCCAGGCCTCCCAGCAGCAAACCCCGTGGGAGCCAGAGCAGGAAAGGCGGCGCCTCTGGGAAGCAGGGCTCCCCAACAGGTGGGGGTGCCGAGAACAGGGCCTCTCCCCAGGCTGAGTCGACACGAAGATGAAAACTCTAGCCCCAAGGACTCACTGTCCTCCCTTAGAGGACACTTGTGTCCCCCTGGAGAACCATAGCTAGCTCAGTGACCTGACTGACCAGGAAGGCGGTCAGGAAGGGAGGGCAGGGCCTGGGTGAAATTCAGCCACGGAGAGCCAAGCCACACGACGCATGCCACGGGCCCCCGTGGCAGTCTGTGTGGGCCAGGCTCGGAGAAGGGGTTGGCGAGCGGGCTGCCCGCTCTAATACCTGCGTCGTCAGGTGGGGCACGTCCGTCCACCACCAAGCCACCCTCTGCCCCCCCGACCCTTAGGGACTAACTGCCCTGCCGCTTCCGGGGATGGCCAGTGCGTGTGCCCGTGGACCTCAGAAGCTGGCGGCTGCCGGGTCCCAGGGCCCGAGCATCACCCTCTGCCGCCGGTGTTCCACCTCCACAAGAGGTGCCAGGTGCAGCTGCCCTGGCACTTCCTGTCCTCACCACACTTCCTGCCTGTCTGCACAGAACAGAGAACGGGGCGCTCTGTGTGGAGCTGGCAGGTGGGAGGGAGGGCAGTCAGGTGCCCAGAACACGGCCCTGCAGCGAGGAGCCGCACAGGCTGGCCTGCTCCACCCCCTCCCTGTTGACGTGCGACCTCCAAATAGCCCTGAGCGGGCGGATACGTGCGGCCGGCACCGAGTAACCTTGGCGGTGGAGACGGAGGGAGACGGCCGGCAAGCTGGCTGATTAGCGGGCTCTGAGGAACTGGGAGCAAGAAACGAAGCCAACAGCCCCCAGGCTTCCGCCCCGGTGGCTGGCCGGTGGCCCCTCTGGAGCTGGGGCTGGCCGCAGCGGGCTTTAAGGGACGCAGCAGCTTGGGGGCCCAGGGGACTCAGGCCCCAGGTCTCCTCTGGGAGACGCGGCCTCTGGAGCAGCTTGCTCCGAGCAGCTCCACGGCTCCCTGCGCGCACACGCCTGGCCCCGGGACGCCCGCCTGCAGACCTGTGGCCACTCTCCCCGGAAGCCGCGTGCAGGGAGGCCTGACCGCTGCCTCTGGGCTGCGGCAGGGGGCATTCTGCAGGGGAGCCGGGCTGCCAGGTCCTCGGCCTGTAGATGCTTTTCGTGGGAGGCCACAGACTCGCCCACGGACTGCCGAAACACAGGTGCGTGCTGAAGGCACTGCTCCCCTCAGCCAACCCCAGTCGCCCGCCGTGCTCTGCCGCCCTCCCAGGGCCACCAGCACGCGAGCGTCTGCTCAGCTACCCGGCTGCAGCACCTCCCTCTGCACCTGACAGCTTATTAAAATGTACCCTGGGCTACGCTCATCCCGGGCTCATGCGAATGAGCCAGATGCCGTCATTAATATGCACCCTAATGGCTCAGCCCCTCCTGCTGGGAGGAACCCTGGCCTGTGCCCCGCTCTGCCAGTGCCTGTAAGTCCTCGGGCTTCTCGGGCGCCTGTGCCCGGCTCCGGCCGGCTGGCCTGTGACTGTGGCCAGGCACAGTCTGCAGTCTGGGGTGCCGGCTGCCTGGAGGAGCGTGGGGGGGATTGCGCGGGGCTCACTGCCGGGCCCTGGGCGCTACTAGAGAGACTCCAGTCTTGCTCCCACCAGCCGTCCCAGAAGGGAGCGAGCTCCGGCGCGCTCCAGCCCATCCAAGTCAGCGGGCCCCTGAAAGTGCCGCAGGCTCGTCTGGAGATGGCAGGAGGGGTGGGGGTGCACATCTGCTGTCTGGCTCCATCCGAGTTTACACAAGGTCGCGAGCAGGGCCACGTCACTCCGAAACGACCGGGAGGTTGCTGGGGTCTGAGCTACGACGGCTCAGCCCTCAACCGCACACTTTTGGGGGGAACGACGCAAAAGACAAAGGGGAGAGAAGCCGGGGGGCTGAACTCAACCCCCAGCACACTCTCTTCAAGAGCACAAAGTCCCCCAGGCGTCAGAGACTTACTGGGGGACCCTCTCACCACCGTGCGCATATCAAACCGACAAGCACAAACTGTTCATGTTCACATCAATGAAAATAGTTAAAAACTGTGCCCCTGAATGGGAAGAATCATGGAGTTTTTGCGGCTAAAAAAAAATGATGATGAAAAACAAAGGAGACACCAGCTCCTGCTTGCGTGTGTACGGATGAAGGTGGCGGGTCACTGCGAGCTCCGTGCCCAGACGGGAGGTTGCAGGAAGGCGGCAGAGCCAGGGGGCGGCAGGGGGCGGGGGGCGCAGCTCCCTGGGGGTCACGGTGGGCCGGCCGGGGCCAGGTGGGCCGTGAGCCACAGCGGCGGGCACTGACCACTTGCACTGCTCACAGCCCAGGGTCTGCTGGGGTCACTGTGAAGTGTGTGCATAAACACGGTCCCAGAAAAGCAGTGCAGAAGGTCCCCAGCGGGCGAACACTCCCCGCCGAGACCTGTTTGGAAGTTTCCCAAGCAAATTGGCCCGAGTGGAGCGTGTGGGCTCCACGGGGCTTCGGCCTGTGTGAGGGTGTGCACGCACCGTCCAGCCAGCCCTGCCCCTGCCTGTGTCCACACCACAGCTCTGGATCCCTTCACCTGCCCGTGAACGCGAGGACGCCTCCCTTGGCACGAGGGCTGGCCTCTACCAGGCCTCTTCACAGACGCTCCCTCGCCACCGAGTGCCATAAACGCTGGGGAGAGCACTTAAGAGGCGGCGCGAGCCCTCTGTAAGGAGGAATCGTCTGTAAGCGTGATCACCCCTGGCTCTGCTCCTCACTGCGGCTCCTCTCAGCCCGGGGCTTCCCTGCCAGCACCTCCCTGGTGAACTGGGGTGGGGGGTGCGAAGACAGAGGAGGAGCCGTTCTGGTCACACTGCCATTTACCTGGTGCCCAGGCCCCGACTGCTCGCTTTGGGCGAGCGGGATTTGCAGGGCGAATTCACCTCCCGCCTGGGGACGGGTCCAGTGCGTGGGCAGGGCCTGCCAGGAGCCACCTCCCTCCGCACAAAGGACGGAGAGGAGCATGGAGGCCCCAGCACTGGTGCAGTTGGGGGCAGGGACGGCCGGGGGGGCCGCGCCCGGGTCTTGTGCCGCCGGCCCCTGTAACCTGGCGTCTGGATTGGGGGTGGGGGTGGGGGGCGTGGGGGGATAAGCCTCACTGTTTTCCAAGCTGGTGAGTGGGGTACCGGCCCCGCAGGCGGGCCGTGGGCCGTGCCAGATGGCACGCTTAGTGCCGGCGGCCAGGACCCGTGTCCGAGAGAAGCAGTGACGATAAAAGCAGTCCCCCTGCCGGGCGGGGGGGAAAGCTGGCCAAACACCCAAAGGCCCTGGGGTGGCGGGGGGGGTGGGGGTCACCATGGCCCAGGGGGCGCTGGGAGCGGGTCAGCCGCAGCAGCAGTGTGGGCTCAGGCCCTGCTCACGCGGCAGCAGCCATCGGGGTGCCGGCGGGGTTTGGTGGTGGGGGCTCTGGGGTCCTGCGGCAGTTCCCAAGACAAGCCAGTGTTGGGGTGACCCGATTTCCACTTAGAAAGGGCTGGGGGGGATGGAAACGTACTGAAAACAAGGAGCCATTCCGGGTGTGAGATTTATGGACAGCTCCCCGGGGGAGGAGCCAGAAGAAAGGAAACAGCAAGAAAAACACAGACCTGTCGCTGTGTTATTGATTTCCTTGAAAAAGAAAGACAATAATCCTTCAGTCAGGCAACTCCATCTGAGCGCCGGCTGCGTTTGAAGTGAGACCTGACTCCACACGGGAGACTCAGCTCAGCTCAGGAGTTGGCAGGCGCATTTTGGGGTGTAGCGAAGAAGTTCGCGCTTCTAGGGGCCCCGGGTGGCCGACGACCCTGCAGCTGTCAGGTCAGCTCCTGGCGTCGGCCGGCCAGGGCCCTGTCAGGTGGCCTCCCTCCCACTGCCCCGCGTCGGGCACCGTCCCATGGCCGGGGGTGGGGGTGGGGGTGGGGAGAGACGTGCCACAACGCAACCTTCCTGGGGCCTCGGGAGAATGAGGCCCCGACGAGAAGCACACTGGGGGAGCAAGGAAAAGAAAGGACGGAGCCCCGCTGGGTCCCCAACAGTCCCCGCCCCGTGCGTGGGATGCTGACACTGGGGCCCGCGGGCAGCAGCCTCCGGCCTGGGAGTCAGACAGGAGGGCGGAGGTCACCCTCCGGGGAGGGCCACGGCCCCGTCTCCCCACTGTGTGCAGGGGTCCCCCGCCGAGGGGCCTGTGGGTTCCCGCACGCCCCGGCGGGGCCGCCCCTCTTCCTTGCACCCCAGGCTCCCCGCACTGTGGGAGCCGGTGGCTCACACCTGCGTCCCACAGGCCTCGCGCTCTGGGGCGCGTGGGGTGCCCCGCGGCTGTGGCAGTGTCCCCACACGTCCCCGGTCCTGTGACCCGCCGCCGCTGCTGTAACCTGTTGCGCCACACTCGCTCCCTCCTCGCTGGGCCTCGAGGCCTGCGGGCCACCTCCTGCCCCAGAATTGGTGAGAATAAATATTCAAGGGATGGCAGCGGTGACCCACTTATTAGCAGATGCCACAGCCCCAGGGCACAGCGGCTGAAGCTGGAAGAACAGAGAGAAGCAGCAGGGGAAGGGGAGGGCCGTGTCCTTGGGAAGACGCGCTCACTCCGAGGCTACCCGAGCCAGCGGAAGTCGGCTTGGCCGCAGCGGCAGGCACATAGCACGTCAACGGGCCGGCGAGGGGCAGACGAGCATGGGGCCGGCGCATCCCGGGCACCGTCCCCTAACTCAGCAGGCTCCCGCCGCCCCAACATGTCGTGGTACAGGGCACGAGCACGGGGCTGCTGGCCGCAGGAGCTGGGGGCCCTCTCCTGCCTCTGCTCTGGGATCCTGGGGCAGCTGGTCTCCAGCTTTTCGTTTTCTCTGCTATAGACGAGGCCGTGTCCACCGCCACGTGGCCGGGAACGTGGACGTAACTGGTGGCAGGTGAAAGGCATGCCAGGACACCAGAGGGGCCGGGAGCTCACGTGGCTCTGTGGGGGAGAGGGGGTGCACCGCTCCCCACCCCACCCCACCCCATGAGCTGCTTTAGGAAGAAACTTGGGAGCATTACGCGAGGCTGAGCCATGCGGAGCCAGAAGCCGGGCTTCTCGGCAGGGAGGGAACTGGACCCTGGCTGCAGGACAGGGAGGGTCTGTCCGTCGTTGACTGAACCTGAACCTCGGGTCGAGCTAGTTCTCTAGAGGAGTCCCCGCTTTCAAGGGGGTGTCCAGGGGGACCTGGGGGAATGCTCCTCTGCCTGGCAAAGGTCAGCAGGTCACTCGCTGGACAGTGGCACCTAGCGGGCCACCGACGCCCTGGAGGCGGTGCGCTCGCAAGGTGGCAGGCAAGGGGACCCCGTCCTGTCCCAGGCGGCTCGGAGGCCCTGGCCAGCACCGCCAGCCTGCAGCCCGGCCTCCTGCCAGGGAGCGCACCACTCTGCCACTCGGGCTCGGTGGGCTGGCCGTGCCCAGCGGCATCTGTCCCCTGCAAGCGTGGATGCCGCCCCGTGAATGGTGAGGAGCTCTCACGACCTGTGGGGTCCCATGGCCTCGGGTTGCCTCTGACACTCTCGAGGAGGAAGTGACAAGGACAGGGCCCAGGCCCCAGTGACAGGCTGGGAAGTGCTGCTGGGGGGTGGTCGTGCCCCAGACCCCACCATGCGCGGGACAGGCAGGTGCTGGACTGCGCTCACTGCTGGGCCCAGCGGCCCCCAACCTCCGCCCGGAGAGAAGGAGGTGCTGAATTCTGACTCTCTCGCCCAGGCCGGAGCATGTGGGCAGCAAGACTCCCAGATACCCTCAGCCTGGCAAGGTCACGGTTTGCACGAGTTGGGCCATCGCACACGGTTCCATCTGACCCTTCTGAGGAGAAGGGCAGGACAGGTCCTGAGAAGCCAAGGCCTGCGGAGCACCGGTCCTGAGGTTAATTCTCAAGGCCCCTCCTCGCAGGCCCCAGGCCTGCTGGGATGCCCAGGGCGAGCGCATGACCTGGGGCCTGCCCCAGAGCGCTGGCCTTGCTCCTCAGGGAGGAGAGGGGGACACTGAGTCATCAGCAGCGCCAGGATGTGAAGGGAGGTCGCGGGAGCAGAAGCAGGGGCAGGAATTTTCCACTGGGTAAGGTCAAGGGCTCTGGGAGGCGACCAGGAGCTCTGGGGGAGGAAGCTCCCTTCTCGCCGGCAATCACGATGCCACACACAGGCCGGCCTCTGGAGAGAGCTAATATCCCCAATATTCTCATTCCTTGTGTGCACCTCAATAGCATTCCCGGGAAGACACAGCAGAGCTCCCTTCCAGAGACTTTCTGAAAATGAAGCCGCCAAATCAAAGCCTGTTCCTTTGTCCCCTAGAACATACTGCCCCGGAATAGCAATGAGAAGTGGTCACCATGAGGCCTGTCAGACACGCTCGCGGGCGGGCCTGGCTCACCTGAGACAGGGAGGCAAGGCGCTTCAACCGCCCAGCTCTCTGCCGGGTCCCACAAGTGTGGGCAGAACACACAGGAACAGCCGGCAGAAAGAGGCACACTGGAAATGTCCAGAAGGGGTAGACCACCACCTGAATGCAGACGACGGGGCCACGAGGCCCCGCCACCCCGTGAGGTGAGGCGGCCACGTGCCAGCGTGGACAGGAGCGCCACAGGCCAGACGGGAGGGGGCGGTGCCTGCCTCGCCCGCAGCAGAGCTCCGGACGCAGGGGGAGCCCACAGCAGACAAATCCCCGGCTCACTGATGCGGGGGGCCTCGAGCTCCCAGAGGCGCTGGGGTGCAGTCGCCCAGCCCGGGCGCCACAGGCAAAGTTGTAGAATAGCCACTGAGGCGTGGAGTCCACCTGCCTGGCTCTGCCAGCCCGAGGGCACCTGGGAGCTGAGACGCTCCCCGGGAAGCCAAAGCCCTGGGCGGTGGTGGGGAGGGAGCTTGGGGCCCGGCGGGGCAAGGTGGGGTGTCAGATAACCAGGGGAAACGGGGGTTCTGCTCACCCCTCCCTCTGCAGCTTCGGCGGCCCGGCGGCAATTAGTTTTATGTTATAAGAGCAATATCTGGCAGATGAAGGCAGTAAGTAATGCCCGTCTGCTTTCCTGAAGGCTCCTGTTCGCTCAGAGAGCTATTGAGCTGGAGGCCGGGAGGCTGCCATCATGCGGCGGGTTCACAGGAATAAGTGAAGGAACAATTTACTAAGGCAATAATCATGCCCCTAAATAACTGACTAGCCAATGGCAGCGGCCGGGACGCGCAGAGCTCAGAACCCTCTTGCTGGTGGCAGGGGCGTGTGCCAGGGGCACTCCACACAGACCCGCAGCCGCCCCAGGAAAGGCCACCTCGGGGCTCCGCTGCTGTCCCTGGCCTGGCCGTCTCCCGTGTCGGCGCTGAGCCTCTGACCCGTCCCCCAGCTTCGCCTCCTGCCGCGTCCGGCTCGAGACCCCGGTGGGCCTGCACTAGTCCTTTAGCTAACCCTGTACGTCACGGCTTTGTAGGAAGGGGGCCACCCGGCAGGCCATCCCGGCCGCCCAGCTAAGTTACTCGCCCACCGCCAAGGCTGGCGTGGGGGACAATGCCAGGAAGCAACCTGCGCCCCACTGGGGCAAGGCCACCGTTCCACGCCAGACGAAAGCTGAGCCACGGCTGAACGTACCACAGAAAACAGACCAACCAGAGTCCCCGCGAGAGAACAGATCCCTCCCCCCGCCCCCGCGTGGGCCTGGCCCTCGGCCGGACGGGACGGCAGGATGGCGAGAGCAAAGGCCGGCTTCGGGCCCTGGGGGTCACCGGTTCAGACCCAGGCGACCCGGCTGGCCTCAGGAAGGGGTAGTTACGTCGAGAGGCCACCTTCCCCGAGGCCGGCTTCCCCGCCCGCCTCCCCGCCCCCGGCCGCTGAGTGGCCACGTGTCGCACTGTACCGCCTAGCACACCTAAATCTGTGTCAGGGCTGAGGAGGACCAAGAGGAAGCAGAGTATTAATAGACACGGCAAAGGGGGAGAGAAACACTCTGCGTCCTGCCCGCAAAGCAGCAGAGATGAATAGCCGCCGCGGGTCTTCTGTCTTACCACCCGAGACCTGTCGGCGGGCGCGCTGTGCGGCTGGACTCCCCCGCCCTGGCACCAGGCAATCCGGACGAGCCTGGATCCATCCTCCTCCCGGGCCGCGGGAGGGGGGCCGGACAGCGAGGCCGGGCGGCCCGGGGCTCCGGGAGCCGTGCGCCGCAGGGCCGTCCCTGCCCAGGCGAGGGCCGCTCTCCCCACCTGCTCCTGGGCGGGCCGGGGACAGGCCGCACAGGGAGGTCTCCAGCAAGGGCCCCGGGTGCTCTGAGCGCTCTGCCAGGCAGCCCGAGCCCCGAGCTGAGTCTGCAGGCGGCCCGGCCCTGAGCGGGCAGCGCCACCGCCGGCCGCATCCGCGGGCACTGAGGCCCGCTTGCCGGGCCGCGTGGGCCTGAGTCCTGGAGACCCTTGCTTCGCCCGGGACCAAGCCTGGCACGAGCCAGGGTGTGGGGCTGGGGAAGGAATCGAGGTGACCAGGCCGGGCCGGATGCGGTGCTGGGGAGGGCGAGGCCACGGCCCACTCCCCAGGCGGACGCGGCCACGCTCACTCACCAGGTAGATGCGGTAGGCGTCCACGCGGCGCAGGGGGCCCCAGCACTGGTCCGTGTCGTTGTACTTGACGTCGGCCTCCACCCCACAGGAGTCGTTGCCGCCGGCGCTGCTGATGAAGCAACAGCCGCTCAGGGCCCGGCCGACGCAGCCGGCAGGCGACGCCGTTCATACCCAGTGACCTTGAGCCCTCTGCTGGGCAGCTCTTCGGGCCCAATGGTCAGATGCTTCCCGAACCCCCTTCCCGGCGCCAGTTCCCAAGTTCCCAGGGAGGCAGGAGCCCTGCTGGGAGCCCAGGTCCCACCCCTCCCCCACCCCGCCTGGAGCAGACGGCCGCACCCTGCGACCCTGCCAGTGAGTCTCCTGGGGACACCCAGAGGCCCCAGCACCGCCTCCCCTCCCCCAGCCTGCTGCCTGGCCTGAGCTTCTGCCGCGCTCTGCCCAGCAAGGCGTGGCCAGCGTGGGGGCACTCACCAGGTCACCTGCATGAGGGAGAAGGGCACGGCGGCCGCGTAGATGGCCAGGTCCCCGTACAGGTAGGTGATGATGCAGAAGTAGAACAAGTTCACCCCCACTGTGAAGAACAGAGGCGGGGTCAGGGGTCAGGATCAGGGAGGGGAGTCTGCTTTCTTCTTGACTAAACCTATACCCTGTCCACAGCCCTCAGCTGTCCAAGATGTTTACTGTCTCACAAAAGCGAATGCTCTCCCACGTGGTGGGAGACATGGGTTGAGGGATGTTGGGGGTTCAGAGGTTCTGAGGGTCCAGGGTGAGTGTGAGGTGAAGGCTGGCAGGGGAGAGACACTCGGGACAGGTGGCTGGTGGGGAGCAGAGGCCTGGAGCAGGAGCCTGGGCCCCGAGCCAGCCCCGAGCCTCCTTCCCAGGTGGACAAAGGCCCGCTGCTGGGGGCCTGAAAAGCAGGGAGAGACAGCAGGAAAAGGCCGGTGTCTGAGCTGGAGTCACGAGGGAAGAGGGCCCTGATTCCCAAAAACCCAGGGCGCCAGCCTGACATGGCCAGTCACCAGCGGGCAGGGTCCCTGGGGAGGCAGGACGTGGGCAGGGGAGGCAGGTGCGGAAGCCCCTCTGGGGCTGCCCTGGGTCCTGCCCCTCACCAAACGGGGCGCTGGGTGCGCAGGCTGCGGCCCTGACCCCACGGGCCCCTGAAGCACCCCCGCCCCACGAGAGGACCTTTAATTCCAGATGTGACTCCAGCTGGGCCCTACAACCACAGGTCACGGCCCTAGACAGCCAGTCTCAAGTTCTGGTTCAGTCTGAGGGCTCGTTTTTGATGTCACCAGTCTCAAGCTGCTGGAGACTCCAAGAACAGAAAGAAAAATGAAGTGACAGTTCTCTTCTAATCCTGGTGGCTCAGAAGTCTCCAGGGTCCCCAGGGAAGCTGGGACATGTCCGTCCCGGGCTATTTGAGGTCGGCCCTGCTCCTAGGAGATGGGGGGTTGGGGCGGGAGACTAGGAAGCCAGGGGCACACCACGAGCCTCGCTGGCTGAGTTGGGGTCCGGGGCCGGCCTGCCTGTGGCCCAGCTGCCTCTGCTCTGCAGGGAAGCGCGGGCCCTCCCCACCCCGCCCAGTCTCTCCCCCACCTGCCCCGTGTCAGCTCTGCTGATAAACTGCCACTGGCCCACCTGATCAATAAATTTCATTATCAGACACAAACGGGAGGATCAATGAGCATCCCGAGAAGGCAGCAGTGACTCGGCCTGGCGTTGCTAATTACAAGAAGTGAATCTGGACCCCAGGAAGCCTTCTGCAGAGGGAGGCAGCCCTTTCAAAGCGAAGACGACAATCTGGGACTCAGGAATAGAGCAGAGCGATGGTTTCCAACAGGGTGACATCGCCCCCCTACGGGGGAGAGTGGCAGTGTCTGAGGGCGCTTTTGATCGTTGTGACCGGGAGGTGCTGTGAGGGCTAGCAGGAGGCCAGCATTCTACAGCACCCCCCGGCCCCCACGGACAGTGCCGGGCTTGAGAACCCCGAAGCAACAGCACCCCCCACCCCAGACCCCCACGGGCAGTGCCGGGCTTGAGAACCCCCCGAGCAGCTGAAAATGAGCTGTGCTCATTTTCTGTGAAACTGGGTAAACTAGGAGTGCAGTCTGGGTGGTTGGGTGGGGGGAGGGACAAGACACAAGAACTAGCTTCCAGAGAAAATTAGAAAGGAGGCTGAAAACGCCCATGTCCTCCCTCCGACATGCATTTTATTTCAAAAGCTTGCATTTGGAAGGAGGCGCTCGCACTGCCAGGAAGAAACGTTCATGGCCCTCTTATCCTGTCCAGCAAGATGGGGAGAGAGAGATGAACAAAGACCACACAGAAGATACCGCAGCCTGGCTTTCATGGACTCTGGAGGCGCGCTGGCAGGCTGGCCCGGCGGGGAGGACGGGGCCAGGTCCTTGGGCAACCTCTGGCCGATGACCACCTGTCCTTTCAGACAGGACAGTCACACCACACTGCTAGTGAGAGCCTGAGAGCACTCGGGAAGATTCCAGACTCCTCAATGCATCCTGGCTCCAAGCCGAGGCAGCCACACTCGAGCAGTGGAGACCCCTCCCCTCTGTAAACAGGGCTGCCAGGGACCCAGGGGGTCCCCAGAGAACTGCACGGGGCGGGGGCTGCTGGGGTGTGCCTGGCTCCCTGAAGGGGGCGGCGACCGCTTGGCACCAAAGGAAAACCGCAGACAGCTGGTCTAGAAAAGAGCCCTGCGGTGGAGTGTAAGGTGCGCTGGCCGCTGCTGCTGGACCCTCGCGGGGGGGCCCATTCTCGAGCAGGCAGAGGCAGCAGGCACCAGTGTGTGGGCTCCTGGCGCCCTCTGCCGGCTTCTGGCAAGATCCACCCAGGCGGCAGCGCGGCTCTGCCCACCGCCAGGTGGCTGACAGGGTCGTCCGGGACAGAACAGCCCAGAACCTGCAAACCCGGACGAGTCAGAAGCGAGCAGGCAAGAGGCACACAGCCGCAGCCGGCCTCCAGGGCCCCCCGTGGCCCCCGCAGTAGGAGCTGAGGAGCAGGAGCTGTGGCTTTATCTGGCTGACGGAGGTCGGTCCCAGGCAACAGGAGGCAGTTCAGGCCTCTCAGCGGGCAGCTGCCCAAAGGCCCTGGGCCCCGCGGCCCGTGGCTCCACCCGCCAGTCAAGGTGCACACCTCCTTCGGGGTGCCCAGGTCTGCAGAGAGCGCCAGCTGGCTGACCCTTCCCCTCAGCCCCTGGGAGGCAGAACTTTACCTTTATTGAAAAAGACGGAGGCCATCTGTCCCATCTCCACCCGGTCCGTGATTTCAAACAGGTTCTGGGAGCCCCGTCTCTCTGTGGAGCCAGAAGGACAAGAGTGGACCTTGCACGTGAAAAACTCCTACAGGGTGCTAAGCTCACAGCATTCTCTGGAAGAACGAAATCCCCATGGGCTTCAAACTCTTGGGAGAACTTCAGGTTTCCTGCTTGAGACATTTAAGGGCAGCGTATGGGGAGGGCCCCCGGGTGCCCGCCCCGCGTTGGGGTGCACGCGGGGTCACTAGGAGCTGGCTGAGCAGATCAGCGGGGAGCACCAGAGTGAGTGTGTGTGCTGGGGGGAGCGGAATGGGTGGAAGGGAGACGCCAGAGAGCCCAGCCGTCCGCCGCCTTCTGGCCCGCGACTAGACACTGCTACTGCAAGACGCTGTGTGGTCGGGGGTGTGCTGGACCGGGGGTGCAGCCCGAGCTTCCTGCTCTCTGGACTCCAACAGGCGCCTTCCGCGGACCCAGCTCTCGGCAGGGAAAGCTACCAGGCAGTGCCGGGGGCGCCAGGGCCTGCTGGGCGGACCCGTGGGCAGCGCGGGCCGCCCGGAACCCCAGGACTTACGCACTGACAGGATGGGCCGCTTCTCTGCCCGTTCATAGCTGTCCTGCATGAGAGCGTCACTGTCGGAGGCAGAGGAGGAGTCATCATCATCCTCCTCCTGGGGGGAGGGCGGGAGGAGAGAACACGTGAGAAAGAAGGAGTCGTAGTAATGGCTGACCGCTCCCCGGCAAAGGAGGTGGGCTTCCTCTGCTGTTTCCCGTTAGAGGGCATCTGACTAGGACGCTCCGGACACTTCCCCGCGGTCACGCTGGGGCCCAGACACACTCGAGTCGGGCCTGGAGCTGCAGTACCGCCCGCCCGGGGCTGGAGGGTGCAGGGTGACTGAGCGGCTCAAGGTGGGGGAGGAGGGCCAGGACAGGACGTTGCCGGGCAAGGCTGCCTTTGTTCTGTGAGCTGCAGGGCCAGGCTGGGGGGCCGGCAGCGCCATGGCTGAGGCCCTCCCTGCCCCGGAGGGCCAGCACAGGCGGCTAGGGGCAGGCAGAGGCCCCGCCCGGGGCCAGGGCAGCACACGCACCTGCCGGTTTTCCATCCTCTTCCAGTGGAGCTGTGCGTTGGCCGCCGCCATGGCCTCCATCACAAAGGTCGTGGTGACGAAGCTGCGTCCGGGGGGCGGGAGGCGGGGGCAGAGGCAGAGAAGAGCCGTTTTAAGACCCGACCAGACCCAACACGCCCAAAGTGCTATTTTTCTGAGGGCTGTTCCCCAGGGAACTTTCAAGATGGAGCTGGCCTGATAAAAAGGTGTGCTCCTACGGGACCCCTGGCCAGTCGCCTCGATGCCATGCTACATTTAGAATGTATTTCCGATTGACGGAGAGGAGGCACGAAGTGAGCTGACGGGAGGGCAGGAGAGAGGGGCTGGGCGAGGAGACCTGGGCCGGGCCGGGCAGGGCGAGGGGGCCGCGGGGGCCTGCGTGGGGCGCAGGGCTGGGCGGGAGTCGGGAAGGAGAGGCCGATTCATGAGGGGTCTCCGCAAGGCTTCCGGGAAGGACAGCGGCAGCCCTCGCCTCTCCCCGTGGGGACACAGAGGAGCGGTCACCTCCCGGCCACGCGCGGTGAGGGCGGGCGCGCAGGCGAGCGTGACTGAAAAGAGCACTTGGCTCCAGCGTCGGCCACTTGTCCCCCGATCCCTGTGGCAGCACCTTGCGTCCTGCTGTCCTGGCCGGTAGTAACATGAGCGCATGTATTTGCGGCCTGGAGCGAGAGGGAGCTTGGGAGCTGCCGTGAGACATTCGCTGCGAAGAGTGAAAAGCCGTCTTTTCTTTCTCTGTACATTTTAAAAGGGCAGGTCTACTCGGAACAGGAGAAACAGAGCACCTATACAGTCACAGGCGGGCAGGAAAAGCCTTTCTTAAGGCGGCTGGAGCTCCCCGCCCCGGTGGCTCCGGGCACCAGAAGACACGAAGCAGCCGCCTGCCAGATCCCAACGCCCAGAACCAGCACCTCCGCTGACCCTCTTGGGGCCCAGGGTCATCTCCCTGCCCCGCGGCACCAGCCCTGCGCCCCATCACGGCTGCCACCTGCCGCTGCACTGCCCAGCCCACCGCCGGAGGGCCGGGAGCCGGGCATCCGCTGTGTCGGGTGGCGGCCAGCGCTGAAAGCCCGCTCCAGGCCCCGCCCACGAGCAGGGTTCTCATTATCCTGCCTAAGTGGCCACTTGAAGGGCCTCTGATTTCCCCTTCTCTGGCAAAGTAAAGCCGGAATCCATCTTAATTACGGCACAGACAGATTTCTCACGGTCGCAGGAGGCGGCTCATTGATCATGTTCAAATGTAAATGGGTTCAGCGGGGAGCGGGCACAGCACCCGCCCGGGCTCCAGTCGGCACTGCCCACTCGGATGGCTGCGCCGCTGGAGGTCCTTTCAAGGGGACAGCAGGGCCCACGGGACAAGGGCTGCCAGGGCGCTTGGCTGCCAGGGCCCGCAGCAGGTAAAGAGCCAATGGCACCCCAAGGTTGGCCACAAGACCCCCAAAGGAAAATGCGTAACAAACCAGGACGCTCAGTTCTCCTGTCCCGTCCAGCGTGCCGAGGTGCTCATTCGCCTCAGCTACAGCTTCTCTCCTCCCTAGTGTCCACTCCTGCCCCCTCTGCTATTGTGCTGCCCACTAACGGCCAGCTGCCCAGCAGCACAGCTTCACAGGCCCTTTGCCCAGCCAGACTGCATGCCCCCCCATACAACTCGCCCCTAGCGTCACGACACTCACCTGCTTCTTCCCTTCACTACTCATCACCCCACAGGGAAAGTCTCTGAGGGCAGAGCGCTTGGGTTTGCCTCGTGGGGCACCCCACGCATGTGGGGACAGAGCCTGGGCTGCTCGCAGGAGGGCCCCGCTTCCTTATGGCAGTTAGGGGGTTCCCACCTGGTTGACGGGGCTGGACATGCCCAGGCCTGAGTCCCGGCTTAGCCTGGGCTGCTGAGAGGCTGCTGGAGACTCAGACGTGCGGGTGGCCAGGCGGGGCACCATACCTGCCCCAGGAGACGAAAGCCCTGGGGAGTGTGTGGTGCCGGGGGAGGCTGAGCCCCCGACTGCTGCCGGGCAATAGCCAGGATGGAGGACAGTGGCTCAGGAGTGTCCTGTGCGCCGCGGCTACCAGTGGCAGCACCTTAAATGCGTGTGGGGTGCTCTGATGAAGAGGGTGGCCTCCCCGTGAACACAGGGCTGGCAAGGAAAAGGGGACCGAGGTGAGGGCCAGACGGGGCTTAACGAGGACTTGACTGCGGTGTGCTCTCTGCCCGCACGAGTCAAACTACACAGTGGACCACACGACGGTACTCAGGTGAAGAAAAAGATGGCAGCGACGTTTAAAAAAAGCACAATGACGCGGACAGGGACGGAAGGGGGTAGACCTGGTGGGAAGGGCACAGAGCACCCCAGCACCCCCGCCCAAGGGCCTGTCTTCACCGCGCCGGGTGTAGCTGCCCCACCGGGGCGAGCCCCGAGGCCCCCAGCACCATCACAGCAGACCCTGCTCCGGCCCGGCCCTCCCCATCCGAACGCGCCTGCGTGGCTTCTTGCCCGCCCGCCGCCGCTCACCTCATGAAGCCCAGGAACACCAGCAGGCCCAGGCTGACCAGCCACCCGGCGCTGGCGAAGGCCTTGGGCATGGTGAGAGCGCCGGTGCCCACGATGAGGTTGAACATGTACACCAGCCCCACCTGCAAGCAACGGGAGCTAGTCAGGCCAGCAACGCGCTGCCCCCCCCCCCCCCACGGGGGCAGAGGGCCAGCGTGGGCCGGGGGCAGGAGGGCGGGAGGCTTCCTGGGAGCTGGAAGGGGCAGGCTCTGCTGCCCGCGTGCCAGCTCACCGCGCAACCAGGCGGCAGCCTCCTGAGGCCAGACCGTCGTTTCTGGGCGCCCGGCACAGGCTGGACCCCGGGCAAGACCGACACGCATGGCACAGTCCTTGTCTCCACCCGGTCTTGGCACGGTCCTTCAGGGCAGGACACCCACGCCGGCCTCCCCCCACACACACTAATTTTAGGGATTTGGAAAAAGACACAACTCACACGCCACAAATCGCCCTTTCCAGGCACACAGCTCTACACTCTTGGTGTAGTCTTACGGGTGTGCAAACAGCACCACCTCAAATTCCACTCCATCATCCCCAAATTTAAGCCCACCTCCACCTCATCCCTCGCCCGAGGGCCTGTCAACCGATCTCGGGATGGACGCTGGCCGCGGCCTGCAGAGGGAACTAGAACTCACGCCAGCTGGGCCCTGGCTCAGCCCATCACAGTTGTTCCTTTTCAAGATCTTGACCACAGCACTCCGTGGTGGTGCGGTGCTCTCCGGAACCCTCTCCACTCTCACTGAACTTTGTCTTCATCATGACACCGGTCTCCAGACCACCTGCTCCACTGTGGCCCTGCTCCCCGCTCCCCTGATTTACATCCAGCGGGCTCCCCCGGGCACCAGGCGCCCCTGGCTGCCTGCCTCCTGGCTCTGCCCTTCTGGATCCCTGGCCTTATCCCACCCAGCGGCTGCCTTCACTCGCCAGCACAGCTGTGTAAAGGCCCCGTGGCTGTTTTTTATTTAGATTTATTTTTATTTATGCATACAAAGAGCTGGGGTGCAGGCCAGAGGTGCTGGGAGTGGGGTGGGAGGATTCACCAGAGACAAGAACAGGGGGATCTACGGAAATGCACTGCTGAGGGGAGCAGCGGGGAGACAGGAGGGCTCTGCTGTGCCCTGTGGTCACTCCCTGGCCGGGGACTGAATGCGCGCTGCAGGGGCTGCGGACAGCTTCACAGTGCCCTGACTTAACCGCCACCAGGGCTGTTTTTGAATTACGGCTGATCCCTCCACAGAACAGTCCCTTGCCCGAGGCCGGCCAGCACCAGACCAGCAGGGCACTACTTCCCGGCACTCGGGGTGACTGCGTTGAGCCTCATTCTCCAGGCCCCTGCCCTGTGCCCCCAACTCTCCCGTGAAGACTGAAGTTCCCGTGGTGGGGGTGGCAGGGGTTCTGACGCGTGCTCCCCGCGCCTCACACCACCCCCAGCCTCAGGGTGAGCCAGCCCCGGCTGCGGGCTGAGTTCTCCCTGGCCGGGTGCCCCCTCTCCCCTGCACATGGCCACCCCCCGGCCTCTGCAGGGCGCTCACAGAAGCCGCAACCCTGCGCGTGGGGCTGTCTGCGCCACTCTTGAAACTTCACTCTTAAAACGCCGCCAAAGCCGATGCCTCCGGGGTCTTCATCCCCCTCACCCCCAGGACTGCAACTGCCCCGGCCCCTCCTCAGCGAGCAGCCGGCCCTTGGCTGTCTCGGGAGGGGCAGAGGCGGACAGGGTGGCTCAGGGGCAGCCGTTGGCAGACGGCAGCCCCAGCCACCGCCCACCGCCGTGGCCCGGGCACACCCCGGCGGCCTCGGCGCTTCCCCGAGCCGGTGAGCCGCCCGGCGCGTCGCCCTGAGCTGCTCTGCGGTGGCCTCCGCTCACTCGCGCACGGTCTGAACCGTTTCCGGCCCATGCGGGCAGTGAGCAGCGGGTCTCAGAGTGGCCGGCAGCGGCCCCTGGCCTCGACCTGGCCGCTGCTGGCCCGGCGGTCGTCCAGTGTGCTTTACCACCTGCTTCTGGTCGTGAAAAAAAACAAACGGCTTTGTCTTTGGGAAGACCGGCCCCTCTCTCGGTCTGCTTTTCCCCATTTTTTAACACCTGCAGGCCCTCGACTCATGTTTTGTTCCAGAGTTGAGGAAAGAACCGGCCCAGCCACGGCAAGCCAGCCCCGCTCTCGCCCGTGCTTTCTCTTCAAGGCGAGGCCCGTCCACAGGTGGGAGGCCTCTGGGTAGCTTCAACTTCTAAGATAAGCACCTGCTGAATACTTTTATCCGAAACACAGGTTGCATGTTATTTGCCTGACCTCTGCCAGATTTTTCTTCTTCAAGTAGGGACAGGGGGTGTCAGCGGCCTTCCTGGGCCCAGCATTCAGCGTCCATTCCAAGCCCTTGCACACCAGCTCACACCCCACTTTTGATTCCGAGGGCGATCTGGCTCTGGGCCGTCCCTGCGCTTCTGGGCAGCCCGCCATCGCCGGGGCCTGTCCGTGCGCTAGGAGCCAGCGGCAGCCTGGCCTCTGCCCGTGACATTCTAGTACTTTCCCCCCCTGAGATGATCAAAAATGTTGCCAGCTAGTGCTGAGGGTCCCTGGGGGCGAGTCTGCCCCCATGAAATAAGTGCACTCCCAAGAGAAATTTCGAATAAACCTCAGTGAAAAAGAACTTTACAAAGACCCTAATGAGAGAGAAACAGTGGCAGTTAGTAGCAGATGCGGCAGCCACATCTTTCAAAGCCAGGACCCTGCGGCTGGCGGGCCCCGGTAACACTTCTCCGCTTCCTGGCAAGAGCAGAGGGTGCCCCGTGAGGCCCCGTGGCGAGGGGGCGCTGAGCAGGAGTGGTGTGAGCTGAGCGGCACCTGGGTCAGGCAGCGGCGGGGCAGCAGGAAGAGGAAGCAGGCGGCCTCTCCTGCCACTTAGGCAGTCTGCAGGGACAGCCCGTGAGACGTGGCTGATCCCCGGGGCACAGCCCAGCCGCGGTCTCCGCTGAGAAGGCGACTGTAGACGCCACCCAGCGTCATCCCCGTCGGGGCCGCCCTCCTCGGCTGGGCGGGCAGCGTCCCTCCTCTGGGAAGGCCGCTGGCCGCAGGGCTCCGGGAGCCCGGCTGGCTCACTGCAAACGTGCAGCGCGGCTGTCTGAGCGGCTCGTCCTCTGACGTTATCAAAGGAAACAGAGGCAGCAGAGATGTGGAAACAGCAGCTAAGACTCGGCTGTGCAAGCAGAGCTCCTTCCTTTAGGGCAACGGTCCGGGTCCACAGCAGGCGGGCGCCAGCAGAGGTGGACCTGGGGCCGCCGGGCCGGTGGGACACGGATGCTTTCGTGGACGGGCGCGTTTGGACCTGAGCCGTGTCCCTGGGTCCTGCACTGTCTTGGAGGGTCTGTCACTTGGGCCCCTGTGGGCTGGACTGCCCATTACCAACGCTTTATGCAGAATAAACAGGACGTTGAAACAAACACCCCTGGCACCCACGGAGGGGAAGAGAGCTGCCGACACGGAGGCACAGGCGCAGGAGACGCCCTCGTGGGAACAGCGTTCTGGGCCCATCCACGAACTAAGCAGGCCTAGTGTCCAGGCCTCCCGAGGCGGCCAGGGCAGGCCTGTCCACGACCCGCGGCGCGGGGCCCCAAGGGGAGCGGGCAGAGCAGCTGCAGCAGAAATCATTCCTGTGCCGGCGGATGAACTTTGCACCTTTGTCCTGGCCTTGTGGGGGCCCAAGGACCATGCCCTGGGGATAACGAGAGATGGTGCGTTCTCTCCTCGAATCCTGCCCCCCACCCAGGAGACGCTGCCTCATCCTCACCCGACCCACCTCCTCCCGCCATCTCAGAGAGAGAGCGCACCACGCATTCGGGACACAGGGCGGAGGGGGCCCTCAACCACAGCTCTCAGAAAAACAACACGCGCTGGAGTGAAACCCAGAGTCTGCCCAGGTGCTGAGGCTTCATTTCCCACAGGCACAAGCTGACACGTGAAACCACCACCTGAACGATGAGGAACAAGAACACGGTGTGTGATGCTTTCGATTCCCGGACCCTGCCAGAGCAAGGACCCCGAGTTCGCAGGTGTTATGAGAAGCAGCAGGTGCCCTGGGGACTCTGATGGACAGTGTGGTCATCTGGTTGCTGGTGCCAAGAGGAGGCAGAGGCTGTTACACTCCCTCAGCAGAGGTCCTGCCCCGCTGGGTGGCCCTCCGGGCGGCTCCTTTGCCACACACAATGCTAGACCGGCAGGCGGTGAGGAGGGCTTTTTCCAGCCGCTCCTGACCCTCACATCCCAGCCGGTGAAGCTAGCAGAAACCAGAGCAAAGATCCCTCGGCCAGGAAGGTAGGTGCAGTGCGGGCAGCTCTTCAAGAACAGCAAGTTCTAGGCCCCTCTGGTGGTGCAAGAGGCTAAGTGTCAGCACTGCGAAGCTATTGGCAGCCACTGCGGCACGAGTTTGATCCCCGCCAGACAGCAGACCCCTCCTGTCTCTCCCGCTGCTCCCCTCAGCAGTGGATTTCAGTCATTCCACCTGTTCTGCTCTCTGCTCTGTCTCTGGTGAGTTCTTTCACCCCCCGCACTTCTGGCCTGCACCCAGCTCTTGTATGCATAAATAAATAAATCTTAAAAAGAGTAGCAAGTTCTAGAAGTTGGACTCTTGCGATGGAAGGCATGCTGCTCTTCCTGGGATACTCGGTGGGAAAGTGAATCAATCACTTGATCATTCCACTCCTCCAGCCAGGCGTGAGGACTCACAGACACAGCCCTGAGCACCCTCCTGTTACCCAGACAAGATAAACTGAGTGTGTGTGTGTGGGGGGGTATACTGCAGGCCGAAGACAGTGCGAAACCAATCTCTCTAATTGTCCTCATTACACACTCCCCAGAACAGCAACTGGAAATCCTTGCAGGCCCTCGCCACTGTTTACATCATCCAAGGCTGTAAAAGTTGTGCAACTTAAATTTCAGCTAAGACCAAAGAGATATCCAACTGCTGAGGTGAGCAGAACCAGCGTCAACAGCTGTCCGTCACTGGCCAGCAAAGAGAGTGTGGCGAGCACGCGGGCAGCCCTGCGATGAGCGTGACAGTTAGCGAGGCGGCCCGTGGTCTGCCATTCTCCGTCAGCACCTCAGACGTGAACTCCTGACTCTGAGCAGGTCTGGGGCCCCGGAAGGCCCCTCGCCCCAGCTTTCACCAGGGTCTCCGCAAACAGCAGGCCCCCATTAGCCACCCTCCACATATGTCCAGCAGGCAGGAGCACTGGTACGGGCAACAGGTTCTAGAAGTCAAACTCACGTAGGGAGAATAGAGCTCCCCGGTGTCTGTGATTTCACCCGCCATTTCCAAAGGTGAGGAAGGGCCGGAGGCTGAGGTTCCTTCTGGTAGGGGCCGGCGGCAGCTGAGGTTCCCTAAGGCACAGAGCAGATACCGACTTTAGGATGGCCCTGGAGTGGGTGGGGGTGGTGCACTGAGAGCACCACCTTTTATCACACCCAGTTTCAGAGTCTGTCACAAGAGGAAGGGGCTCCCGAGGACCCATCAGATGGTTTCCTCTAACTTTTTCCTTGCCGGCTGACGTGCGTACAGGACGTCGTGCGGACTCCAAATGTATTGGGGGTCTGGGAAGTCGCTAAATGTCACCCACCCCCTTTACATCCCCTAAGTGGTTCTCCCCTTTCAACCAGCAGGACTCGCCAGCTTACTGTCACACAGGGCGGCCAGTCACTGCCTCCGCCTAAGCCAAGGCGCTAGGGGCTTTCCCAGCTAGCCCCCAGCCCAACTCCTTGTCCCAAATCTCTTCTTTGAATTGGGACCCCGGGTCCCTGCTCCCCGACCAGCTTTCGGGGCCCCCACCCTCAAGCCTCCCTGTCTTCTCCAGAGCCCCGCTCGGCGCCTCTTCCTCGTTCTACCTTCCTTCTGGAAGAGCCACGAGGGTGGCGTCGCCCCAGCCCGCGCCCCTCCAGCCCGGCCCGTCACCTGCAGCGTAGCAAGGTCCGGGCCACCGCGCCCGCGCCTGCCGCCTCCGGCCCCCGGGCTGCAGCCGGCGCCAGCTGTCCTGCACCAGCGGCCGCAGCACGCATGCGCCCGCGCCGGGAGCCCACCTTTTCCGCGCGCGCCCGGGGCGGAGCGCAGCGCACTGATTGGACCCCGGGGGGGGCGGGGCCAGAATTGGGCCCGCGCGGCTGCCGTCTGCGTGGCGGAAGTGGGCGGGCTGCGCCGCATGCGCTTGCGGAGCTCCGCCACGGTGGTGGGAACGGGGCTGGTTGCAAGAGGTGGATCCTTCTGCTGGTGACGTTTCTGTCGGCGGGGAGTGGGTGTGAATTTGTCCGGTGGGCGGGGGGTGAGATGGGGGTGGCTGGCGTCTAGCGGCCTGTAGCTCCATACCAAAGGGAGAGGGCTGCGAATTTAAGTCGGTCCCCCCCAAGTTGGCTGGGGTGTCTGGCTCGGGGGCAGGGAGGAGGGAGAGCCCAGAACTGTCGGGGTGGCGTCTGGGAAGTGGGGCCGGAGTGGTTTAGGCTGGGCTGACTGTTGGTCCTGGGGCGGAGCCTCTGCCCTGGGCCAGTGATGGGAGCGATGGAGATGACACTTGGCTAGTCTGCGTTTGAGGGGGTCTGCCCTTTGGGAAGTGGGGAGGAAGAGGGAGGCGGAGATTTCTGTCCAGGCCTGGCCCCTGGCCACAGGAGTCCAGCTCAGTTGCCTTCAACCCGCCCGGTTCCCCTTCTTGCCAGGGGATTAGTCTGTGGGTTCTGAAGTGTGTGCAAGGGAAGGATCTAGGTGCTTTGACAACTTAGCTCCAGAGACTGGGCAACTCTTGGCTTCACACTAGGTGTGAAGGGTCCTGAATTCCCCCCCACGCCCTCCGCAGGCTGCTACCATGAGGTTGAATCAGAACATTTTGCTGCTGGGGAAGAAAGTGGTCCTGGTACCCTACACCTCGGAGCATGTGCCTAGGTAACCATTTCCCCCTGGCCTGGGGTGCAAGCCAGCTTCTAAGGCACAGCCAGGAGGTCACCCACCTTAGCCAGGCCTCAGTGACCATTCATCAGAGAAGGTGCAAGAAGTAGTTATGTGCATACTAAAAGGAAAGCAAGAGTATGACTTCCTGGAAGAAGTCACCCATCCATCCATTTCCCTTCCACCCTCTTAACTTCCTTTTTTGGCCAGCTAACAAGAATTACATTATGTCAATTAAGCTGTTTAAAAGAAAAATTGTTTCCCCAGTTGTAAATTAGTGGACACTCCCGCCCTCCCAGTGCTTATGCTTAGTTCTCAGAAGCTTACAGCGATGGGTGGTTCTGATGTCCGCTGTTCTGAAAAGCCGGGACCGAGTCCCAGGGACTCCTGAGGGAGCAGTTGGCAAGCATCCGGCAGAATGGTGTGGTGGGTGTGGGGGTATAGCCTCTACTTGTAGTTTTCCTTTTGGGGGGGTTCTTGGTGCTGGGCCTTTGTGGATCTCTGCCCAACCTTTGCTGAGTTGGTTGGCCCTAAGCTTCCCCTCAGGAATTTGAGGAATGTGTGGTTTCAGACTGCTCCCCCGCACTGACCCCAGACAGGATGGGCAGCTGGGGATGGAACTGCCCCTTCTTTTTCTTGAACATCTCGGCTGCCTCTACAGTCTTGTGCTGGGGACCCTCTGCCTCGGGAGTGATCAGAACCCTTTCTTGGGGTCTGCTACAAGCTCTGCGTTAGCTCTCACAGCCTCTGAGTCAGCCCCACAAGCCGCAGGCCAGCTCTCGGTCCTGCAGGTACCACGAGTGGATGAAGTCGGAGGAGCTGCAGCGTTTGACAGCCTCCGAGCCCCTGACCCTGGAGCAGGAGTACGCAATGCAGCGCAGCTGGCGGGAAGATGTGGACAGTGAGTAGCTGGAATGGTGGTAGTGGTGGGTGGGGGCTGGCTCCTGGGGGTCTCCAGTCTCTTGTCCCCAGTCCCAGCCACAGCTCTCCAGAAAGCTTGTGAAAAGCCTGGAAGGTGCCTGCGGCCCTCCCAGTCACGGAGGCTGTTGCTGTGGTTGACACTTCCACCCTCATCCCGCCCCCACAGCAGGCCTGCAGGGACTTAGGGAAGTAGAGTGTTTGGGGCAGATTGAGGGCTTTGTCACAGGCTGGAGGAAGCCCTGGGCCCCTTTGGCTGCCAGACTCAGACAAGTGTCCCCTTCTTCTCTGAGTGGTAGGAAGACTTCTCACGTCACTTCCTTGGGAGTGTAGGTGGTGACCTCATTGACTCCCCCTCAGAGTGTACCTTCATTGTGCTGGATGCAGACAAGTGGCGGGCACAGCCAGGCCCCCCAGAAGAGAGCTGCATGGCGGGAGACGTGAACCTCTTCCTCACAGACCGAGGGGACCCCACCCTAGGGGAGATCGAGGTCATGATTGCAGGTTTGTTCCACCAGGCCCTCTTTTCTGTGCCCCTTCCCTCCCTCTGGCCCTCAGAGCTGCCGCCGAAACTGAGGCTGCCTGGGCGGCTCAGCACCTGGTGGGCAGGCTGCCTCGAGCTCCCCAGAAGCCTACTGGCTGGCTCATCCCCATCCTCTGCCTAAGCGTGGACTTAGCCCTTAGTTTTAGGGTCTCCCAGTTTGAGTCGTACACGTTCTTGGGGGTGGGCTTGGAACCCTCTAGAAAGAACTTCCTCCCTGGAATGTCTTCCCACATGGGAAGGAGCCCCTCCAGTTTCTGTGTTCTTGGCCCTCAGCCTTCTCCCTCCACTGAGAGGGAGGGGGGGTCAGGTTGCTGGGTGTCTCCAGGCTCCGTGACATGGGAGGAGTCACTGAGCCTCTCTGAGCCTCTGTCCCTTGATCTGCAGAGTGGTCATCACGGCTGCTACAGGCTGCAGAGCCGCGGGGGCTATGTGGGCCTCAGAGCCTGGCCTGAGGCGTCAGGGCACCTTGTCTCTCCTAGAGCCCAGCTGCCGGGGCCGGGGCTTGGGCACCGAGGCCGTGCTCATGATGCTGTCCTACGGTAAGAAGGCCCGAGCAGAACACAGGTGAAGGTGCCGCCGCTGAAACCGGACGGGGGAGGGGTGGGGGGGCTGGGGCTGGGGGTGCAGGCTTTTGGGGGCTCACCTGCGGTTGTTCTTTCTCTGCTTGCTTCTGGGAGGAGTGACCAAGCTCGGTCTGACCACGTTTGAGGCTAAAATCGGGCAAGACAATGAACCGAGCCTCCGGATGTTCCAAAAACTTCACTTTGAACAGGTGGGACTCCTGGGCTGGGGGGTGGAGCCGCAGCACCTGTTTGGCTCCGGGCGCCCACCCTGCTCTCTGGCTCCCCCAGGTGGCCGTGAGCAGCGTCTTCCGGGAGGTGACGCTCAGGCTGACGGTGAGCCAGCCTCAGCGCCAGTGGCTTCTGGAGCAGACCAGCCACGTGCAAGAGCAGCCCTATCGGGGTGGAACCTCAGAGCCCCTCTGACAGCACCTTCCGGGCAGCCACGCGCATCCAGGGTGTCGGGATTCCGAAAGTCTGGAACCTGCAGCAGAGACCATGGTTGGGGCCTTGTGGGCCGAGTGGCCAGGCCCGCTCCAGGCGGGACACCTCTGTTCGGGGCCCTTCAGACTCTGGGCCCGACCTGCCTTGGCCTTCCCGGCTGGCTGCATGCATGCCCGAGCGGCTCCCCAGCCACCCCCCTCTCTGGGCCACCTCCCTGGACTCCGAGCCCAGAGTGAACGGGAGGAGGCAGGGTGGAGGTGGGGCTGAATGGACAGGACCCCCGCCCCCTGGGAGGCTGGAGGCGCTACTCTGGGGCAGAGACCCTGGCTGCAAGTAAAGCGGACCACGCCACACGGCTGGCTCTCCTGGCTTCCTCAGTGGGCCTGAGGGGAGCAGAGCTACCAGGAGGCCCAGCCCCATGGTAAGAATAGGCTGGCAGTGCACGCCGCTGTTGTCCAGCTGAAGCAGGCCGGCTGCGCCCCCCGAGGTTTGGAAAGAGGCAACCTGCCTTTGACAGACAGGCGGCTTGGAAGGTGGGAGTGCCTTGCTCCTTTCACGGGGAGCCAGAGGGAGTCAGGGAGTAAGTCAGCTGGGTACAGCTCCTCCTGTATCCTGGGGGATGCCCCTTTATTTGTGGATCTGCAGCTTCCTGCTAGGGCCTCGCACTTCCCCTGCGAGGACACCTGTGTTCTCCACCTCTGCCTTGGGACAGCTGCACCTGACATGGCCAGGAGGGGGCGCCGGAGGCCAGGTTCTGGGTGGTGGGGTTGCCAGGCAGTGGGTGCTCCAAAGCCAGGTCTGCCCCCCTCCGCCAGGGGGGACCCTTTGACTCCTAGTGGTCCCTCAGCCCCCTCATAATCTGGGGTGTCTGTCAAGAGCGGCCAGGCATGTTGTGGAGGGCCGGTTTGGGGAAGATGCCAGGGTGCGCATGGAGGAAATGGGTCCCAGCTAAGCTGAGGCAACATACCCAAGGCCCGCTGGTAGGCCACAAGGCCAGTACCTGCTGAGGCCTGAGGCCTCAGCCTCCACCCAGTCCCCTCCGCCCTGGCATCTCGCACCAAACCACACATGTGGAAATCTACCATCTGAGACCTAGCTGAACCCAAGACAAAGTTAGTTCGCCTGGTGTGGTGGCCTGGCCCCCTGAGCCATCTGTGGGCCACCTGTCCCCTCCACCCAATCAAAGGTCTGCACCTGTGGCAGGTGAGGGAAGGAGCCACCTTCTGAGATGCCTGCTCCGTCGGGTCAAAGGTCAGGGGTCAAAGGGCAGAGGTCAAAGGGCAGGGGCAGGGTGGGGCTGGGCTGCAATGATAAGGGTTTTGGATGTTCCTCTTTAGCTGATGGAATTCACACACTAACTAGAGGCCAGAGATGGCCACACCTGACTAGCCCTCTCAAGCCCGAGGGCTCCTCTCCCAGGCTTCTTACCTCCCTCCTTGGGTGTTCTCGAGCCTGGCCTCCTTGTTTCCTGGTACAGAGTAGCTGGGGGACAACTTCCCTTCCTGCCCTGGCAGCCCCCAGGATGTGGCTTAGGTGCAAGAGGCTTGGGGCCTGGGTCTGAGGTGGGAACACGTATGTATGCGTCACCCTAGAAAGTGCTGTCCACCTGCCAGCCTGCACAAGTACCCTCCAGTCAGCCCTTGCCTGATAAGCTAGTCTGGCGCCAGCTCCAGCCTCCCCAGGGAATCCTGCACCCACTAGCTGCCTTAGCAGGAATGCTGCCTCGTTGCATTCCAGCTCCACCTGGTGTTAGGGGAACGTCCAGGCCCCAGGCCCCTCTGAGCCCGCGGGCCTCGGCTCCCACCTCCCCTTAAAAGCCTGGAGGCGGAGCTTCTGGTCCTGGCAAGTCCTGCTCCCAAGGGCAGGCTGGCCGGGCCAAGGCATCAGGCCCTGTGGCTGAAGCACGCCCTGCCTCGGCCCAGGCTGGGGTACAGGGAGCCCATCCTTGCCCTGGAGCTAGACCCTGCCCTCAGCCAGAGGCCACTGGGTACCTGTCACCACCCCAGGCCAGCTCTAAAGGAAGACACAGAGGCTGAGGCTTATGGAGAAACCAGTTGAATTTCAGACAGAATTCCTTACAACAGGGTGGCCTGGCTCAGTGAGGGGCAGGCCCCAACACCCTGCTGCCCGGGCCTGACACGGGGGATGGGAGTGGACATGTAAGGAAAGTTTAGGCCAAGACTACTGCTAGGTCCGGGGTGAAGCCACCTGGGGAATCACATTAATCATGGAAATAAAGGTCCCTCTACTGAACACGGTGCTGTCGGCGTGCCTGATGAGCCGGGCCTCCAGGGTCACGGGAAGATGGCCTTGCCCTGGCCCCATCCTTGCGGGCCACGGGTCCCGGTGTGGCCAGGTGGGCTGGCAAGGGGTGACCTGGCAGGCAGGCTGGGCATTCGGTGGTTGGGCAAGACAGAAGATTGGGCAAGACGGAAGGGGGTGCCCTCCACTTCCCCGAGGTGAGGGAACAGCACAGTTCTCTAGAAAAATGATCTGCCAAGAGGAGAGGCTGGTGCTGATTGGTGTCAGTTGGGAGGTCAGTGGGAGCGGGAGGGGGAGAGAGTGGGGGCGGGGCTGGCTGTGCCCTCCAGCCTTCCTGGCAGCGGCAGGAGGGGCGCTCAAAGGTTGCTGAAGAGTTCGTTTTTCTTGCTCCAGTCCATCTGCGGGGCCCGCTTGTTGCTGCGCTTCTGGTGAGCCCTCTCTCTGGCCACGGCCAGTGGGATGTTGAAGTCCAGGATGGGGTCGGAGGAAGTGGAGGTAGACGAGGGCGCTGTGGAGTCCTGTTTCCGGGGGCTGTCTTGGGAGTTGAGCTGTGGAGAGGAGGGGGAGGAAGGTTGAGGGCCTGTGCCCAGCGAGCGCCTGGTCCTCGGCCCCAGTGGTGAGGTGGCTCCTTCGGGGCAGTAGGGAAGCCAGGTCACAAGAACAGAACGTGGCTCGGCATGTGACCTCCGAGCAGGCTGTGGTGCCAGGAACGAGTGTGCCCTGGGAACGGGCTTCCTGTAAGCGGCTGCCAACCCCCGGCCTACCTCCTCACTGGTATCACTGGAGGTGGATCTCGCCAGGGCTGGCCTGGGGCTCTCAGAGGCTGGCTCGGCCAGGGTTTCACGGCTATCCTCCTGGCAGAGAGAGGAGGGTGCAGGTTGATGGGGGCGGGGAAGTCCTGACGAGGCAGGGCGTTCCCAAGAGCGTTCCCAGGAGACAGGTGGCTCGGTCTGGAGAAGTTCCCCGAGCGCCTGCCAGTGCCCGGGGGGTTACATGGTTGCATTTCTCCAGGATCAGTGGGCAGCCGGGTCCCACTGCCACTGGGCGGAGGCGGGGGGGGGGAGTGTCATGGGGTCAGCTGAACAGCTTCCCCAGAGTCCAGTTTTGGGCCAGGGACTGGGGAGGCGCATTCTGGGCTGTGGGGACCTGAGGGGCCTCTAGGCCCGTCAGGGGGCAAGAGTGATGCCCCGGCGTCTCCGGCAGCCCACCTGACTGTTCACTTGAACTTGACTCCAGGAATCTGGAGTGTAAACCCCAAGGCAGCCAAGCGGGGCTTTGAGGGAGTAAGGGGATGAGAATTCTAGACCCACCGGTGGAGGGAGGGGAGGTTCAGGCCCGGAGTCCTGGTGCTGACCGTGACCTCCCAGCCTGAGCCCCTGGGCAAGGAACCCTGAAGGTAGACCGGCACGGGCCCCGCCCTGAGGTTCGTCTCCCGCGACCCGACCCAGAGTGAAGCTTTGGCCAGGACTGATGGGCCCAGCTGCTGCTGGGCTCCTCCTGGCCTCGGCTGGCGTGGGGCCCGGCGTCTTCCCGGGCTCCACCGCTCTCCCTCTGCCGGGGAGCGGGGGGAGGGGCTTTGTTCTTCCAACCCAGACTGGAAGTAGCAGGGCCAGGCAGTGCGGCCAGACACTGAAGCTCTGTTCTTGGGGGGAAGAAAGGCCTCTTCTGTATGGTGGGGAGCTGCAGGCGGGGTCTGTCACCCAGGACGGTGGGCTGCAGAGCGGCCGGGCGGGCCTCTCCCAATGGCCTTGGGCAGGGGCCAAGGGGTACCCAGGCCGCCCGGAGCTCAGGAAGGCAACCCCAAGGTTGCAACCTGGGCAGATGACAGGCCTCCCCGCCAGGGCACCTCCCCAGCTTCTCCCCAGCCGCGACCCAACGCCAAGGGGGGCAGGTGGGGCGTCTGACTTTACCTTCTGGATCTCCCCGTTGGTGAAGGGCTCTGGCAGGGGACCTAGGGAGGAGACAGAGGGGAGTTAAGAGGCTCCGGGGAGGCCGGGGCAGTGTGGTCTACACGGAGTGGGAGTTGGGGGTCCCTGGCTCTTGCTGACATGTGAGTAGCCCACCGTGAGGCCCCCTGACACCGACAGCCTGCAGAAGCGGAGTGCTTGGAGCAGAACCTCAAACACCCTGACACCATCAAAACGCTCTTTGATTTGTTTCAGTTTAGTTTCGCCATAAACCAACCCCCACGCCGGGCGCACACCCATCTGAGGGGCCTGGCGGGTGGCGCGCTGTTGGGAGCAGCAGTGTCCAGGGCGTGGCTGGTCGGCTGACCGCCCAAGGCAGCACGGGCAGCTCGTGAGGTGTCCCTCGGACCCAGCGCGGCTGGTGCAGGCCCAGGAGCCCAGGCTTTCCAGAAGCTTCTGGGCGATCCCCACGTGTCACAGCACCGGAACCACAGTCCGGGTTACGGTGTGTACTGCCTCGGCCAGAGGAGCTGAGTGGCGAGGGCTCGGGCAGCGCCCTGGGTGTGTCTTCCCGGCCCCGGGAAACCCGGGTGGCTGGAGGGGCCAGAGGGCACCTCCCGAACCCAGCTTCCGTTAGTGTGTAAGAGCGGGGCAGCCGGACACCCAGCTCACCGCTTCCCTCCTTTCGACACTGCCCGGCGCAGGGGCCGCCGGGACGCAGGAGCGCTCCCCCCACTGCCCGGGCAGCCCAAGCTCTGGCTGCTTCCAAGGGCAAAGCCTGGGCAGCAGCCCGGAGGGATCTACCGGGGCAGGGGGGCAAGGGCTGCACCCCAGAGAAGCCAGGAGGGCACCTGAGGAGGCGGGCAGAGGCTGCCACCCCGCCATCTCGGGGCCCCGTGCCAGCAGAGACAGACTGAGAGGGATGTTCGAGGGCTGATTACTTGGGGTGAAGGACCCTGGAGGCGGCATTTAGGGTGCTGTGCGGAGCCCCTATTTCAGGTATGTCTTCCCCAGACCATGTGCACAGAGCAAGCCTGGGGCATGTCTGGGCCCCAATTTTCGCTCAGCAAGGGGTTACTTGAGTCTTCTAGTTTCCACGGACTTGGGGCACAGGTGTGGCCCAGAGTGTGGGGGGGCTTCCAGCTGACCCGCCCCTTCCAGGAATCCCTAGAGCCCTGTGGGGTCACCCCTCTGGGCCCAGCAGCCAGGGATCTGTCAGAGGCAGAGCCTTCCTGGGCCACCTCCCGCTCCCCTGCCCACAGCACCACTGACACCAGGGGAGGCCACACCCACTGCAAAGTCCAAAGAGGGTGCCTCCCACCCCCCACCCCGCTCCCCGGGGGGCCCCTTCCCAGGAGAAAGTCCAGGCCAGGAAGCAGAGAGACCCTCTCTCCTCCCCACCCTGGGTAGCGGCCCTGCCCCACTTGGCTGGCTTGGCAGGGGATGGTGGGGGGAGGGGAGGGCAGGGGCCCGGGGCTGCAGGGGGACCCACCTCGTGCCAGCAAGCCTGAGTTTCCAAGACAACCCGAGAGAAGGGAGGAGGCGGCCCTGGGCCACAGTGGACTCTGATCTGACCAAGCAAAGGCTGGAGGCCTCCCCAGCGTTAACCCTTTCCTTCCTGCTCTGCCCTGAGGACCCCCGGGGCAGGGGTGGTGGGGGCAGCAGTCCAGCCAGCCTGGCCATCTCTGCTGGGCC
>NW_004567139.1:7774201-7776941 GCF_000260355.1 Condylura cristata | reverse complement strand
GCCCTGATGAACTGGCCTGGCCTGGTCTTGTCGCTGTGTAGGTTGAAGCCATAACCGCCGGCGCCCTTCTTCATGGTGCAGAGTCGGGGCCGAAGCTCGGGCTGTGGGGATCAAGGGGGGTCCTCCAGTTCCAGTGTCCCAGACCCCACCTCCTTGACCCATGCTGGACCCTTCCCTGGCCTCGGAGAAGCTGGAGCGAGGCCAACCAGCTTGGCTCCTACACAGCAACTTGAAAGAACACAGGGCTGGCCTCGGGAGAGCTGCGTGAGACCCCACGCGGCCCCGACAACTGTGGGGCCCGGGAGACACCACCCCCACTCGGTCCAAGCCTCCGTTTCTTCTGGCAAACCAGGGGTGGGGGGGCCAGAGGGGCCCTCAAGCCCTCCCTTCTGACCTCCAAGGTTAGTGGTGGTTTTGACGCTCCCTCTTCCCTCATGGCTCAGTACGGGGGTGGCACTTGGTACCCCTCCCAGTATGGCCGGAACCCCTTTGCACACTAGTCTCGGCAGCAGGGAAAGCCAGGCTCTGTTTACCGAAAGCGGTCGGCATGTTTACAGTAAAGCCTTTTCTCAACCCTGCGGGGCCACAACCCCGCGAAACGGAGCTGTGAGGGCCAGGCGGTCACAGCCTGGACAGGACCAGGACCCCCACGGAACCGGAGAGACTGCTGGCCCCTCGGAAGCACGGATGGAGAGGGCCCCTGAAGTGCAGGGCCGGGCAGAGGGAGCCTGGCCGGAGGTGGTCAGGCACAGGCGTTGGGCTTTAGCTCCGGGCCCTCCTGAAGCTTCCGCAGCTGAGCCTAGGACCGCAGCCCCTAAAGCTGACTCCTGGGGCCCCTCCTCCAGCCCCCGGCAGTCTGGGGTGGGGGGGGCTCCCCGTCATCACCAGGTGCAGGGATGAGCCAGCAGGGGTCAAGGCCCTGGCCTGGGTTCCAGCTGCCCTGTTTATTAGGAAATGGCCTGGGGCAAGCAATTTCCTTGTCAGAGCTGTGGGTTCCGTTTATGAGGGTTCTCAGAGCCGCCTGCCATGCCGGTTGCCACGGCCCCAGGTGAGACAAAGGTGGAAACGCTTCACACTCTGCAACCCTGTCCCAAGACTGTCTCATGGTTGTCAGGGCTGGGGAATATCCCATTAAGCTGAGAAGTGAGATTCGGGGGGTGTGGGCAAGGCCGGTTGCTCTGCAACCCCAACCCCCAGCTGGGAGTGGAGGGGCGACGAGGGTTTACAAGCCTCCTGCCCCAACTTGCCAGCCTAGGCCCAGGTGGCAGCTGCCATCTGCAGAGGGAGTTCGGTCCCCACCCTCAGCTCTCAGGGGGCTGGACAGCCGTGCCTGGCCTTCCTCTAAAACGTCTGGGCGGGTCTTTCTGTTTCAGGATGTTGGTAGGGGTGTGGGGCAGCCAAGGCAGGAAGGAGGGGTACAGGCTGGTTCTCGCTCTGGCTGTGTGCACCCTCATCTGGGTCACGGCCAGAGGCAAAGCTCCCCTTCTCCCAAGGTCTCCAAAGCCCGCAGTGACGCTGCCCCCTGCAGCCCCCCCTGCAGCCGGGCACCCCCAGAGCCCTGGGATCTTGTTCTGGGAGTAATGAGGCGCTTCTCCCCTCTCACTAATCCCTCCACCAAGTGCCAGCCCAGCTCTCCCCCAGGCTGAGGGGGCAGGAACAGGTCTGACCAGCTGCTGCCACCAGGGCAGGCTCAGCTTTCTGCCCCAGCCCCACTGGGCCACCTGGGCCCTGAGAACGTGGGGAGGGCCAGGGGGCAGCTCCGATGTCTCTGTCTCTGCCCCTCCCCGCCTCCTCCTGGCGCCCGGCTGGTAACCCACAGCCTGATGCCAGCGGGTTCTGCAGAGGTTCGGCACCGGGGAGCAGGGCGACCTGGGTCCCTTCCCCCACAGTGGGCTGATGGCCAGAGACCCAGGGCCAGACCCGGAGGAGGTCCCTGGCTGCTGCGTGGACAGTGGGGGTCAGCACGGGTCTCTCCCGCCGTGGCCGCAGCATCTGCAGGAGGCGGCTGGCGGCTGACGAAACCACGGCCTTGCTTCCGGGCCGAGCCCGCGCCTGGGATAGGTGGCGCCTCCAGGAGCAAGCCCGGCTGCATCTGCGCTGGACGGGCGCGGGCTGGGCGGGCGGGGCGCTGGCCACTCTGCTGCCTGCTGGGCCGCAGTCTCCTCACAGGCCAGCCCGTGCTGCCCAGCGCAGGCCTGCAGCGGCTCTCCATGCTGATTCTCTGTACGCGGCACCCCAGGAGGGCCTGCTGTTAAGCAGGCTCAGTTCTGAGCTCAGGCTCCAGAACTTCATCGCCTTCTGGGGGTGACTGTGTCCGCAGACAAAAAGCCCCTGGGTTTTCTAGAATGGCCAGGTGCCCTCAGAGCCCTCTAGCTCCTTCCTTCCAGTCCCCCCTCCCTTCCCGGGGGGGGCAGGCTCCCTGCCTCCTGGGAGCCAGTCGCCTCCACCGCCCCCAGCTGTCTCCCAGAGCTGTCTGACCAAGAGGTGGCGGCGGCTGCTGAGTCAGGCTCCCCGCCTGGGTGGAGGCTGGCGCTGGCAGTGGCAGGAGTCCCTGGGGGCAGCCTCCCTGGGGATCTGTGGGACCTGGGCCAGCACAAAGAGCGTGGGAGGGGCCTGTACCCCCAGAGGGGGACAGGGCGTGGCTTCTGCTGGGGAAAAGTGTGAGCTGCAGGCTGTGGAGGGCTTGAGGAGTGGCCCCCAAGAGCTGGGGGGGGGGGAGCCTTGTGCCATGGCCCAGCTC
>NW_004567139.1:7771165-7774101 GCF_000260355.1 Condylura cristata | reverse complement strand
TGGCCACCCCTTCGCTCACCATCCAGGTGCTCCCGAGTAGGGACCACTTTGCACTTCTTGAAGAACTCGTCCGTCTCCTTGTCCACCACCAGCAGCTTGGCCTCGTCCCCTCCGGCCTTGATGGCGGCCACCACATCTCCGTGGTGCTTGCCTTCCATGCAGACCCCGTTCACCTGGGGGGAGGGGCAGGGGGACAGGGCTCATGGCGGGAGGGACAAACGGGAGCCTCCCTCCCCGGGAGGCTGCAGATTGGGGGCCTGGGCCCCCTTAGGGTCTGCGGAGTCCTGCACGGGGCCAAGGAAACATCCAGACGAGCCTGGGCAAATGGCTGTGCCGGGCTGGCAGCAGGGCCGGCCTCCCGGGACGCGCGTGGTCCGACTTCCAGCTCTAGGCCTTGGTTTTCTCACGTGTAAAACGAGAAGTCTCAGGAGAGCTGATCTTCAGCGCCAAGGCTCTAAGACTGAGATTCCAGGACCTGCCCGAGGCTTGTGGGTCACATTTCCTTTCCCACTGAGCACGGGCAGGGGCCCCCACCTGTGCAGGGCCTCAGACATCCACGGCGAGGCCCCCTGAGCCCAGAGGAGTGGGGGCAGGGGTCTGCCCGGCCACGCACGGCCCCATCCCTCCCTGTCCTCGCTCCAGTCTACTCTGCCTCCCGTCTCTCCCTGCGTCCTCTGTCCCCCTCCACCCCAGCTGTCTGTTTATCCCTGCTTCCATTCTCTCCCCTTCCCTCCTGGAACGTCCCCTCGCTCCCTCCCTGGCCCTCCACCTCTCTCCCCATCCTTCTGGCCACTTTCCTCCTATCCATCCCTGCACCAGACCCCCTTTGCTCCCCCTCCATCTGCCCGGGCCCCTAAAGCCAGGGGCTAACGGAAGCAGATCCTCCGCGGGCCGTCGGGGGTGCGCGAAAGTTACCTCCACGATTCGGTCCTGGGCCCGAAGCCCCGAGGCCTCAGCGGGCGAGTCTGGGTCCACAGCCCTGATGAACTGGCCTGGCCTGGTCTTGTCGCTGTGTAGGTTGAAGCCATAACCGCCGGCGCCCTTCTTCATGGTGCAGAGTCGGGGCCGAAGCTCGGGCTGTGGGGATCAAGGGGGGTCCTCCAGTTCCAGTGTCCCAGACCCCACCTCCTTGACCCATGCTGGACCCTTCCCTGGCCTCGGAGAAGCTGGAGCGAGGCCAACCAGCTTGGCTCCTACACAGCAACTTGAAAGAACACAGGGCTGGCCTCGGGAGAGCTGCGTGAGACCCCACGCGGCCCCGACAACTGTGGGGCCCGGGAGACACCACCCCCACTCGGTCCAAGCCTCCGTTTCTTCTGGCAAACCAGGGGTGGGGGGGCCAGAGGGGCCCTCAAGCCCTCCCTTCTGACCTCCAAGGTTAGTGGTGGTTTTGACGCTCCCTCTTCCCTCATGGCTCAGTACGGGGGTGGCACTTGGTACCCCTCCCAGTATGGCCGGAACCCCTTTGCACACTAGTCTCGGCAGCAGGGAAAGCCAGGCTCTGTTTACCGAAAGCGGTCGGCATGTTTACAGTAAAGCCTTTTCTCAACCCTGCGGGGCCACAACCCCGCGAAACGGAGCTGTGAGGGCCAGGCGGTCACAGCCTGGACAGGACCAGGACCCCCACGGAACCGGAGAGACTGCTGGCCCCTCGGAAGCACGGATGGAGAGGGCCCCTGAAGTGCAGGGCCGGGCAGAGGGAGCCTGGCCGGAGGTGGTCAGGCACAGGCGTTGGGCTTTAGCTCCGGGCCCTCCTGAAGCTTCCGCAGCTGAGCCTAGGACCGCAGCCCCTAAAGCTGACTCCTGGGGCCCCTCCTCCAGCCCCCGGCAGTCTGGGGTGGGGGGGGCTCCCCGTCATCACCAGGTGCAGGGATGAGCCAGCAGGGGTCAAGGCCCTGGCCTGGGTTCCAGCTGCCCTGTTTATTAGGAAATGGCCTGGGGCAAGCAATTTCCTTGTCAGAGCTGTGGGTTCCGTTTATGAGGGTTCTCAGAGCCGCCTGCCATGCCGGTTGCCACGGCCCCAGGTGAGACAAAGGTGGAAACGCTTCACACTCTGCAACCCTGTCCCAAGACTGTCTCATGGTTGTCAGGGCTGGGGAATATCCCATTAAGCTGAGAAGTGAGATTCGGGGGGTGTGGGCAAGGCCGGTTGCTCTGCAACCCCAACCCCCAGCTGGGAGTGGAGGGGCGACGAGGGTTTACAAGCCTCCTGCCCCAACTTGCCAGCCTAGGCCCAGGTGGCAGCTGCCATCTGCAGAGGGAGTTCGGTCCCCACCCTCAGCTCTCAGGGGGCTGGACAGCCGTGCCTGGCCTTCCTCTAAAACGTCTGGGCGGGTCTTTCTGTTTCAGGATGTTGGTAGGGGTGTGGGGCAGCCAAGGCAGGAAGGAGGGGTACAGGCTGGTTCTCGCTCTGGCTGTGTGCACCCTCATCTGGGTCACGGCCAGAGGCAAAGCTCCCCTTCTCCCAAGGTCTCCAAAGCCCGCAGTGACGCTGCCCCCTGCAGCCCCCCCTGCAGCCGGGCACCCCCAGAGCCCTGGGATCTTGTTCTGGGAGTAATGAGGCGCTTCTCCCCTCTCACTAATCCCTCCACCAAGTGCCAGCCCAGCTCTCCCCCAGGCTGAGGGGGCAGGAACAGGTCTGACCAGCTGCTGCCACCAGGGCAGGCTCAGCTTTCTGCCCCAGCCCCACTGGGCCACCTGGGCCCTGAGAACGTGGGGAGGGCCAGGGGGCAGCTCCGATGTCTCTGTCTCTGCCCCTCCCCGCCTCCTCCTGGCGCCCGGCTGGTAACCCACAGCCTGATGCCAGCGGGTTCTGCAGAGGTTCGGCACCGGGGAGCAGGGCGACCTGGGTCCCTTCCCCCACAGTGGGCTGATGGCCAGAGACCCAGGGCCAGACCCGGAGGAGGTCCCTGGCTGCTGCGTGGACAGTGGGGGTC
>NW_004567139.1:7763256-7769885 GCF_000260355.1 Condylura cristata | reverse complement strand
TGGTCGCCCCCCACCATCTCAGCCTCGGCCCAGGGAGCACGGCCCCTCCCCAAGTGGCCGCCCAGTCACCTCCACCCACGCAGCCCGGGGAGCGGACTGCGGGCAAGGAATTCAATAGGCGCCACCCGGAGCCACCTGGAAAGCTGGGGAAAGCCGATACCCTAATCCCAGTGACCGTCTCTGGGGAGCAGGCCCAGAGCCGCTCCCTGTTCAGGCAACTGGGGGCCAACGCCCCACTGGGTCTAGCCCCTCCCCAGATGATGCCATGGTGATGGCCCTATAGAAAATGCCAGGCTGCTTCTTGCAGGCCGACCAGCCCTAGGCGCCAGAAGGGGCGGGCTGGAGGAGCAGTTAGCCCACTGAGGCGAGGGGAACAGAGGCGAGGGGAACAGTAGAGGTGACCCCCACCTCCCGAGGGCGAGGGCGGCCCTGTCCAGCCCCAGGCAGGGCGCTTATGCCTGCCAGTAAGGAGGCCGCCCCACGCAGGCAAACCAGCCCAAGCAGATTGGGGAGGAGCCCCGGCGGCTCTAGGTGGGGGGTTCTCCAGGGGGGCCAGGAGTTTGCTTCCATGGGATTCTGGACACAGGCTTGAGTCTTCAAGGCAGACGGTACAGAAAGGGCTGCCCAGGCCAGGAGGGGCGCCATGTGAGAGGGCAGGGCCCTCACAGGGCAGAGGTGACCAGGAGCCGAGGTGGGCTGGTGCCGGGGGCAAACTGGGGTTGTCTGTCTGCAGAAGCGTGAGACCTCGCCCCGGCTCAGAGCAAGCTACGCCCAGCCCTGCGTCTGGTTCTTCCTTCTCTCCGCGTTAGACCGTTCTCCGGAGCCTGGCGGGCGGCATCCAGGGAGGAGACAGCCTTCATGGGCGGCTGCCTCTCTGACACCCCCACGCAGGGGCCCTGAGCCAGCGGCTCCCGCTGGCTGTGGGCTTCTCTCCGTGCCGGCCAGAGACCCACCCAAGGGCGAGTCTGGCTCAGGTCTCCCCGGGCAGGGCAAGCCTGGGACGGGGCAGGCTGGTACGTGGGCTGCTGCGTGCGGGGCTGGACCCTGTCCAGGCTGGCCACCGTGCCGCCTGCCCCCAGGCGCTCCGCCTCTCCCTCCTCCCAGGAGTCTTGGGATTCAACTGCTGGCGACGCACCACTCCGACGCACTCCCAGAATCCGGGGGGTCCGACCCCAACAAGCGTGGCTGACTGGGACTGACTCCACACCCGAGGCCGGTTATTTCCCCGTTGAACCAGGGAGGCCCTCGTTTCACACAGGAAACTGAGGTTCAAAGAGGTCAGGTGAATTGCTCAAGTACATCCAGTCGCGCGGAAGGCAGGGCCTGTGCTGTCCAGCAGAGGCAGAGGCGTGTCGCTAACCGAAATTTCGCTAGTAGCCACATAAAAGAAAAGTCCTTTTACAGCTTTAGTACAACATAGCCCCGAAAGTATCATTCTGATGAGACCCGCTGTGAGGGGCGGCCGTGGACCGCCCGACATCCCCGGCGCACGCCGCATCTCGCTCTGTGAGCGCATCTCCATTTGGAGGGGCAGGAGCCAGCGGCTCAGAGCCACCGGTGGCCACGCCGGCTGCAGAGGTCAGGGGTCCTAGAAGCCTCGCCCTCGGCCACCAGGCTGTGGCCACACCACTGCCCTAAATCCCCAGGGCCTTTGCTGTCTGTACAGGGCAGGGGAGGGCGCAGGCTCAGGAAGTCAGCCCTCTGGCCCTGGCCCTGGGCCTCAGGGCACCTGAATCAGTTCTTTTCTGGGACCCAGGCACGGAGGCACTGCCTAGGAGTTGGGACAGGTGAGTCATGGTACCCTAGGTGGGGGGGAGGCTGGCCAAGGGCCAGCAGTCACGGTCAAGGTAGGACAGAGGGCTTCAAAGCCAGCAAGGGTGGGGTCTCAGGAAGCAGGAGTAGGGGGCGACTTGGCCCCCAGACCTCTGGCCCAGCCCCAGAGGTGAGAAGGGATGGGGACAAGAGCCCACCCCTTCTGGGGTGCCTTTCTTCAGGGCTGACACCCTCCGCAGAAGCACCTGCGAGTCCTGGCCCTGAACCTCCACAAGGGCTGCTTCGAGCATCGAAGCCCCTGTGGGGACCCCAACACCAGGCAGGAGAGTCAGACCCTCAAGCACAGCCCCACTGTGTGCGAAGTGGAGCCAGCTGGGCTCTAACACGGACATGTGGTAGGGACTCGTGAGCTGAGAACCCCAGGGCCGCCCTCTGGACTGAACTCCTGGAGACCACGGGTCTCATCTGTCTGGTACAGTGGCCTGTAGATAAAGGAGAGCAGGCAGGTTTCACGCTGAGCACTTTGCCAGCTGTAAGTAAAGGCTGTCATCATCTATCGAACACTTATTATCAACTCAGAGTACAAATACTTAATTCTCAGGGCTGTCACGCAGGAATCAGTGGAACGTATATCGCTATCTTCCTGGCACAGGGCTAGGGGTTCAACATTGGCGTTTTCTGCCTGGGTGGGGCCTCTGTCTCAGGGCATGGAGCCAGGGGCTATCTGCTGATGGCACCGGAAGTCTGGTTGCTCTCGGGAACAGGCCAGCAAGACTTTGGTTAGGCCCCCTTCTCCCCTAATGCCTAAGTGCACCCCATTTCCCAGGGACCCAGAAAATGCCAAGTCTGGCCAAGTGCAGGATCCTTGAGCCGGAAGCCCTCTCTCTGCAAGACACTCAGCCCAGAAGGACTGATTTAAAGCAGCAGTAAGGGCAAGGCCCAGGGCTAGGCCAGGGGTCCCAAACGCACTGAAAAGGGGGCGCCGGCACCTAAATGATCACACGTCTCACCCACTTCAAATTCTAACGCCCCGCAGCTCAAATCTGGGTTTGTTCACCTTCCCAGATTGCACAGCGTGGGACGGCCGGGCAGTCCTGGGGAAGAGGCTGACCACAGCACCCCGGTGCCTGCCGCATCTGCCTCTGGGATCAGGGTCAGGTTGTTGGGAAACCATGTTCCGATCCCCCCAAGGGGCGCGCCCCCTCTCATCAAATCTCCCCCCGCACCCGGCAGGGTGGGTGCCGGAATCCCCTCTCACAGGTAGACATGCGGGGGTCAGTGAGCGACTGGGGTCCCACAGTCAAGTGAGGGGGTGCCCAGGTTGACCTGGCTTACCCAGAGCCCAGACTTTCCTGGCTTGAAATGGAAGCTGCCAGTAGGCAGGGCCCAGAGTGGGCAGTGCCATCTGGAGTCTGCAGTGCTCCGGGCACAAGCAGGCCCAGGTGCGCTGGACTGAGGTCAGTGGGGACAAAGGTCCCCGCTGGCTGTTATGCTTTCATTCACCCTACTCAAGAAAATATTTACTGAGCCTCTCCCTGCTCTGGACCAGGCACCTCGCGGGCACAGACACAACGGGTGCAGTCGTTGCCCTCAGGACTCATAGAACCGGCCGCACAGTCAACACAGGAGGCAAGGAGGGGCGTCTCGGGCCATAAAAGACGAGGGGACAGGAACAGGGTACGGAGAGCTGGGCAGCCAGAGGACTCTGGGCGGCTGGGGGTGAGGCGCCCAGGGCAGATGCGGAAGGCCTGCTGTGCACGTGCCCGTGCCCGAGAGGCAGACCCTGAGCTGGCTGCACCCCGCGGGTGGGGGTGGGGTGGGGGTGGGGCTGGCCCAGCCCCTGCGACAAATCCCTGCCCTGGAAGTTCCCTGTGCAGTGACTTCATGCCGGGCTCGTGGCCACTTGCTGGACAGACACCCCCTGGGTTCAGAGGCCGGAGAGGCACCCCCCGGCAGCCCCTGATTTGCGCAAGAGGAAGTGGAGGCTTGCGGAAGTTAGAAGTGTGGCTGCCAGCGGCCAGCGGGAGCAGACGGGCTGGCCTGGGGCTGCCCAGCCCCGCGGAGGGCTTCACCAAGCTGAAGGCTTTAGGCTCACCCTGTGGTGGGTGGTGAATGGGACTGGGTGGGGGGCTCTGAGGCTCTGAGCAAGGGGCTCCTTGCCCCGTGTGTTGAGCCATCATCAACAGGTGGGCAGGCCTGTGGCTCTCCCCCCTGGGCGTTTACACTGCACTCACAGGACTAAGGAAGACCCCAGCGTGGCCCCCACCTGAAAAACAAATTCAGGCTGACGCCCATTAGTAACACTCCTCGCAATACTAACACAGCAGACACTTTTTAGGAACAGAAGGAACTCTGAGGAGTTTGTGACCTCTTTTTCTAAGGCCAGGGGCACCCCCTGCATGCGCACCTTGCTGGGCTTCCCCCGGGGTCTCAGCAGCAATGACTGGCAGTGCTCAGTCCGGGGAGCCCTGGATTCAGAGGCCTGGGCATAAAGGAGCCCAGCTCGGCATCTGGCTGGTTGTCCGTAAAATTCCATGGTCACCGGGCACCCCCATTTCACAGATGGGAGAAACAGGGCTCAGAGCTCTAGAGCACGCTTGTTGAGGTGGAACCCCAGGGACGGGGATGGCATGCGGCTGCTGGAGGAGGTGTTACCACCTTCGCCTTCGGGTCACCGGTGTCCCACCATCAGCCGGGGACTCCTTTCTGTGCTCACCACAGGCAGGAAATGAAAAAGCTGCTTTCCAGGTGGCACAGCAGGGAGGGAGGGGAGCAGGTGGGCCAGGTCAAGCCTCGCACCCCCCAGCTCGACCCAGCAGCACAACCAAAAGGCCAGTGGGTGGTGCTGGACGTGACTACAGGGGGGGAGGGGTCATCTGTACAATGCCAAAGTCCAAGGAAAAACAGGGGTGGGGGAATGACCAATCGATGCCCTCAGCACAAAGTTCAAAACGAATTTCTGCCAGGGACAGAGGTCATGGGCTCCAATGCCCTGGTGTCAAACCTGCCAGGGGTACTCCGGCCCCTCCCCCACCTTGCCAATGCCCAACTGGGAGCAGCAGGAAGTGGGAGCCTGGCAGCCCTGGCATTCCTGACACCCAACTCTGGCTGGACAGGGCTCTCGGTGACCTCACTTCCTTCACTTGCACCAAGCCAGCTGGCGCTCCACCTTCTCCGTCAAGACTGCTCTCCGCGCAGGGAGGCACCGGCTGGCACCCCAGCCAGGCCACATGCACTCACCAGGTGGAGGGCTGATGCATGCCAAATGCGCTCTGACAGCCTGCACCCCTGCACCCGGAGCGCCCGGATCCTCCCCTGCGCTCTGCGCTCGCTCGTGAGGGAGGCACGGCTTGTTTAGCCAGCTGCCCTTCCTTCAGCTGACCCAAACTGGCTTGTTTGGGAAACACCAAACAAGGGCAACAAGTTGCCCACTGCTTGCTGTCCTGGGGCTGGAGGCTGGTGCCAGGGCAAGACCACCTGTGCCCCGCCGGCCAGGCCAGGCCACTCCCTTCCCGGCTCATCTCGCTCCTCTTCCAAGGTCCGCCCTCCCCCTCCCAGACCAAGCTAGCGCTTACGCTCGCATTCCGGAGAATCATAAATGCTCCCGGGCGAGCAGCGGCCGCCACCCGGGAGATGCCGCTGCACGCCTCCCCCGCGCACCCCACCCCCACACCGCGCGGAGACGGTGGGGCTTCCTTTCTTAGAAGTCACGTTACACTCCAGGAGGATGAAGTCCAGCCGAGCAGAAGTTAATGATAACACGCCCGCGGGCTGGGAGGAGGGGGAGGTGTGGGGCAGCCCTAGCTGGGGACTCTGCCTTCGCGTAGCGGGGTTCCCACGGAGAGGGGCTGCCACTCTAGCCGGTCAGGCACCGTCCCGAGCCGCGGCGGAGGAAGCGGGCACCCCGGGAGCGGGGGTTGCCAACGAGAGCAGACACCCCCCTCAGGGCCGAGACAGAGTGGGCCGACCGGGCTCCCCTGCACCCCCTTCAGAGCCCCCAGAGTCCAGGGGACAAAGGCGCAGTCGGCAAAGACTCTGGGGGCACCAGCCCAGTCTGGGGAGGCGCGTGCGGGGCTGCGGCGGCGGTCGCCCCCGAGGATCGAGCCGCACACACGCACCAGGCGGGCGCGGGGCCGGGTGTCCGGCGCCCGGGTCTCTCCCCGACCCCCCGTGCCCGGACCCAGCCTCGCCACCAGGCCCGGGCCCGCACTTACCCGCCCGGGAAGGCTCTTCTCGGTCTCGCCCGGCTCCGGCGCCGCGACCGGAGGCTCATTATCGCCGGCAGCTCCTGCAGGCTCGGCAGCGGCCGGCGGGGCGGCCGGCGCGGACTCCTCCTGGGCGCTCAGCAGGTCCCCGCGAACCTGGACGCCCAGCTTCTGCAGCCGCTCGTCCGTCTCGGGGTCGACCACCAGCAGGCGCACGGCGCTGGGCGCGGCGCGGATGCGGCTCACCACCTGCTGGTGGGTCTCCTTCTCCACATTCTCACCGTTCACCTCCACCAACCGGTCTCCGGCCAGAAGTCCCGCCTTCTCGGCCGGCGAGCCGGGCTCCACCAGCCGGATGAACTGGCCCGTCTTGCCCTTCTCCCCGTGCAGGTGGAAGCCGTAGCCGTTCGGGCCCTTCTCCAGGCAGCAGAGCCGGGGCAGGGGGGCCCCGGCCGCCACGTCCGCGCTCATTCTGCCGGGCGGAGGCTCCGCGGCGCTACGGGGCGTCCTGTCCCGGGCCGGAGTCGGGACGGTCCAGCGCTCGTCCCCGCCCAGCCGAGCGGGAGGCGGAAGGGAGCGCGGCAGGGATCCCCGCGCCGCGGGACGGGCGGAGCGAGCAGGTGTCCCGGGAGCGCGGGCGCGAACCGAGGA
>NW_004567139.1:7754012-7763156 GCF_000260355.1 Condylura cristata | reverse complement strand
GACTCCTCCATGCGGCGCCCCGCGGCGGGAGGGGCGCAGCGCCTCAGTGCTGGGCTTGTTTTCCTTCCTCTTCACTGCTGTGAGGCGGCAGCGGCCGCCGGCCGGCACCGCGGGCTTCCGGGACTCTCCCTGACGCCCGCAGAGCGGCGTCCGCAAGGCCGGGCCCGTGTCTGGCGGGCCCTGCGCGCAGCGCGGCGCCCCGCGGCGGGAGAAGAAAGAGTCTCAGGAAGTGGAAGTGTTTGTTACCAAGTAGCCGCCGTCGGGGCGGGGGAGGGGGAGCGGGGCGGCGACGGGGAGTCCGGCGAGCGCCAGGGCTGGGCTGGGGCGCCCGGAGGCTCCGCCGTGGTTTCCCCTACCTGTGGTGAGGATCGAGGAGATTGAGGCTCTGGGTAAAGGATCCTAACTTTTCACAGCCTTTAACCCAAACCTTGGGTGCACCTCCAAAGAATGGGGCGCTGAGGGGGGCTGCTGTGGCCTTTGCGGGGTGCGAGGCCCCCCGCGATCTTGAGTGGGAGACGGTCCCTCTCGGACCCAGCGGAGTTGTTTGACTTACGGTACCTTCCGTTTGTGGACTCACAGAAGGATCCGCGCATAGGGGTGCGGGCTGTGAACCTCGCTGGGACAGTGAGGGCTGGGCTAGGGAGGTGAGGGGGGGAGGCCGGCAGAGCCGGTAACGGAATTCCTTTGCACTGGGAAGGGAATGCTGACATTTTTCAATGGAGACTTGATTAGGGCTGTCAGAGAAGCCGCCGCGCTGGAGGCCGCAGCGCAGGCTGCTCAGGGTGGGGTGGCCGGGGGGCGTTAAAGAGGAGGGTCAGATGGTTCTGGCCGCTGGCCACACACAGTGCCCCCCGCGTGCGGAGACGCAGTCAGCGCGCTCTCCTCCCGCACCTCAAAGAAGCAGAGGGCAGGATGGACTTTCCAAAATACTGCTTTTAATTCTGCAAAACACACGCTAGCGTCCCAAGCAGCCGACGCGACTGGGTCGCCTGCAGCCTGCCTAGGGCCCCAGAAGAGCCCGGCAAGGTCAGCGCCTCCCCTCTCCTCCTGGGAGAGGCCGGAGAGCTTCCTTATCGGACTTAAGTTGGAGCTGCTGACTCTGCTCTGAGAGCAAATTTTTGCCTTGAAAGCAAACGCACTGGCCACAGAAATGCGCAGCGGATACCTTTCTTCCCGTCTCCTGCCCCAGCCCGAAGAGGTGGAATAAAAGTGCGTCTGGGACGGAGGTGGTGACCCGCCTTGTCGCCAGTCCACTTCCAGGTGCTGGGGGCCAGGGCTTTGGGAGGCGCGTGACCTTCGCTCCGCAGCGCGCAAAAGCCCGCTGCCCCACTCCCCACCCGGGTCTTGGGCACATGACCTTGTTTTCCACACATCCACCGGGCTACCTGAACCGGACAGCCTCCGGTGCCCTAACCTGGCAGGGGGGTGCGGCCAAGGTGTGGGCTATGCCCCCTCCACCTGCTCTCGACCGGGGCTCCTTTCTTCCTTTAGTCCTCTTTAGCCCACAGAGAATCGACTGCTCTCTCAAGAAGCCTGTGGGGCTGCATACCTGCCCAAGGTGGGACTGATTAGCTGTGACCTTAGGTAGCCAGGGACACAGGCAGAAAGGCAAATAAGACCAAGGATCCAGGGAGGAGGGGCTCCCCCAGGAATCTGAGGTCCAGAAAACAGGAACCAAGTGTTCCCAGGTAACCCAAAGTGCTCGCTCGCTGGGGGAAAAGGAGTTCGCAGCAACACTGCGACGCTTCACCCTCTACCCCCAGGGACCTGGGTGCCGCCCAGTCGGCTCCTCTTATCTTCCCGGAGGCTTTGTTCTGGCCCCAGCACACCTGGCCTCTTCTTGGGCACCCCTGGGAGCACACCTGCCCTCTGACTGGGCAACCCCTCCCCCAGGAGCTGGAGGTGAGGCAGGCTGGGCGAGCTTAGCCTCTTTCTCCTGCTGAGGAAAGGTGGTTGCTGCTGCCCTGTGGCCCCAGAAGTGCATTTACGCCCCCTGGTGCTGAACTGGCACATACCACCCAGGCCAAGCCTTCCAGGGAGGCCCCGCCCCCTAAATCCTAGTTCTGGAAGGTAAGAGGGCCACAGGTCAGCTGCGGAATACCTTGACTTTCTGGTGCTTTTTTCTTGGGTATTAAATTATGTATCATTAAAATGAAATATACATATTTTACCCTCCCCCCAGGAGGCAGGGAAGCTACAGGAACTGAAGCAGAGATGAGAGAGTGCCCTGGGCACTGGGGTCCCCCAACTATCTCCCTCAGCTGCTCAGAGGAAACCAGGTCTGCGGGAGGAGGCGGCATCGTCGAGGCCTCTGGGGTCTCCGCTCAGTGCCCCGGGGTTCAGGCGAAGGAGCAGCAGCTGGGCCGCTTCTTCTGGGACTCCACGTAGTCTCGGATCTGGAAGCTGGGCTCGTCGGCCTGCCGGCTGGCCCTGTACCGCAGCTCCCTTGAGGAGAAGCCGGGGCGAGCAGGAGGTGAGCCCTGAGCACCCGCCCGCCGAGCCCCCAGCAAACGGCCCTCGGAAGGCCGAGGAGTCGGGTCCCGGGGCTGGCCCCCACTGTGCCCCAGTGCCACCCTGCCCTCCGCCGTCCCGTTCCCGCTCAGGCCTCACTTGGCAATGGCCAGAAATGCGAGCTCCACATTCAGGCCCGTCTTGGCGCTGGTCTCCAGGAAGGGCACTCCGTACTCCTGCCGGGGAGAGGTGTCCTCAGGTCCTGCCTCTCGCTGCCCCCACCCCGTGTCCGGCCATGGGCGGTCACTTACCCTGGCCAGTGTCTCTCCATCCTCCGAGCGGATCACCCTCTCACTGCTGACATCCGCCTGTCAAGCCCAGGTGGATCACTCTGGGGTAGGAAGCCCTGACCCCGGCTGGCCCCTTTCCTGCCCCCACAGCGGTCTTTTGCCCCAGGAACAGGCACCATCTGCCCCCTGCTGGTGGACTGTGGCACTGAGGGGAGCGAGCGCACGCCCAGGGTTTCTGCTTTGTTCAGGCTGAACTCCCCAGCTCCCAGCCCGTAGGAAGGGGTCTCTCTCCTTGGCCAGGGTGTTGGGGCCCAGCCTCAGAGGGCTGCCGGCTGTTGGGCTAACCCTAGGGCTAACCCTTGCCAGCCTTATCCCTTCCTCTGTGCCCCTAGTGGGTCTAGTGGGTGCTCAGTGGCTGGGCATCCCTGCTCTGGGAGCAGCTGCAGCTTCCCTTGGAGGAACTACCCCGCAGCAGTGAGAGGGCTGACAAGACCGGCTGGAAGCCTCCAGACAGGTCTGGCTTTGAACTGGACCCTGGAGCGTGTCCTCTGCACGAAGGATGTCCAGCTAGCCCTCTCGGGGGTTGGTGCTGGGTGGAGCCGAGGCTGTGCCAGTGGGAGAGGAGGGGTGTGTGGGGGTGGCCTTGCCAGGGAGCCACTCACCTTGTTGCCCAGCAGCATGATCACCACGTCCCTCTGAGCATACTCGTGAATCTCGGTGAGCCAGGCCTGTGGGAGACGCACGGTGAGTGGGCCAAGGCTGAGGGCCGGCTTTCTCCAGCTCCCTCCCGTCCCTCTCTTTCTGCCTATAGGGACTACTCACTGCCCCCAGACATGATGCCCCGCACAACTTCTCCTCAGCATCTTTGTTCTGGCCTCTCCAGCACTGAGTGGTGTTCCCCCCAACCCCGGGCCAGCTCTCAGGTCCAGGGAAACTAAGGTGGCAGAGGCATTATCTCACAAATCTGCTGGCTACCAGTGATTTTCCAGGGTGTGCGGTTGGAAGCCTGGAAGCCCCTTGATCCAAACCCCTGTGATTGATAAGTGATGTCTGTTATGAACAAGGGGTGGGAGGGGAGAGTGTGAGAGCTGTGGGGCTCCATCCAGTTTATGAGCTGTTTAATAGCTCTCTATCTTGTTCCCCCAGTTCGCTTGTCATCTCTGTGAGGTCGTGGCAATCACGAAGCACGTGAGACCTTATATTGCTGTGCACGGTAGTGCGGGTATTTGTTGAATTCTTATCTCTGCTCTCTAAGACTTTAGTGGTGGGGACAGAGTCACCCAGAGACCTGAGTCACTTTTTTCCAGCCTGGACTTTTCAGCCTGGACGCTGTGGATAATTGTCCAGGGTGGAGCTGGGGACTTCTGAACATTGTGTCATGAAACACACTCATGAATCATAGTCAGGGTTATGCAGTGGCTTGGGCACAAGCAGCCTCCTCGATCTCTGTGACAATCAAATACCCAGTAGGCAGGGGCTGATTACTTCTGAGTCACGACTCAGAGTGTTTTGTAGAAATCAGCAGTGTTCCATGCCCCACCCCTTCCCAGGAGGCAGTGACACCTGCCTAGACCCTGCGCGGGCCCCTCAAAGGTCCCGGGAGGGAGCCCCTACCCTGATGTTGTCGAAGGAAGACTGGTTGGTGATGTCGTACAGCAGGAGCAGGGCTGGAGAGGGACAGAGAGAGCGGTGAGTGGGGGTCCTGGGGGAGGTGGACGCTGCCAGGGGCTGGGTGCATGAGGGACTTACCCTGGGCGTCGCGATAATAAGCGTGGGTGACGCTACGGAACCGCTCCTGCCCGGCGGTGTCCCAGATCTGGGAAGGGACAGACAAACGTGGGCGCTCCTGGCGGCGACGGGCCAAAGCAGCGGCCGCAGCCCCTGCAGCACGAGGTCGATCCCAGCCAGGAGGTGACCCACAGAGCACAGCAGGCCTCTCCTGTCCCCCCTGCTCCCCTCGGGGCATTTCAGTCCATCTGCTTCTGCTGCTCCCCACCCTGTCTCTGGTGGCTCCTCTCACCCCCTGCACCTCTGGCCTGTGCCCCTGTTCTTGTGTGCACAAATAAATAGATCTTAAAAAGAAAAAAAAGAGAGAGACAAACATGGGGTGCTGGGCAGAGGAAACCATGGGTGTGGGAGAGGCGTGGGGAGGTTGCTCTGCTTCCTCTGCCAGGTTCTCGTGGCCTCTGTGTGCAGCTGAGCACTTGGGGGCGGCAGTTACTGAGTCCTCAAGCTGCCTCAGAGCCTCCTCCTCCAGCGGCCCAGGGGTGGGTGTCCAGCCTCCAGGGGCAGAGGGGGCGGGGAAGCTGGGGAGGACATGGAGCGGCCTCAGCTGAGCTGCCTTGGGTAGCAGGCGGAGGGACTGTTTATTTTCTGCAATCCTCAAACAAACAAGAGCCATTTCCTCTGGTGGGCCCCACAGGAAGCTGCCCAGGGCGGGTGGGGGGCAGGCTGCGGCCTCTGTGCGGCCTCTGTGCTCAGGTGCAGCGGGGCTCCTCCACCTGCCCCTCCTCCCCCAGGTCTCGGGGCTCACCTGCAGCTTCACCCTCACTCCATCCACAGTCACCACCTTGTTCTGGAAGAAAAAAGGGCAGAGGGAGAGGTGGGCACGGAGGGCGGGTCGCGTGTGAGGCTCCAGTGCTCTGCTGACATCCTACCGGCAGGCAGCCAGCACCTGACCGGCCACTCTCGGGGCGAGAGGGCATGTGGGGAGCCCCAGAGACGTCTCCAGCCAGCTCACCCAGCAGAGCCCGCCGGCAGACACCAGCACTGCACTAGCCCGCACCTTGGGATTCCGCTGCTCTCAGACATGCGGGCAGGGGTGGGCTGGTGAGCTCTCCCCAGGGCTCCGTGGGTGGCACACGGCTGGACACTGCGGGGCTCTGCCCCCTTCCCACCTCCGCCGGCCTCTCAGCGCTCAGCTCAGCCCCATCAGTGACGAGCCCGTGGAGCAGAAACACCCACTGGCTTCTGGGCCCCCCACCGGCTGGGCCTGCAGGGTCACCTCCTGTCCACCTGAAGGGACCTGCTGAGGTTCATCTTCTCTCCTGCCCCTGGGCTGGGCGGGGCTGGCTTCTCTGGTCAGACTGGCAAGGGGGGCCTCGTGGAGGTGAGGGAGAGGGGCCCTGGCCCACACGGCCAGGCTGTCTACCCCTAGTGCAGAGCTGTGCTGCCCGGACTCCAGGGAGCCGGGCGACCTTGAGGCCTGGTCACAGGGCCCAGCGCAGAGGGCAGCGAGCAAGGGGACGTGTTTGCCTGGCTCAGGGGCAGCCTGCTGCCCCAGGAGAGCAGCACAGGGAGACCCGGTGTCTTACTCGCTTTTGCCATGGGTGGGCAAAAGGAGTCCTCTGTGTCCAGAGTCCTAACCGGCCACCTCTGTGGTCCCCGGGCGCAGCCTGGTGCCCTCTGGCAGTGAGCCACAGCAGCGCTGCCAGCGGGCAGGCAAGGGGAGGGCAGCTCTCCGGTGCCCGGGCCCCGGCCCTGGAGGAGGAGCCTGCAGCCGCCTCACCCTGAAGTCTATGCCGACCGTGGCTATGAAGGTCCCGGACAGGAAGGCCCCGTCTTTGAATTGGATCAGGAAACAGGTTTTGCCGACGCCTGAGTCTCCCAGAAGCATGACCTAGGAGACGGGGCAGAGGCAGTTAGTGGGGAGCTGGGCTGAGTGTCTGGGACTCCCGGGAGTGGGCTCTGGAAAGAGGGGCCGGGGTCAGGGCCACCGTGCTGCCTGCACCCTGCCTCTCCGCCCCTCCGCTCAGCTCACCTGGCAAGTTGTTCCTCGGGTCCTCACCCAGCTTCCTGGAAGCCTGCATGGAGACCTCCCCGCAACAGGTCCCCAAATGCTTGGTGGCCCCAGGGAACCAGGACATTAAGGTGGCCTAGACTGCAGCCATGATGCCCCGCCCACTCTGTACCCGGGGCAGGGCCAGACCCTCAGCAAGGGAAGTGCTAACACCTGGGCAGGGCTTCCCACCTGGGGTGTTACTTGGATGAGGGGGGAGGGCCTTTGCAAAGGCACATTGTAAAATTACAGTGATTCATGGGGGGGAGTCACAGCATTTATTGGGAATTCTCTAATGACATTTTATGTTTACCAAGGTTGCATGAAGTTGATACTAGAGTGGGGAGCTGTTTAGTCTGAAGTCCTTGGAGCAGAAACCCCCCAAGGGCGACAAATGGCTGGGTCAATGTAGGTGTGTGTGTGGGGGAGATTGGAGGGGGGCAGGAGGGTGTGCCCTCCCGACTTCTGTCTGCCAGCCTCTGCTCATCCTTCTTGGGGCGAGTCTGTCTAGTCATTTCTCAATCTTCAAGAACAGGGGTCCAGACCCAGGGCTGGATTGCCCCACGGGCTGGCTATGTACTAATAATTGGTCAGCAGACACTGGGTTGGACTTAATTTTGCTAATCCTGCGTGGCGTGGGTATTGGGATGAATCAGCCAGCGTTGGTGGAGAGGTGGGGTGCTGAGCAAAGGTGAACGCAGCGGGGTTCCTGATGTGTGAGTGGCCCCCTGGGGGACTTGGGGAAGATTCCGTAACCTTTTTGCAGCTTGGGAGGAAGAGTAGTTTCTTGGAGGTCTTCCTGGAGTCTGTTACCGATTGGAAACGAAGTGTTCCAGGAGCTCCCCAAGACCCAGGAGTGTGGCCCCTGTCCCGCTAAGCCAGCCCGGGCTCCTGCCAGTCTGCCCTGGGCAGGCGGGGGGCACACAGGCTGCTGGAGGCCGGGAGCCCACAGTGGGCAGCTGCTGCCTGGTCCAGGCAGGACCCCGAGGACCCAGGGCTTGGGGATGCTTCTGCGCTGCTCCCTGGCTCCTGGGTCCCAGCACCCCAGGGGGCAGGAGAGAGGACGGGTAAGCACCTGTGTACTTTACAGATCACAGCTGCCCTGAGCAAACGATGCCAGTCACCCACCCAGCCACACAATCCCACCAAACACAAACAACTGCCCAGACTCACCCGCCTCCTAGACAAACACCCAGCTGGCTTGTCTGGCAGGGAGGTCAGGCCCTCCCCAGCCTGGGGGCCGGCCTCCAGCGTCCCCCTCCGCCCCTGAAGAGGGGGGCCCATTTCCTGCCTCCAGCCCACACATCAGCCTATCTCAAACGGTGGTGACTTGCAAAGTGGCTTCCCCTGAAACAAGGGGTGGGGGTGGAGGCCCCAAGTTCCTGTCAAAAGTGAACAGCTGAACTGAAAGAGGCAGGGCTCCTTCAAGGTCATGCAGCTTGAGGCAGGACAACCCCTCACTGAGCCACCCCTGGGTCTACAGAGCAAGATCTACAGGCTCCGAGGGTGTGTCCTCTGACTCTGGCTGCTCCCAGGACACGGGTGGGGGGCCGTGAACACTCCCGCTTCCTCCAGGACACCCCTGCAGCGGGAACAAGCTGAGAGCTGACTTAAGCTCTGGGAGCGGGGAAGTGGGGTTGTGATGAACCTGAGATATTTCTCAGGTTCTAAAAATTCCCAGGTAGGTCTCCCTCCTGGGAGAAGGCGCCAGGCAGCTGCTGCAGGGGGAGGGAGGGAAGGGGTGGGACTTGGGGGAGGCGCTGTGGAACTGCAGTTTTCTTCCTGAGAAACTGGATGCCAGGTCTCCGAGGGGAGCTTGAGGGAAAAGGGCAGAAAGGGCCAGTTGCCCCGCCGCCAGGGGGCGTCCTCTGGGAGCCGCCAAGCTGTTCTATTTCCCAGCACTTGATGCCTCTGCCTGGGCGCCTGTCCCCTTGCCCCCCCCCCGCCCCCCAGAGAAGCCTGGGTCCCAAGGACGCACTGGCCACGCGTGGCGGCGGAAAACTGGGTTGGAGAGTCACTCTGTCCTCCAGACTTTCCGGGGCGCCCCTACCCCTAGCGGTTGGCAGAGGCCCAGGGCGGTCTGGACCCTCCTTCCCTACTCCGGGAGTCCAGCTGCCTAGGGGGGAGGGCTGAGCCCCGCAGACGCGGGCTGAAAGGGGCTCCGACCCGACCCGAGCGGGAGGGGCAGAGCGCCCGAGAGCGGCACGGAGCCCCGAGTGCAGGGGCAGCGCCCACCAACCTTGCCCGTGAGGTCGAAGCTCGGACTCCAGGGCGGGGAGCGCTCCGGGGCCTCGCCGTTCCGGGCGGCGGCGGCGCCTGGCGTGCCGGTCATGTCCCCGACGAGAGGTGAGCTGGGCCGGCGAGCGAGGGACCGCGCAGGACGGCCCCGCCTTCGGCTCCACCCACTCTTGCCCCGCTAGGCCGTCGCGCCGGGACCCCGACAGGCTCCTCCCCGCGGCCGCTAGACGACAGCGGCCCAGAGCCGGCCGTGCCCCCAGGGCGCACAGGACACAGGACAGCACCCGCGGGCCCTTGGGTGCCTTGGGCAACACTGACCGGGTCGTGCTCTGAGGGCATGGGCCAAAGCCAGTCCCAGCACCGGTCCTTAATCTAACCCGGCCTCGG